>NC_043707.1:39675869-39840160 GCF_006229205.1 Suricata suricatta
AAAAAAAAAAAAAAAAAAAAAAAAAAAAAAAAAGACATTCACTAAGTGCATGCTTCTGCCTAAAACTCAAGAAGGTCCATGGTCCATGAGAAACACCCACACTCTTATTACAAATGAGAAAGTCCATCAAAAAATATATTCCCTGACGGCGCCAGGGTGGCTCAGTTGGTTAAGCATCTGACTTCAGCTCAGGTCATGATCTCACAGTTCAGGAGTTCAAGCCCAGCATCAGGCTTCGTGCTGTCAATGCGGTGCCTGCTTTGGATCCTCTGTCCCCTTCTCTCTGTGCCCTTTCCCTGCACACGTGTCCTCTTTCTCTCTCAAAAATAAATAAATGTTGAAAAATATATATATATATGTTCTCTGGTCTTGAAGGAGAATATAATCAATCAAACAGGAAGTAAAGAACTACACAGGCAGGCAATTCCTCTGGGATCTTTCCATTTTAATTTAAACCCTAACACTGGTTGGCTCAGAAATGCAATTAGATGCAGTTAATTTAGCTTGTGATATAGCACACTGAATTTAATGATCACTGGTCACTTTCTTCTCCAACTGACCACAGCCTACAAGACTTCAAGTTGGAATGTTCAGACCACAAAGCTAGTTGTCTGAGGAAACAATTCTTTCTTTCCTTCTTTCTTTTTTGTTTCATATTAGTTTATTTAGGGATTCCATTTTCATTCCTCAATAGACTTTATATATTTCTTATGTGTTTCTTCACTCATTAATTCATCTAGTTCTGATGGATTACTGTTATCTTGATTAGCCTACCATCTTCATAACAAGATTTGTTGACAAGTCCTGGATTTTCTGCAAGAGCTTCATTAATTTCCATTACTTCTGATAGAGGAGAGAGTTTATTAGGAGCTTTCACATTTTCCAAAGTACCAAACTCATCTTATTTGTTCAATTTGGTCCCAACTTCAGGCAGACTACATTCAATATCTCACAAAGCTTCCCGTGCAAAATTGCTGATTCCCACTGTTCCAATATCATTTTCTGTTGTTACCCATTTTTGTCTGTGAATTTATGCATGAAGGGCAGAGCCCACCTCAGCCCCAGGGCCTGGGCAAGAAGGGCGCTGCAGGCACAGAGTTGGCACACATGCGACAGGCCTCAGTCCACCACTGAGGGTAACAAGTTTCAGTCCTATCGAGATACTCTTTGCTCAGTAAGAACCCAACAGGGAAAAAGGCATAAATTTAGGTGGGGAAAGTGTAAAACTTAACTGATTAGTGATCTTATTTTGTTTCTCTAGATTCTGTACGCCAAAGTTTCAAAACTCAACTTCAAAATGACTTCTAACCATGTAAATGCTGAAAATCCATGCCATGCCATTCTTCTCTCTAGCCTCATAACTTAATTCTATGTAATGAATGCCAGAAGATGGAAAAAAACTGGTAAGTTTTTTTCTTTTTTACTTTTTTTTTTTTTAAGTAGGCTCATAGAACCCGTGATCCCCGAGAAAAGGAAAACAAGCAAGCTGAGCCCTACCTTAGCCCAGGCTTCCTGCCTAGAGGTAACTCCTGAACGACAACTCTCAGGGCATCCAACAGTCTGGCATGGAGTTGTGGAGACAGAGACTAGAGTTCAGGGAGGCCAAAGCAGCCATGATTTGCAGGACATAAGAGGACGGAGCTACAAAGAGACAGTTCTAAAAATCTGCATAGGATCCCCTTGAATATTGGCTGAATAGCAATTTGACGAAAGAACTATTACCAGGGTGAGCTGTAACAATTATCTGAGTTCAAAGAGTATGTTTAATCATCTGACTTTCCTCCAACCAGAACAGAGAGACCTCCCTTCAATTTCCATGGCATTCAAAAGAACTAAAAAGGGCTATGCTTTAGGAGTAGGGCTTCTAGAATAAAAGCTACTCTATGCCCACCCTAAAAGAGCTGAAAAACAAACCTAAAAAAGGATCAAAGTAATCTATAAAGAACTTAAATGCATGCCAGGAAAAGAAAGAGAGAGAGAGAGAGAGAGAGAGAGAGAGAGGAAAAGAAAAGGAAAGGAAAGGAAAAGAAAGGAGGAAGGAAGGAAGAGAGGGAGAAAGAAAGAAAGAAATCCAACATTCTTTAAAGGAATAAAACAAATCTAACACACAATAACATTAAATTAACAGCGTATGGGGTGCCTGGGTGGCTCAGGGTTAAGCTCAGGTAATATTCTCACGGTTCATGAGTTCAAGCTCTGCGTTGGGGCTGTCAGCGCAGAGCCTGCTTGGGATTCTCTGTCTCCTTCTCTCTCTGCCCCTCCTCCCTCCTCTTTAAAAAAATTAACAGTGTGTAGTGCCCTATCAAAAATTACTAGACATATAAAGAAATAAGATAATTTAACCAATAAACCAGGAGAGAAAGCAGTTAATAGAAACAGACTCGGAAATGACAGGAACAGAAGAAGTAGCAAATGCATTAAGCAGCTATAGGATTTAGGAATGTGCAAGAACAGTAATCTTATTCCCGATATAAGAGAATGCCTATGCACATGCAAGTCTTCCCTCTTGTGCTTACAAGAAAGACTAGGGACAGGGCAGGGGACAAGAAATTGTCTATCCTGTTAGCCGAGGCATGAGAGAGGTGATTGGTAATTGTTAGGGAACAGACACAATGCTCTGCCCACCTCCCCGAGAACTTTCTCTTCTATTAAGCAAAAGCCTTAAGCCCTTGGGGATGTGCAGGAAACCCTTTCATCTGGAGAGCACTGGCAAAGATCCCCTGCTTCTGCGGAAAAAGTAAAAGCAAAAACCCTCCTCTCCTGAGGAGAGGCAGGACCATCTTAGGCCCAAGTTCCTGATACTAAGTAGAGGTTGGCCACAGCTGGGGGAGGGGGAGAAATTCTTCTAAGACTAACCACAGATACAAGGCAGAGTTTAGCTGTGATAAGGAAAAAGCGTAAAAAACTAAAAATGTCTCACTCCCAAGACACAGGCACAGGGTCTAGGTAGACCTTGACTAAGACAGTAGCTGGACGAGAAAACAGAGAACCCTACTACAAACCTAGCCTAGATTAAAAGCAAGAGCAGTCCACCAGTGGAAGAGAGGCAAGAGTACGGAGAGAATTTGTCCATGGTACAGGCATGCAGCGGTGGCTAAAAGTTGAGAGAGGGAAGAGAAGAACAGTGAGAAAAACAGAGCCTCCGACTCCAGCAACCAGTTTAAGCACAAAGCGGCTTACTATTAGAGGGATTTGAACCTTCCAGCACAATAAAGGTGCCAAAAGCCACAAAACCAAAATTGAGCTTGACTGGCTCAATTCCCTAACAGAAGACGATGCTTACATATTTTCAGGTTCAAATACTATTTACCTCAGTCTCTACTGTTCTACCCATGATGCTTGGCATTCAATCAAATATTACAGGACAAAAAACCAACAACCACCCACTATGTCAAGAAATAAGGCAGTCTCAGAAATCTCTAGATGTTAAAGCTATCAGACAGGGATCTTAAAATAATGATGATTCAGGGGTGCCTGGGTGGCTCGGTTGGTTGAGCAACTGACTCTTGGTTTCAGGTGATGATCTAGTGTTTCATGAGTTCAAGCCCCGCGATGGGTTCCACGCTGACAGTATGGAACCTGCTTGAGATTCTCTCTTTCCCTCTCTCTCTGCCCCTCCCCTGCTCACTCTGTATCTCTTGAAATGAATAAACTAAAAAAAATTTTTAATAAAATAACTATGATTCATGTATTAAAAGATCTAATGGAAAATGTAGATGCACATGTAAACAGGAGGAGAATTTCAGGGGAAATGATAGAAATAAAAAACATGATACCAGAAACATAGAATTTCTCTGACAAGCTCATCAGTAGACTGGACACAGCTGAGGAAATAACCAGTGAACTTGAAAATAGGGCAGTAAAAATATTCTAAGCAAAACAAAAAAGAAAACAGAACAGAGCATCCAAAAGCAAAAGGGCAGTATCAGTGTTAACACATGTAATTAGACTCTCCCAAGGACATGAGAAAAATAACACAGCTGAAGAAATATTTGATGGCATACTGGCTGAGAATTTTTGAAAAATAATAAAAGATATCAAACCATAGCTCTATCAAGTTTAGAAAACCCCAATCAGGATAAATACCAAAAAAGACCTAGTTTTAAAGTTTAAAAACTCTGACAATGGCCAGAAGGGGTTAAAACATCACATAGAGGGGCGCCTGGGTGGCTCAGTCAGGTAAGCATCCGGCTTCAGCTCAGGTCATGATCTCACGGTTCGTGGGTTCGAGCCCTGCCTGGGCTCTGTGCTGACAGCTAGGAGCCTGGAGCCTGCTTCGGATTCTGTGTCTCCTTCTCTCTCTGACCCTCCCCTGCTCACACTGCCTCTGTTTTTCAAAAATAAATAAAAAACATTAAAAAATTAAAAAAAAAAAACCCAACCCCATCACATAGAGAGGAGGAACAGAAGCTGGAGGGCTTCTTACCTCTCATCAGACATGAAGCAGGCCAGAGGACAGGAGTCACATTTTAGAGTACTGAAAGAAAAAACTATCAACCCAGAATTTTATGCCAGTAAAAATATTTTTCAGGAGTGAAATAAAGACTTTTTCAGACCAACAAAAGCTAGGAGAATTCTTTGCCAGCAGATGTGCCCTATAAGAGCATAATGGAAATTCTTCAGGCAGAAGGAATAGGATACCAGATGGAAACTGAATTTACACAAAGGAACAAAGGACAGCAGAAATGCTCAATGTGTGGTTAAATATAAAAGAACTCTTTTCTCATTTTTAATCTCTTGAACTGTTTAAAACAAAGAAAATAAAGTAACATGGAATTTATGGCACCGATAGAAGTAAAATGTATGACAACAACAGCACAAAGGATGGGAGAAGGAAATGAAATATACTGTGTAAAATTCTTTTGTTATATGAGAAATAACATTGTATTATTCGAAGATAATACTTATAAGGATGTATACTGTAAATCAGGAATAACCACCAAGAAAATAAAACAACAAGGGAGTCTGGGTGGACTAGTCGGATATGTGTCCGACTCTTGCTCTCGGCTCAGGTCATGATTTCCAGGTTCGCGAAATCGAGCCCTGCATTGGGCTCTATGCTGACAGTGCAAGCCCTGCTTAGGAGTCTCTCTCTCCCCCTCTCTCTCTGTCCCTCCTCTGCTCATGCTCTCTCCCTCTGTCTCTCTCAAAATAAGTAAATAAACAGTTAAAAAAAATAAAACAACAAATTATATTTGATAATACAATAGTGGAGATAAAATAGGATCATTAAAAAATACTCCATTTATTAAAAAAACAAGAAAGGAGGAAAAAAAGAATAAAGAACAGATGAAATACAGTTAATAAAGAATAAGATGGTAGATTTCAACCTAACTATGTCAATAATTATAAGAAATGTAAGTAGACCGTGCACTCCAAATAAACCACCAAGATGGCCACATAAAAAAGCAAGGCACAAGTATACGCTGCCTATAAGACTTACCTTAAGCACAGCTATATAGGTAAGTTAAAAATAAAAGGATGGTAAAAACATCCAATGAAAACAATACTCAAAAGAAAGCTGAAGCAGTTATTAGTGGCCGTATGTTAATATCAAAGAAAGAATTCAGAACAAAGATATTACAAGGGATAAAGAGATATTTCACAACATTAAAGGGGCCAATTCATCAAGAAGGCAACAGCTTCATTATATATTAAAAAAAACTGACAGAACTGAAGATTCTCCCATAGAGTCACCTTTCCAGTGATAACCACTACAAACTCTGGGCCAAATGCAAAAACCAATCGCCTGAGAACTCTGAATACTACCTTAAATGCAGGAAGACTGCACAGGGACATTAAAACACGGAGCCCACCACGGTGGGGGGCATGGGGTGTGGGGATGTGTCCTGCTTGTAGGGGGCTTTGCCCACATAGTAGGCATTAAGTCACCAAGCAGCCTAACTTAGGCAACTAAAAACCCCAATAGAAACCCTGACATCTTCCTGCCTGGAAGAAAGAGAGAAAGGATTCTTGGCAACCATGGCCACCACTAGAATGAGTAGAGAATTCCAGAAGGGAGAAACAAGAAAAGGATGCCTTAATTTTGTGAGTGAACATCAAGTATCTCATACTGATCTCTCCCTGGATGATACCCATGGAGAACAGACTCAGAGCAGTATAGAAAAGCCTGAAAGAACTGAACTGAAACATGAAGTACAACCCACACGTAGCACAGCTTACAGGTAAGTGTATCACAGGACTCAGGGCCTAGACAATGCAACATTCACCATATTCAGGATATAATCCAAATTACTCACTGTACAAAGAATCAGGAGGATATGACCCATTTTCAAGGGAAAAGACTCTCAACAGAAAATAGTCTCAAATTAACAAAAATATTGAAGTATTCAGACATAACCAACAGAATACAGAAATAGAACCACACATACATGTTCAACTGATTTTCAACAATAAAGCCAAAGTATTTCAATGGGGAAAAGATACTTCTTTTCAACACAGGCTGCTGGATATTCAAATGGGGGAAAAAAACCCTTGACCCTTATATCATACAGTATTGATACAAGAATCAACTTTGAATTGGTCCCAGACCTAAATATAAGAGTGAAAACTATGATGCAGTCACTTTGGCGCAAAGTCTGGCATTTTCTCAAAAGGTTAAACATAAGAGTTACCATATGACCTGGTAATTCCATTTCCACGTAATATCCAAGAGAAATGAAAATACATATCCACATAAAAAACTGTACATACGGGCTCAAAACAGCATTATTCTTACAGCCAAAACGTAGAAATAAGCCAAACGTCTCTCAACTGAAGAACAGATAAGTTAAATATGGCATATCCGGACAATGGAATGTTATTTGGCTGATATGCACCACAACACGGATAAACCCTGGGAACATATCTGATTTCATTTACATGGAGTGTCCAGAAGAAGCAAATCCAGAGAGACAGAAAATAGAGCAGATGGCCAGTTTGGAGGATGGTGGCTAAAAGGTAGAGGGTTTCTTTCTGAGGTGAGGAAAATGTTCCAGAACTGTGGTGATGGCTGCATGGCTCTGTGGTCATACTGTGAACCATTGCATTATATACACTGAAGGTGTACAACTGAGGTATGGGAATCATACTTCAATAAAGTTATTACAGAAACAGAGAGCTAAAACTATAAGACTTTTTCAAGAAAACATAAAAGATATATATCATCCTTGGGTTAGGCAGATTACTAATAACATGATCCGTAAATGAAAAAAAAAGACAAACTGGACTTCATCAAAATGTAAAACTTCTGTTCTTTGAAAGACACTGTTAAAAATAAAATAAAAAGGCAAGCCATAGCCTCGGCGCAATATTTCACAAATATCTGATAAAGGAGTCCGAATACATAAAGAATATTAACAACAAAAGAAGATAATCCAAGTTTTAAAATGGGAAAAAAAGTTGAACTCTTCACCAGTGAAAATATAAGAATAGCCACTTAAATACATGAAAATAAAGTTTCCATCATGAGTCATTAGGCAAATGCAATTAAAACCAGATAGAGATACCCCTAGTATGCCTAGAATTTTAAAAACTGATAATACCAAGTGCTGAAGAGATTATGGAGCAACTGGAACTCTCCGCTGCAGATGAGAATGCAAAAACGGTACATCCTCTTTGGAAAACAGTTAGACAATTATTTATAAGGTTAAACTTTTACCATATGGCCCTGCAATTCCACTTCTAGTTACTCAAGAGAAATGAAAACATGTATCTCCATGAAGCCCTGGACATTAATGTTATTTCATGGCAGCTTTAGTCATAATGCCCCCAAAATGGAAGCAACCCAAACGTGTACCAAGTCACTGGATAAACACATTGCAATGAATTTATCCAATTAAAAAGTAATTGCAATTAAAAGAAACAAACTAATGGGGCGCCTGGGTGGTTCAGTCGGTTGGGCATCTGGCTTCGGCTCAGGTCATGATCTCACGGTTCATGGGTTCAAGCCCCACGCTGGGTTCTGTGCTGACAGCTAGCTCAGAGCCTGGAGCCTGCTTCAGATTCTGTGTCTCCCTCTGTCTCTGACCCTCCCCTGCTCATGCTCTCTCTCTCTGTCTCTCAAAAATAAATAAAAAATATTAAAAAAAAAAAGGAACAAACTACTGACATACACAACAACATGCATAAATCTTAAAAGCACTACACTAAGTGAACAAAGCCAGACATAAAAAAACTAATTATATGATTCTGTTGATTTGACATTCTAGAAATGGCAAAACAGACTAACAGAAGGATGATCAGTGGTCCACCGGGGTGGTGCTACAAGGAAGGGACTGACTGCAAAAGGTCACGAGGGACCTTTCTGGCGTGCTGAAAGTGTTCCTCTACCTTGATTGTGACGGTGGTGATTATAAAACTATGTACATTTATACAAACTTATGAAACTGGATATTTAACATGGGTGAACGTTAATGCAGGTAAATTATGCTCATAATGTTGATTTTCTTAAAAGGGACAATTAGTTTCATTCCTTTCCTCAAGTCTACAAAGGTTCTCAAGGTCTAAGGTAATTCCCAAAAGGTTTCAACCTCCATTCTGCTCTAATTTTATGACCTGACCTTGATTTCTACTTTTTACATGCATTATGATTCAATGTATAGCACCTATGAAACACAAACTCTAAACTCTGTGTATATGGCTCTGCAATTCCATAGACCAGGCCAACCTAAACCGTGCTATATGCTATCATTACCAGCTAAATTACAGACGCCGTCGAACATTATTTGATCCTTCTCAACTTTTCTGGCTTACTTGCTTGCTTTTCTCATCTCCTCACTAAAAAGAATTTACCACAAGTGTCTTGCAGTTCATTCCTACATGGGGGATAAATCTCAGTTTCAGAGACTTCGACTTAAGTCAGTAGTTCCCAGCTTGAAACGCGTGTAGTCTATCTGCTGAGTCTACCAGAACTCACTGCACTTTCTACAAAGAATAATGAATTTCTCATTATATCAATACTCCCCAAATAATCGAAGGCAAATAAAGCATACCACAATCAAAAGAAAAAGTAAGGAGACTGGGCTATCAGCAGCAACTGGGTTTTGAGGAACAAGCAAAGGCACTCAGAAGAGCGGGGGGACCCAGAACTCAAGGTGGACTCTCCCACACATCTACAACGGCAGTCCACTGGAAATGTGATAGAGCAGTTCATGTGAACTGTATTCAGAAGATAATTAGGACCTTGGGAAAAGCCCATGTTAATCATTCACACAGACAGCTCCAAAGAAAAAGAACAAGGTATGGAGAGGAGGGCAGGCCAGGGCAGCTGCAGGTTCCAATGTGGACAAACCCTGTATCACCCAAATGTTTCAGAAGACGCCACCTTTTAAAATCAGTCTGGCTCTATAGCTCAGCAGAGTCAACGAGAGACTGCTAGTAGCAGAGAGAGATGGCAACTAATTAGAGAACAAACAAAACCAACTCACAAGTGTTTACAACAGACCACAATACAAATGTAAAACTGTCTGGAAATAAAATGGAATTGCACTTAAGCAGAAATAGAAATCTTCTTCATTACAGTAGCTCACCTTCTGCAAAACCATCATGGTCAGTGTCTTTTACTTATATGTGAACCCATCTTCCTGGCAGGCAAACTGACCTGGTTGCAGCGATTACTTCTAGTGCTCTAGTATAAATATAAATGGTAAGACCGGGGGAAACAAAAGCTGCATGTGTTGAGGATTCAGTTGGGCCGACACTCACCACAAACTTCTCACCATTCTGCTCCACATGTTTGTATGTGGGGACCGATATGGGCACTGCTTGCTTTTCTGTGTAATCATAAAACGATTGTCCCAACGAGTCGTCACTGGGATCTAGGTTATCTGCCTCATGTGGAGGCACAGATAACACTGTCAAGATCAACTCCTTCTCGCCTGCTCGGATCAGGTCCACCACCTGCTTGTGTGTCGCCCCCTCAACATTCACGCCGTTCCTAAGGGGAAAAAGGGAAAAAGACAATCCCATAAACGAGAAGGGTCCACACACCTTGCATCTCCACCCTCTTGCCCCACTCCAGGGTCATGCAGTATGAACCATAAAAACAAATTTTATTTGGCTCCAGGAAGGCTGTTTATATGTTTATAGATCATAATGTGAAACACTGTTTGTGAACTTATGGCAGGGAGCAAAAATGGAAGCACCTGAGAGGACCTGCCCCTCCTCTAGGCTTCAAGGAAGCACATGGCAAAGAGGACAAAGCTGGGGAGGAAACAAAAGCTAATTTCCTCATCCTAACCAAGCACGTACACTATACAGTCAACAGAGCCTTGAACAATCCTGCCATTTGATCTTTACTTATCCTTTTGGGTTTTTTTTTTAATTAAAAAAAATGTTTATGTCTTTATTTTGAGAGACAGAGAGTGAGCAGGGGAGGGGCAGAGAGCGAGGGAGACACAAAATCTGAAGCAGGCCCAGGCTCTGAGCTGTCAGCACAGAGCCCAACGCGGGGCTCAAACCCACGAACCGTGAGGCCGAAGTCGGACACTTAACCGAATAAGCCACCCCAGTGTCCCTACTTAACCCTTCTGCAACCTTTTGAAATTTCTGTTATCAGAATTTTTTTTACAAAATGCATTCCTTTAATTTGTAGAGACTCGAAAAGGATGACTTAGGATAATCTGTATATGTATACTTGTTTTCACCCCATATCTTCAAATCAGTCAACTAATTTTCCTTTATACGGAGTTTCATCACCTTGAGAGTTAAATGGTATAGATCTTTGCACACACTAGCCTCTTCTACCACTTCGTTTTTAAAAAAGGCAAGGAGATGGGGTGCCTGGGTGACTCAGCTGGTTAAGTGTCCAACTATGGATTCCAGTTCAGGTCGTGATCGCATGGTTTGAGATGGAGCCCCATGTTGGGCTCTGCGCTGCCAGCATGGAGCCTTCCTGGGACTCTCTCTCTCTGTCTCTCTACCCCTCCCCCGCTCACACTCTCTCTCAAAGTAGAAAAATAACACTAAAATAAAGGGAAGGAGATAACCTAAATTTTCATTATCTTAACCAAGTTCTTTGTCCTCCCAATCATGTCCATTAATGTCTTAGCACTCTTCTTTCTGTGCTATCTCACTTAAAGTTCTATATAATCGATTCAAACTAAAAAAAATGTATAGCTAAAGTTATACAGCAAATCAACCTACTCATTCTACTCCCCGTTTCACTGTACATAAAAAGGCTGCAACTAGGAAAAGTACAAGGTTTGGAAGAACAATAATTTTGTCAAGAAAGATGCTGAGCCTCACAAAACTCACTCAGCAAACTGAACTATCTTCCCAGGATGCTGACTGTGCCTGCCATCTCTGCAAAAACCAAGAGGCGGCTCGCTGACCAAAGGGTCCCTCCATGGATGTCCCATGGGAGTTAGAGAGACACACCTGGCCTTCAGTCAATTTGATAAAAGCTTATCTACCCTTTAAGGTTAAGCTCTTTTTCAGTTCCAAGCCATTAGGATTTTTCCTTCCTGAAAATGACGCTAAGTTTGGTAACAAGCCTTCCACAAATGTTTCAGTCCCTGGAATGGTCTGTCAAGACTCTGGTATCTGAAACATCCATTTACATAAACAGAAAAGGCAGATCTTCCAGCTAAGGCTCTTTCCTTTTGGGTCTAACAATCTAGTCAGTAAATCAGCACGCTACACATTTCACAACCTGAAGTCTAACTTATACACACAAACTTCAATAATTTTACAATTGGCTACCTATAGAAGAAAATAAAAGCACCCTTACCACTGATGGGGATTTGGGCTTTTAAAATCTGTATCAGGTCAAACTAGTAATCAGGAAAAAATGATCAACCCTGATCCCAGAGCCAGATGGTAAAACAGAGAGAAAATGGACATTGACGCTAGATCTACATGGGTTCAAATCCGAGCCTTGCCTCTCGTACAGACACTGGTCTTACAACGTCATTTAACCTTTCTTAGCATTGTTTTCTGCACCTGTAAAGTGGGGATAATAATAAGTCCCAAACAAGGTTATTGTGAGGATTCATGTAATGAAACATGTAACCTGCTGGGGACAATACCAAAACACTCGTGTCAGAAGGTATAAGGAAAATACTGTGTTTTGGTTGGTCACCAAGAAATTCTGGTTGAAAAAGAAATGGAAACCTAAAGTTGGGAATTGCCAAAGGATTTCACCTAAATCTTAGCCTTATTAGTAGTTCTGAGAAAACGTTTTGCAGGTAGAAGAAAAATAAAATGGCAAAAGCAAAAGTTAGAAATCAACAGAAGTCTTCATTTGCCCTTAGGAGTTGTAGCTTACTTATGAACGACCTTAATTTTTATTGTTGTTGTTATTTTGTTTTTTAATAAAGTTTATTTATTTTGAGAGAGAGGGAGAGTGTGCGTGTATGGGGGAGGGGCAGAGAGAGAGGGAGAGAGAGTGAGTCCACACAGAGAGCACGGAGCCTGATGTGGGGCTCGAACTCACGAAGGAGATCTTGACCTGAGCCCAAATCAAGAATTAGACAATTAACTGAGCCACCCAGGTGCCCCATCCTTAATTTTTTTTTTAACAAAATGGGAAAAACTTGCAACTTAGAGACTGAATAAAACATCTTAGATACTAAGACAAGATTTTTATGTTAGTAAAATCAATCTTATGAGATGCACATTTATGAAAAAACATTTAACAACTATGCTCAAATCTTATTTTTCCACTCTCTCATTTTTTTCCCTTAATGGATCTTTAACCTGGGGTAGAGCTGTCTATACAGACTTTGGGGTCAGTGAACACTATAGCACTTGTATGTAAAACTGTATTTGTGTGCATATATGCATTTTTCCCAGAGGAAAGGGTCCACAGCTTCCCTAGGCTTCAAAAGGGAGCAATGTGACGTCCAGAAAGGTTAAGAACTACTGCTCTCAATACACGCTTGCTCTACCCGTTCAGTTTTCAAGTTAGAATACATTTTCTGGGTCACTCACAAAACAAGCCCCCAAAGTCATCAAAGAAACTGAAGTAAGGCTTACTCCAAGAGCCAGGGAGCTTGCTTATTTTCACTTCTTTATCAGAAAGACCAAGCTTCAAACTGGCTATCATCCCAAAAACCTCATTAAAAATAAATAAAAAAATAAAGACAGGAACGAACTACCAGTCTCACACTCTAAACACACTTGCTAATGTTTATTTGGTTCAACTATAAAAGGAATGCTATACATTCCACAATTTAATACAAGGCTGGAAATTCCTTCATTCTTCAGAGAATGAAATGAAGTTAATAAAAATGCTAGACAGCTAATTTCAAAAAGGGCCCTCCTTCCTCAAGAATTAAGAGGCCTTTACAATCATGAAAAACTTTATATGCTATCCTCTTTTCCAAGAGAACGCCACTATAACCAAGCTCAAATTAAGTGTGGCCCATTTTGGACAATTCTAAAGGCATAAATGAATGTAAACTATATATTCTGCAATAAAGGGAACTTTCAGCAGGAGGCTCTGGTCCGCAGCCCAAGTTTTAGAATCAGACTTAAGCCTGAGTATCACCTGTGCCATTTAACAGTTGAGAAATTAAGTTATTCAATTTCCCTAAACCTCAGTTCCCTAATTCATAAGATAGCACTAATAATACCTATAGCTAAGAGTGAGAACTAAAATGAGATAAAGCCTTAGCACACGGTAACCACTCAATAAATGATAGTTATTAATGTGATAGTGTTTGTGTCAGTTGGGTAAACAGCTTAGTAGCATGGTGGCCTCCCGATGACACAACAACCCTTTCCACTGCCAATTTCCCTTGCCTTTCTTCTGTCTTTAAAACATAATCTAGGGGCACCTGGATAGCTCAGCAGTTGAGTGTCTGACTTCGACTCAGGTCATGATCTCGCAGTTCTCGAGTTTGAGCCGTGCATCAGGCTCACTGCTGTGAGCACAGAGCCTGCTGTATCACAGAGATCTGTCTCCCTCTCTCTCTGCCCCTACCCCACTAGAACGCTAAAAAATAAATAAATAAATAAATAAAAAATAAAAAAAACTATTATAATCCAGCTGGAATTCATTTGAAAATAAATGACTGAGCTCTCAACCTATGCTGGTGCTTGATTCACAAGAAGAGAATCATCTTCCTAAGACCACTGCATCAGAGAACCACCTAGTCCTACACCACACAGAAGTAACTGCCCAATGGGGTCTTACTCATCTCTGTTCTTCCTCAGAGAGAGGCAATGGCTTAAACACACTATCAAAACGTTTCCAACAGATAGTGATTAAACAAATATAGCTAAATGTTAATTATAAAATCTAGGTGGTCCATATGCAGAGGTATTCACTGTGCATTGCCTTCAACTTTTCTGTTTGAAATTTTTCAGAATGTGAGGGAACAAAAGGCTACCAAAAAACTCCCAACAATCCACAAATAAGACCAAATTTTGTTTCCTTAGGTAACTAGGTGATACTCAAAATTTCCTGTGTCTTTAGCACTATAAAGATATACTTACTAATTTTATTTTTTTATGATTTTTATTATTTTTGAGAGACATAGAGAGCACTAGTGGGGGAGAAGCACAGAGAGGGAGACACAGAATCCCAAGCAGGCTCCAAGCGGTCAGTACAGAGCCCAACACAGGGTTCAAACTCACAATCTGTGAGATCATGACCTGAGCTGAAGTTGGCGCTCAACCAACTGAGACACCAGGTGCCCCAATTACACAAAGGTTTTTAAACAACCTCCCTATTTTCTCTACAATATATCTTCTTGGAAACTGGGCGAAGACTCACAAGTTGGAGAAAAACAGACTCCTCACACAGGAGATGAGGGACACTTCCTTTGACTTTTGACTGCTTAATTGCCCAGTTAGTGGGTACAGCAATACTAGACACTAGACTATAAAAACAAGGAACTACTCTACTGAAATTTGAAGATCTGTCCTAATTTTGCAGTTCAGTCATTTGATTGGCTATGTTTTTTAAAATTACTTAATTAATTTTGAGAGAGACAGAGAAATAGAAAGGGAGCAGAGAGAAAGAGGGAGAGAGAATCCCAAGCAGTTTCAGTGCTGTCAGTGCAGAGCTAGGTGCGGGGCTCACGAACCGTGAGATCATGACCTGAGTCAGAGTCAAAGTCAAGTCAGACGCCTAACCAACTGGGCCACCCAGGCGTGCCTCTTTTTTTTTTTTTTTTTTTTTTTTTTTTTAGTGACCTCTACACCCAATGTGGGGCTGGAACTTATAACCCTGTGATCATCTGACACCCGACTGAGCCAGCGAGGCTCCCTAATTGGCTCTTTTTCATTGAACTCTGCCTCCTTACTATCTTAGGCCAGAAATATTTTTATTGACTATCTTTAACAATCATGCTGTACTTTGCCTTTAAACTCTTGAGATAAGAGATTCAAACACGCATAAGCCATGAACATAGCCACCGGAAGTGTAGCTTGGATGTGTCTACACAAAATTACTATTCTGAATGACTAAGTATCAAGAAATTTTTGGAATTTTGTTTCAGAAATAAGTTTTCACCTTATATTTTATTATAATTTATTTATCCTAATTTATTGATTGGAAAAGAAAAGTATAACTAAGGAAAGTAAACGGCCAAAGGTTTCTAAAATGTTTGAGCTTTTTCTGTTTTATTTTTTATTTTATAAAGAGAAGGAATGCGAGCTGGGGAGAGGTGCAAAGGGAGACAAAGAATCTTAAGCAGGAGCCCAATGTGGGGCTTGATCCATGATCTTGGGATCATGACCTAAACAGAAATCAAGTCAGATGCTCAACTGACTGAGCCACCAGGTGTCCATAGATTTTTCTAACAGTAAATCTTGTCAACAACTTAAAAAGTGCAAAATTATTATTTCAATTACTTTTAATGTTAACTGGCATGGAAAATGAGATAATGACTATGTAAATAGGTAAAATCCTGCTGGAAAGAAATTTCACTGGTAATATGCATCTAAAGTGATAAAAATGCTCTATTTTTTCAACTAAAATGGCATTACTAAAAATTTATCCTAAGGAAAACATCAGAATGAGAGCTCCAAGAGGGCAAGAACTTTACCATGGCATGCAGACCACTCTCAAGTCTATGTTGAAAGAAAGAAGTGCAATAATCCTGAACAATGAAAAAGGATGTTTCCAAATTTCTGTTCTTATAAAAAGTTCTTATAAAAAGAGGGATGGATGATTAAGAAAATTATAGCACAAATTAAATATAAATGTTATTTAAAATTACAGATAGGAAGAAAATAATCTAGAAACATGTTTGAGCTGATGTTAAAAAGTAGATTATAAAATGCAATTTCTAAAAGGTAAAAGGAGAAAATCTCGGGTATGGCAAAGAGATTTTAAATAAAACAACAAAAACATGATCCACGAAAGAAAAAATTATAGGCTGACCTTTATTAAAATTAAAAACTTTGGGGGCACTGGGTGGCTTAGTCAGTTAAATGTCTGACTTCTGCTCAGGTCATGATCTTGCCATAGACAAGTTCGAGCCGCATGTTGGGCTCCATGCTGACACCTCAGAGCCTGGAGCCTGCTTCAGATTCTGTGTCTCCCTCTCTCTGCCCCTCTCCCACTCACATTGTGTGTGTGTGTGTGTGTGCGCGCGCGCGTGTGTCTGTCTTAAAAAAAGCTAAACATAGTCTTAACCATAAGATCCAGCAATCACACTACCAGGTATCCACCCAACTGAATTGAAAGCTTATATTTACACAAGAAACCTGCAAATAAGTGTTTATCCCAGCTTTATTCATAACTGCCCAAAACTGAAAGCGACCAAGATATCCTTTATAAGTGAGTGGATAAACAAAACTGTGGTACATCTAGGCGGCGCCTGGGTGGCTCAGTCGGTTAAGCGGCCGGCTTCGGCTCAGGTCATGATCTCGCAGTTTGTGGGTTCGATCCCCGCATCGGGCTCTGTGCTGACAGCTAGCTCAGAGCCTGGAGCCTGCTTCAGATTCTGTGTCTCCCTCTCTCTCTGACCCTCCCCTGCTCACACTGTCTCTCTCTGTTTCTCAAAAATAAATAAAAGACATAAAAAATTTTTTTTTTTTTAAACTGTGGTACATCTAGACAATGGAATATTATTCAGGTATAAAACGAAAGGAACTATCAAGTCACAGAAAGACATGGTGTGGGAGGAGAGGCCTTAAATGTATATTGCTAAGGGAATAAAGGCAATCTGAGAAGGCTACTTTTAATGATAACTTAATCATATATATAGGATTCCAATTACATGACATTCTGGAAAAAGCAAAGATCAGTGTGTTACCAAGGGCTGCGGGTAGGGGGGAGAATGAATAAGTGAAGTGCAGGGGATACTCAGGGCAGTAAAACTGTTTTGCAAGACACTGTAACAGCACATACATGACACTATACATTTGTCAAAACCTATGGAACTTCACAACACAAAGAGTAAACCTTAGCGCATGCAATTTTTTTTTGCAGAAATCAGCTAGTAAGGTGGGAGAATCCCAAATGGTGACAAGAGAATCTAATTGTATCTCAAATATATTTCAAACAACCTCACCGAAGCGGGTAGGGGATGAATGAATTCTATAAGATAAAGTCTAGTCAGTCAAACTGCTTCCCCAGGGTAGAAGTTAACAACTGCTATACATATATACAGAAGTTGAGCAATTAAGTAAATGAATGGTGAATGTGGGGGAGCCAAATTTCTCACAGTTGTGGAAATGTACAGATCTGCAAGGGGAGGGTAACAAAAGATCCATATGGTAATGAAATAAAGCTAGAGGCATCAGTAAGAACTCACGTTGAACTTAATATAGATAAAGACGGTTACATACAGAAATACTTATAGACGAGTATGTATATACAAGAGTTAATATACACAGCTTTTTTTTTTTTTTGGCTGCTTTCAGCTGACAGGAAACAAGAAGCTGAGAAAAGCCACACCCAGCACAACGACCATATCTACTGCCCAGATCTTGGTTTCTCACACCATTCCCCAATAAAAAGAACTAGGACCCACTTGGAGAAATGGTTGATTCAGGACTGAGGCAGGAAATAGCAGATGAGCTAGAGCCTTTGGTAGCAAGAGAAAGTAAAGAAGTACTCAAATACAAAACAAAAAACACTGCACATTAATGGGGGTAGGGAAGAGTGCAAAGGACTCAAGTGAAAGAGCTATCAATGGCCAAAGCTGGAACAATTAGAATGACAAAACAGAGAAGTATGGGATTCTATAACCCATTTTTTATAAAGTAAGTCTCCAGGAGCCCATAATGATATAAATGAGTGAATAAATACATGGCGGAGAACAGATATCCTTCTCCTGTGCAGGAGGATTCTAAATACATTATATAGACACTATACTATAAAGGAGGGAAGCATCACCCCCGCTTATGCGTAGACTGCACATAGTGTGACTGCTACCCAAAGAGTACAGTAGGGCAGAGGGGATAAGAATACGTTACAGTATAGAAACTGAACACAATTTTAGCCAGATGATCAACATCACAAATCATTATGACAGTACGTACTTTTTTTTAAATAAAAAATATTTTTAATGCTTTATTTATTTTTGAGAGAGAGAGACAGTCTGAGCAGGGGAGGGTCAGAGAGAGGGAGACAGACTCTGAAGACAGGCTCCAGGCTCTGAGCTAGCCGTCAGCACAGAGTCTGATGCAGGGCTGGAACCCACGAACCACGAGATCATGACCTGAGCCGCCGCCGGATGTTCAACCAACTGAGCCACCCAGGTGCCCCAACAGTATGTACTCTTAATGTGAACTGATGAAAATGGTACTTTACCTCTGTAATATTCCTCCCCCAAAAAACAAAACCCCAGTCTAATGGTGAAAAAATTAAAAAATCAGACAAATTCCAAGTCAGGCATTCTATAATATACCTCACCAATACTCCTCAAAACTGTCAAGGTCACCAAAAACAGAAAAACTGAGAAACTGTTGCAGCTATAACAATCCTAAAAAGACATGATGACTAAATATAATAGATGGATCCTGGAAAAGAAAGACATTCAGTAAAAACTAAAGAAATCTGAATAAACTACGAGCTCCAGTTAGCAATAACATATCAACATTGGTTCATTAACTTAAACAAATGGACCATACTCATGTAAGATGTTCATAAAAGGAGAAACTATATGCCGGGGGTGGGGAAGGATACTGTTTGATTTTTCTGTAAATAACACTGTCTCGAAAATACAGTATTGGGGGCGCCTGGGTGGCTCAGTCGGTTAAGCCTTCGACCTCGGCTCAGGTCAGATCTCACGTTCGTGGGTTCGAGCCCCGCGTCAGGCTCTGTGCTGACAGCTAGCTCAGAGCCTGGAGCCTGCTTCTGGTTCTGTGTCTCCTTCTCTCTCTGCCCCTCCCCCTCTCATGTTCTGTCTCTCTCTGTATCAAAAATAAATAAAACATTTAAAAAAATTAAAAAAAAAAAAAGAATCCCTATTTCTTTCCCTGCCCACCAATCAGGACAACAAACAAACAGCTCCTACTTCCTTGCCTCTCCACAGTTATGATTTAATGTAACCACTTTCCAGCCTAAACAACTGCTGAATGTAACTGAGCAGAAACCCACATCAGGGTCTCAAAATTACAATCAATTTGCATTTTCCTCTTGACTTTTAAGACCATTATCATGTAATGCAATAATTCTGACAAATTATCCGTTACTAAGAAAAGAAAATATAAAAGTAAAATGTCTGGACTCAAACTATAGCCAAAACAACAACGACAACAACAACAACCCAAAAACAAACAAACAAAAAACCTCACCACTGGGGCACCTGGGTGGCTCAGTCAGTTGAGCATCCAGACTCTTGATTCTGGATCAGGTCATCTCATGGTTCATGGGATGGAGCCCCTTGTCGGGTTCCATACTGGCAGCAGGAAGCCTGCTTGCGATTCTCTCTCTCCCTCTCTCTTTTGCTCCTGCCTCCCTCCCTCTCTCTTCTCTCTCCCTCAATAAATAAATAAACATTAAAAACAAACACAACAAAAAACCTCTCATCTTGTTCTAAGCTTATCTTTGTTTAGTGAGGGGAAAAGCAAAAAATGTCAACTACATGTAAACCAAATTAAATAATTTCCAATATTCTGTGCAAAGTCCTAGCTCACAAATTCTTTGGTGTATTTTTTAAGTATCAAAAGCAAAAGTCAATATTTTTACCAACATTCTAAAGCACCTATATCCAGGAATTTAACACTGGGCAAAAGAGAGTATGAATAACAATAAAATATGGCTCTGGCAGAGTTGAGAAACTGAGAAGTGTGTCAATTATCACCTGATCTCCCCAAAGAGAAAAAAAATAACTTGTCCAATAAAGCTGCTTAACATCAATCGAACTCCTCCTCACCCTTAGCTGGGTGTTCTACTCACAGAGAGGACTGCCTGAGGCAGGAAAGGTACAAATAAGGCTTACCTGTATTTCAACCTTAATACCTCCTGCCAGAAGTAACTAGGGCTTATTACTTGAGAAGTTAATTGATTCCTCAAACTTTCTAATTCGAGGCAATTCCACATATACAAATATTATCTATTCAGGTAGATTTATTTCTGAAAAAAGTATAGAAAGGTTTTAAGATATTTTTTAAATAAATATAAAATTACAATCAAGCTACTTGAAAAAAGCTCATTGTTATTCGATAATTACAGGTAAGGCCAATGTAACCACTAGTCTCCCAGAATACAAACAAACTTGTTCATTTCCCTCCTTAACAGAATACAAAATCCTAGTCTAAGAATTTTAAAGCAGCCTTCCAGGGGTGCCTGAGTGGCTCAGTCAGTTAAGCATCGATCTCACAGTTTGTGAGTTCAAGCCCCATGTAGGGCTCTCTGCTGTGAATGCAGAGTCTGCTTCAGATCCTCTGTCTCCCTCTCCCTACTCCTCCACCCTATCCTCTCTCTTTCTCTCTCTCAAAAACAAACCAACCAACCAACGAGCCTCCTATATTTAAAGCATTTAGGCCATTAAACCTGTGTTCTAGGTTGCTAAGACACACGTAGTTTATGTCAGTTGTCCTGGCATAATTAAGTTCCCTTCTATTTTCAAGTGTTTTGGTTTCGGTGATAAATTATACAATCCTTGCAGTTTTAGTACATTTTGTCTAGGAGACTTTTGCTGAAATGCACGTGGTTGCAGGGCACTCACATTTACTAATTTAGGTAACTACGGGAAGAAAAGTACCTATGTAGATTCAAGGAAACAGGGTTGTTCATCCCATTGGGAAACCCAGAGAGGAGAAGAGGGCTGAGACTTCGGTCAACTGGGCTTAAGAAATGACCTGAGGCTTCTATCCTTCGTCCCCTGCCAAACCCAGTCCAGGCAGGTGCCATCTTTACTTCTTTGACCTCCTCATGGTTTATTCCAAAAACAAACTGTCTATTACTCTTCCCATTCCCCACCATACCACACATCTCCTATGGGCAAGGACAACATGTTATTCAGCTTTCTTTTTTTTTTTTTAACTTTTTTTTTAATGTCTCATTTATTTTGATACAAAGAGAGACAGAGCATGAGAGGGGGAGGGGCAGAGAGAGAGAAGGAAACACAGAACCGGAAGCAGGCTCCAGGCTCTGAGCTAGCTGTCAGCACAGAGCCTGATGCAGAGCTCGAACCCACGAACGTGAGATCTGACCTGAGCCGAAGTCGGAGGCTTAACCGACTGAGCCACCCAGGCGCCCCTGTTATTCAGTTTTCTATCCCCAGTGTCTAATCCCATGTTCATGAGATAGTAAGCACTCATTAACATTTTTCCCCTGAATGAATGAAAAACAATTAAGGCTAGCGCGCACACGTGCGCACATACATACACACACACACACACACACACACACACACACACAAAACAAACATTCAATAATGGTTTTACTTCATGCACTCCTTATTTTCAACTTTTACATTGATTTCACTATTCGGGGGGAAGTACTAAAACCATTATGAAAGCTCTATATTTTTCAAATTTTAGTGTAAGTGATCATTTTGCTTTCTATTACAGGAAGTAATAAAAATAATGCTTACAAGTAAAATATGGCATTCAATTATGTAAACAATTTCAAAGTGCAGCTATGTTTTCTTTTATTCAAATATGTTGAAAATAAAAGTAACTAAATTGTTCTTATTTTTTAAAATATAAACACTGACTCTAAGGATAGCAAATGAGGTAAGGAGTAAGAAATAAACATGTTGACATTTAAAAAGCAAGTCTTTATTTCTTATGAATTCTGGGAATAATCTATTGTAATTACACTGTTTCATCTCATGAAAACTAAATGCATGACACTTGGTATGAGAAAATTTAAGCACAATGGGTTCCTTCACATGACAGATGTGAATTACCAATAAGGAATTGAAGAAAGTTCTGATGCTAAAACTATATACAACACTGACTTGTTTTGATAGGATTTTGTTTTCAATTTTTCTCTTTAAACATATGATCAGCATGTAGCAATTCATGGTTCTCTTGAAATGTAAGGCTGGATGTGAAAATGGGCTACTTTACACAGTGGGATGGTGAATGTTAGGGTAAGAGAGCTGCTCATTCCTCTAGCCTGACAGCCTCCTGGGCACACTGTTGCTGAGACCTCCTTCCTCCCTCAGTTATTCATCAGAAAACAAACATAATCAGTCCTAAATCATTTCCAACACCAACTCAAGAGTTTGAGATCTGCTATATTTTGAACCATTGCCTACATGGCCAATTTAAATGTGCCCTCAGATGTTTTTAATTTGGTATACTGGTCACAATGAAAGTTAATTAAAGAATAAAATCCACCAGCTTTATCAACAACCTTAGCTTGCAAGTAACATAAATTACCAAAGAAGAAATCTTAATTTTCTTAAAGTTCTATTTCACTACTACGTCTGGATTTCTATGTAATGTGTTTAAAAGCATGATTCGGGGCACCTGGGTGGCTGTTGGTTAAGCGTCTGACTTCGGCTCAAGTGATGATCTCACGGTTCGTGGGTTCAAGCCCCGCGTCAGGCTCTGTGCTGACAGCTAGCTCAGAGCCTGGAGACTGCTTCAGATTCTGTGTCTCCCTCTCTCTCTGACCGCACTCCCCCCACTCGCACGGCCTCTCTCCATCTCTCAAAAATAAATAAAAACATAAATAAATAAATAAAAGCAAGATTCCTCCCGTAATCTGTTCTAGGATAATAGCCTGCACCCTGAATCCCAATTCTTATCTCCTAATATTCAATTACTCTCAAGAGGTACTATCTATACATAAGTGTACACACAAAGGTGTAAACCTATCACTATTGGGAAAAAAAAGCTCAAAATACCTTCATCTATGACAGACTTTAAAAATTAGTAACAACGGGGTGGGGGGGAAAATTAGTACAACAGCACAACAACAAAATTTAGTTAACAAAAGATATATTTTTGAAGGGATATAACCCTTTAGCAGTCAAATACCACTCTTAAATTCAAATTAAATGTGGGCAATTTCTTTTCGAAGCTGAGGAACAGAGACTACAGCTTCTGTAAATTGTGGTCTATTTCAACACATTGAACAAGAAGAAAGATGCAGTAAGACCCTTCCTGAATCAGCAATATAAAGGACAACTGGGTATGGCAGATGAATCTAAAATAAACTATCAGCACCTAATTCCTAAAAGTGTCACATTTCCTTGGATTCAAAATACCAGCTACAGAACAAAACTCACTGCTGTTTCCAAGTAAAGACAGAGACAGGTTACATACACTGAGAAAACAGATCCAGAAAGTAGTTTTTAATCCTCCCAAAATACTGGGTGAAACACATTCCGGTAACCCATGGTGCATTCAGCAGACGAACTACACACTTTGCAAGTTACAAACTGTATAGATGATTAAGCTGATCAGCAAAAGAAGCAGAAGTTTCCAAAACTTTTACATTTTCCAAGATCACCAGCAATTAACTTAATCAATCTCCCAATGAAAATAGTTTTAATAGACCTAAAAATATAAAAGCACTGCAGCCCTGGCGGGGCGGCGGGGAGACAACTTCCTGGTTTGTCTTGGTGAACGGTTCTCTAGGAGTAATCAGCTGCTTGCGCACAGCTGGGAGGATATCCACGCGCAGCTGACTCTCTGCAGACATTCTGTACTTTTCCGAAGAGAAGTAAACTCATTCCTTGTGTTTCAAGTCCACAGAATACATAGATCTGTCATTCTAGTTTTGCTCTAACGTCTGATGGTTTGAGCAAAAATAAATCATTTTTTAAAAGATGCTTTCATAACAACGGAAGTTCGTAGAAGGAAGTACACATAAGAATACGCAAATACAGCTCCTTACTCTGCAACTTTGATACCTTGTAAACGTGTGTATTTTCTCAACTATCTCAACCCTTACTTGGTTAGCCAGCAGCACTGAGTAATAAACAAGAGACTGCACACATACTACCTAGCATTTGACTAATACAGTATCACACAATTTAATCCTGAAGTACCCCTCACATCACTGACAGAAAGCAAAAAGGCACTTTGTGCTCATCACCAATTCTTATTTTCTCCCCCACCCCCCTTACCCACTGCTTAAAAATAAACTTTAAAAAAAGATCTTTGTATCACTTTTCATTCTGAAGGTAGACAACAGGTATAAGCCTTAGTATCATATTAAGTTGCCTGTCTGTCTTCAGTCCCCTCAACTCCCAACGATCTGCTGTAAGCAGAAACAAAAGACTCAAAGGAGGTATCTTCCAATCAGAGAAACAGACTTGAAGGCAACAGTGAAAGCAGAACAGCACAGATAGGGCAGAGCACATTGGACCCGCAGCATATAAGGCTCACTAATCACTATAAACACAACAGTATGTATACTCACTTAAAACTTAGAGGTGGATATCTGAGAAGCTAGCTTGTGAGGTAAAAACATGCACAAATTAAAGGCAGCCCGCTCCTCACCAGCTGTTCCAGCTCTGAGTGTTAAGAGCTTAGTTGTTCTTTGTTCCCTTCTTTATATAGTAAAGACAGCCCAAGAGACTAGATGCTCTGAAATTCTTCTAATTCTAACAATAATTTTCCTCTTTGGCCTTGGAAAAGTTAGTCAACCTCTTCAGGTATATAATTAAATAAAAAGTAAATTCACAGGGAGTCCTAAATACTAACACACGTTATATTCTGACCTCAAAAATGGAACAGAATCCAAACTTCGTAGCATTGCATTCAAAGCCCTTTTTATTTTTTAAATTTTTTCTTAATGTTTATTCATTTTTGAGATGGAGAGAGAAAGAGCATGAGTGGGGGAGGGTCAGAGAGTGATGGAGACACAGAATCCCAAGCAGACTCCAGGCTCTGAGCTGTCAGCACACGGCCCAATAAGAGGCCCGAACCTACAGACGTCAAGATCATGACCTGAGCTGAAGTCAGATGCTTAACGGAGTGAGCCATGCAGGTGTCCCTCAAAGCCCTTTTTATAGGTTTATTAGAGAGGGAGAAAAAACACACATGCACAAAGATGGGCACAGAGAGGAGACAGAGAATTCCAAGCAGGCTCCCCACTGTCAACACAGCGCCTGACTTGGGGCTCGAACTCATGAACACAAGACCATGACCCAAGTGGAAATCAAGAGTGAGACGCTCAACTGACTCAGCCATCCAGGCACCCCCAAAGCCCTTTTTTTTGTTTTTAACATTTATTTAGGAGCGCCTGGGTGGCATCCGGCTTCGGCTCAGGTCAGATCTCACGGTTCGTGGGTTCGAGCCCCGCGTCGGGCTCTGTGCTGACAGCTAGCTCAGAGCCTGGAGCCTGTTTCGGATTCTGTGTCTCCCTCTCTCTCTGACCCTCCCCTGCTCCAGCTGTCTCTCTCTGTCTCTCAAAAATAAAATAAAAAGCAATAAAAAAAAATTAAAAAAAAAATAAATAAAACATTTATTTATTTTTGAGAGACAGATCACGATCAGGGGAGAGGCAGAGAGAAAGGGACACACAGAATCGGAAGCAGGCTCCACGCTCTGAGCTAGCTGTCAGCACAGAGCTTGACGTGGGGCTCGAACCCACGAACCGTGAGATCATGACCTGGGCCGAAATCAGACACTCAACGTACTGAGCCACCCAGGTGCCCCCCAAAGCCCTTTTTGATCTAACTTCAAGCATAACTGCCTATAGATAAACAACTTATCTTATTATCCAAAGAACTTCTCGTATCTTCCTCCCTTTGGTCACAGTTTCCTCAGCCTATGAAATCCTTCCCCATTTTCTGCCTACTGAAATTATACTTGTCCTTCAATCGCCATTTAAAAGGCTCCTATGACCTATCTATCCACCAATCATCTCAAGCATATTCACTTTTTCCTTTAAACTACCATTGTGTTTTTCCTTTATCTCCATTAGTTCATTTTGCTTTACACACAGTAAATTGTTTATATATACCTTCTCCACTGCAGGGAACTCAGGGACTCTGCAACTCATACATACAAGTCTAATGGTAATTTACACATAGTTTGTGCTCTATTATGGAACCAGACTGAATATAAGCTGGTATTAGTGGGCCAACACCAGAAAAATGGTGCCCAAATGATTGTTTTTCAAACAGTGGATCATAACCTAATAGTCATGAAATTCATGTAGATCACCATCAGCATTCAAAAATAAAAAATTCCAGGGGGGGCATGATACCAGTAAATACAGTTTGTTTCATATGGATTTTTTTTTTATTATTTAAATTGGGTTCTAATATAAAACGTATCTCTTACAGAGTTCCAAGTTATTAAATATAATATATAGTTATTATTATAACAATATATTACTATATATTATATATATTGTCTTATATATTAAATATAATGTTATTTTTTAAAGAGGGGGGGGCGCCTGGGTGGCTCAGCCAGTTAAGCCTCCGACTTTGGCTCAGGTCAGATCTCACGTTCGTGGGTTCAAGCCCTGCTCTGTGCTGACAGCTAGCTCAGATCATGGGTTCAAGCCCTGCATCAGGCTCTGTGCTGACAGCTAGCTCAGAGCCTGGAGCCTGCTTCTGGTTCTGTGTCTCCTTCTCTCTCTGCCCCTCCCCCGCTCATGCTCTGTATCAAAAATAAATAAAACATTTAAAAAAATTTTTTAAGAGAGAGAGAGAAAGAGCATGAGCAAGGGATGGGCAGAGAAAGAGGGAGACAAAGAATCTGAAGCAGGTTCCATCCAGCCTCCAGCCTCCAGGCTCTGAGCTGTCAGCACAGAGCCTGACATGGGGCTTGAACCCACGAACCATGAGATCATGATCTGAGCTGAAGTCAGATGCTTAATTATACTAAGCCACCCAGGCACTCCAAAAAAGTTCCAAGTTTTTAAAACAAACATTTTAAAACTGTGGGTTAAGCGTCCAAATCTTGCTTTTGGCTCAGGTCACCATCTCACAGCCCTTCAGTTCATACAGAGCCTGCTGGGGATTCTCTCCCTGTCTCTCTCACCCTTTTTCTCAAAATAAATTAAGTTAAGAAAAACTGCCTATACATTTTTCCCACACATGAAGCTAAAATCATACCACCTGTACACAGGTTTTTTACAGGACGGCCCGAGAAGCACAGAAATTGTCTACCTAGCTGAGAGTCAAAAAGAACGATCCTAACCGCCTCTAACCTTAAACCACCACAATATCCAGTGTGTCAGGAATGCCATCACGTGACAAACTCACCGCAGATCATGCCCCCAAAGCATCGTGCAGTGATCATAAATTGCAAGTGTCTGCTTGTCAAGTGAGCCTCTGCTTATCCTAAGAATTACTCCCAACGGAACTTATCTTAAAAAATAATTACCCCTGAGAGAGGGCACAGTAACAAACCCTCACCCGGACCAAACTAGTCAGTGGGGGATGAAGAGCACCCTTCTGCACAATAATTTATGTGACCGAGACACATCTTCATGGTATTAGACAACAGATCTGCTCCTGGTGACAGCAATGCTGTGGAAGCGACTCCGAGGGGAAGATGATAGTTTTTTCAAATTTAGTGTTTTTGTTTGCCGCCTCAACTACCTAGGGAATTAAAAGCATTTCCTGGGACTGCAATTACGATTATGTCAGGCTCTCCTCACTGATTACCAATAAAGACAGTAACAAACAAGGACAAAGAACAACCACTTGGTTCCCGTCACCCACCCAATTTAACAACCAGACAGATGGTAAATAAAGATATAAGACAGTTACATTTCATAATAGAACCAAGTTCAAGTTACTACCCAAGTTTATAAGGATGTGACTGAATTTTAAGAATTTTAAGTGACTATTCAGTCAAGAATAGTTGACTATTAAGAACCAAAAATAGCTCAGAAAACAGGGATGCCTTGGTGGCTCAGTTGTTTTAAGCGGCCAACTCTTAATTTCAGCTCCAGTCATGATCTCACAGTTGTGAGACCAAGTCTCTGGTTGGGCCCCACACTGAGCATGGAACCTGCTTGGGATTCTCTCCCCACCGCCCCTCACCCACTCACACTTGCTCTCAAAATAAATAAGCTTAAAAAAAAAACTTTTAAAAACTTGCTGAGAGGGGCGCCTGGGTGGCTCAGTCGGTTGAGCAGCCAGCTTCGGCTCAGGTCATGATCTCATGGTTGTGGGTTCGAGCCCCGCTTCGGGCTCTGTGCTGACAGTTCAGAGCCTGGAGCCTGTTTCTGATTCTGTCTCCCTCTCTCTCTGACCCTCCTCTGCTCGCGCGCTCTCTCTCTCTCTGTCCCTCAAAAACAAATAAAAGACATAAAAAAAAATTGCTGAGAAAACAAAGAAATGAAAATATACTGGATTTAAAATCCAAAGACCTGGGTTTAACTCTGGTTAACATCCATTAGTGCAACACCCAGTTTCCTCTCATAAAAAAAGTACAAATAATGCTCATACATTCATTCAGCAAGTATTTATTGAACACTACCCTCTATGTGGCACTAGACGTTTGGCTGGGGAAACAACACAGATGAATGTAGTCCTCATCCTCAAGGAATTTCTATTTTTCCTATCTCACAAGGATATTGTTAAGATACAATGTACACACACTATGCAAACCGTAACACACCACATAATGTGCAAAGTGATATAATGATTTTATTAACTTGTTTTACCTCTTCACCACCCATCTTTATTATGACATTTAGAAAGATTCAATAAAGTCTAGATGAGCAGATGTAATAGCCCAGTCTCTTGCTGAATTGATTTTCTAAGGGCTGTAATTCAGGAGCCTAACAAATCACTATTAGTACAGTCTTAGTTCATAACTCTCAATATAACCACGAAAATAAAGTGAACTGAGAATTCATTCTGGGCCTAGAACCTGCAGTGTCACTCCAAGCATGGGCTGGCAATGTGGGTTGTATTACCCACACCTGCCTGGCAAAGGGAGTAAAAAAAACTTCTAGGCCCCATGGAAGACTTACTGAATCATACATAACCCTTAAAGGTGAGCCCGAGAATCAATGCTTTTGACAAGCACACCTAGGGACTCCTATGCTCACTAGAGCTTAAGAACCACTACCACATTTTCCTTCCATTAGTAACCATGATTTCAGGGGCGCCTGGGTGGTTCAGTCAGCTGAGCATCTGACTTCGGCTCAAGTCATGATCTCGTGGTTGATGAGTTCGAGCTCCGCATTCAGACTCTGTGCTGACAGCTCAGAGCCTGGAGCCTGTTTCGGATTCTGTGTCTCCGTCTCTCTCTGACCCTCCCCCGCTCATGCTCTGTCTCTCTCTGTCTCAAAAATAAAAAATAAACATTCAAAAAAATTAAAAAATAACCATCATTTCAAATATCATTTCCAAAATCTACCCAGAAGCTCTGGGCCAAACAGAAGTCAGATATAGATAAGAAAGCAGCTCCTGAGAAGGCACTTAGCAGTCAACGTTAAATGACTCACACTTAACTCATAAAAAATACTTCTGGTGGCACTAACCTCTTTTCATTCCAAACTTTCACATAAATGAAGTCCCCGCCCACCAAAAAAAAAAGGAAAAAGAATGCCCATGAGATATTCCTATATTATTAAAATGAACTCCAAATAAACAAATTTATATAGATTAATACAGCTTCATTTTTTTATCTTTTTTTTTTTTGAGAGGGGAGGGGTAGAGGAAGCAGGAGAGAGAATCTTAAGCAAGCTCCACCCCCAGCCTGGACTCCTACTCAGGGCTTGATCCCAGGACCCTAGGATCACAACCCAAGCTGAAATCAGGAGTCAGACGCTCAAGCAACCAAGCCACCCAGGCGCCCCTATAGCTTCAATTTTTCTTACAGTTTACCTTTAACAAGGGAAAGGTGATGGGCATATTATCTTGTAGCTATCAAGAAGGAAGACCTATACTCTACCCAGCATGAATATAATCACGACTTTGAACGCGTGCAAACCAATCTTAGGGGTCCATGCTTATTAAAGAGCACACTACCTAAATACCAAACTAGCCAAAAGACAAACGTTAATTCCTCAAAAATATGAAGGTACCACAACCATATCCACTTAAACTCTCTTAAGGACAGCTCTCAAGAAATCAATCAGGAGTCTTTGGAAGTACTCTAATGTTAAGAAAATTAACCTGAAGTCAAATGTTACTTCACATAACTATATAATTAGTGCAAAGATGTATTTATTTTGGTTCTATTTATTGAAAGCATCCCTCCAGGTATATACAGATCAAAGGGAAGACATTCAATATATGTTACACAGGGGAAAATTACAAGGTGGATACATTGCTGGTAGAAATCTTTCCATCTGCAATAAAGTTTAGAGCCCACAGGGCTTGTTCATACTCTAGTACCAAGACTTGCAACAGGACTCCTTCCAAAACCAGTTAGAATCCAGTCAGTTTTGAAGGGAGAAAGGACAAACTGAACCATACTGAACTTAGTTTAATGACTGTTCCAAGATTCACTGAGGAAAGGGCCTCAGGAAGCAGTCTTTAAAAGAAATAGAAAGAAATTGATATTCTTACTTTTGTCCAAGCTCTTAGTCCCTTAAATCTCAAAGTTACTCTTTTTTCACACCTCTATCCGTTGTCCAAACAACTGTAACATATGAAAATTAGAATAATCTATGTGTAGGAGGAAAACACCTAAAATAGGGACAAATCTTAAACAGCAATTATCAAGATCCAGACGTGCACCGATGACTTCTTACAAACGACGTCTACACAATAATAATCTACCTGTACCTAACCCAGCCCGGAACTTCAACATGCAAACTTTCCAGGAAAACAAAAGAGGTTAACTGAACGAACTTGTGTGAGAGACAAGAGAAAAGCTCTAAAAAGTGTTGCTGCCTAAAGAACGAGTTAGGAAAATTAGCATCAACCTAACCAAAATCAAAACAAAAGCAGGCACACATATCCCTCAAGAATCATGTCTGTTTGCTCTCTGCTTTTTTCTTCTCACCTGAAAACCTAAGGAGATAACGCAGACTGGAGAAGGGATTAGCTGAGATCTCAGAGAACTTGCTACCTTGTGTGACTCCCTGTCGAAACTCTTACCCTTTCCACTACAGTAGGAGAGAAGCTTCACTGAATTTGGACGTCAAAATACAGGTGGAAGATTAGAAACCTCGGCCAGGAAAAGGTCTGGCTGTCACCATCTTCCAAAGAAAGGTTCTCTAAGCAAAGCAGATTATTTGGCCCTGCCCACTTTCTTGTCTCTTTTAAGACAAAGTTCTCTTGTCACCACCACGATGTGCCAAAATTTAATGTTTTCTCCCTAGAAGGAGGGATGGGCCTGAACAGGAACCTGGGCCTGAGGCAAGTCCTTCTTCCTGTCCGAGCGGATCTTCCGAGGTGTCCCTGACATTACTCACTTAGACCCAGACTCTGCTACGGACTCATCATAAAGGCACAGAGCTACACATGACTGACCACATGAGCTGTAGCCTTCCTCAGATTTATTTATTTTGGTTTAGGGTAAATACAAATAAATATATATTTATATATAATAAATTCTATTTATAAAGAGTAAATGACTTTGAACTGTAGAAAAAAATTTATAATCTTGAATAAAATCTTCAACTTTAAATTTAAAAATAAACAAACAGCTGAATCCAAAGTTAGCTTCCAAAGGGAAATGAAATTGACAATTTCAAGAGCTTCTATCAGAAGGAAACATCAGCCACAGACTTTGAGTTATTTAGAAAGAAAAGAATAAGATGCCTGAGTATAAAGCAAAAGGTCACCACCGCATTCTATGTCCGAACGCCCGGAACCCCGAAGATTAAGGATATACTCCCAGAGAATAAGATCAGGTAGCTCGCTGATGGAAAAAGGAGGCATAAACAGAAGCTCCCAATACTTACTTCAGTGAGCTGCTCTGTCTTCAGAAGAGGAAACAATGACCGTAAGAATGTCAAGGATATGGGCAGGGGGCACAAGGTAAATACAAAGGGGTGGATTCCTCTTTAGTCCAGATCTTCAAGATATTAACCTCTTGGAAATCCTAACTGAGCAAACCGATGATTTTACGGGAGGAGGGGCTGAAGGTTGTAGAGATTGTAACTAAAATAACAGTTATAAAAAAATGAGACGGGCTTCAGGAGGGCGAACCCAAGCCCGGGGGGAGGAGGGCCAAAGTCTGAAAAAAACAAGGTTCAGTAAAAAGGCCAGAGAGATTGAGGCCTGTGACTGCGGAGGGGAATGGAGATACGGCGAGTGGACACCACCCACCAGGCAGGCAGCGATCACTATACACGTTTTAGGGCGAAGTGCGAAGGGAACCTGGATAAAGGGGCGGCAAGACCAGGAAGCAGCACCCTGCTAGTGCTCCAAAGGGATGCAGGGGAGAAGTGAAGCCGGAGTGTGGCGGGGGAGGGACTGCAGCGGCGAAGAGAAGGGGCTGCAGCAGCAGAAGGGGCCTAAAAAGAGAAGGGGCAGAACAGGATAAGGTCCAGCGCGGGATCACTGGAGGGCGGAGCAGGAGGGAGGCTGCACAGGGCAGGCCAGGGCAAAGTGAGGAGCTCGAAGAGCCCGGAGAAGGGTTCAGCCTGGGGGAAGTGAGAAGGAAGGAAAGCTCCACCTAAACCTGGCTGAAAGGAAGCCGGAGCACGGTGCAGGGGTGAAGGGACGCTCTCGGAGCGACGGGGGGGTGGGGGGGTGGACTCCAGATTCGAAATCCTGGTGTAAGACGGAAAAGAAACTACCGTGTCCAAGACACCCTCCCCCACAACCACAACCACGACCACGAAAAAGACATGCGAGCCAGGGTCAGGAGGGAAGGTACACTCTTGGGAGCATGACTCCCAAAGGAGGGGAGGAAAAGGACACACAGCAGGCAGAAAAATGCAGGGGTGCTTAACCAAAGGAGAGGGTAACTAAGGAAGGAAACAGGATTGCAGTGGAGGGAGGATGTTCCCGGGGGGTAGAGAGAGGGGAGTGGGAGCCGATTAGAGGTCCTGCCTACTGGCTCTAGGGGACAGAGGGGAGGTCCACAGGGGCGGACGGCAGCACTGGAGAACAAGAAACTATGATGCTAGAAAACTTGGGGAGGACACGACGAGGAGCCGGGTCAGACAAGGCGATGCAGGCAGCGAGGGGCCGAGAGCAGCATGCCTAGGGAGGGGGAAGCAAAGGGGCAGAAAAGAAGGCAGAAGAATCGGGGGGGGGGGCCGCAGGGACGGAGGTGGGGGTCGCGGGAACCCAGGGTGCGGGGAGATGAGAGGGTCAACTCCCAAGGAGGTGCGGTGTCTGAGGGGGACGGGGTGGCGAAGGCCGATGCAGGGGCTGGGGGGACGGTGCGGCCTGAGGGCAGGAGTAAAGGGAGATGCAGGGACTGGCGGAGACGGGGCGGGGTGGGGCGGCGGGCAGCCAGGATACTCACACCTCCAGGATGCGGTCCCCCTTGCGCACCCCGGCCCGGTCGGCCGCCCCCCCGGGCAGCACGGCGCTCACATGCTGCAGCGGCGCGTACAGCTCCCCGTTGATGCTCCGCAGTTGCCCGCCCTCGCTCACTTGGCCCCGCACGTTGAAGCCGTAGCCGGACTCCGACTTGACGATGCGCACGACCCGCGGGCCGCCGCCTCCCCCGCCGCCGTTCCCCGCGCAGTGGAGCCCGGAGCCCCCACCGCCGCCGCCGCCACCTCCGTTCCTATGAGGGGCTGAGGGGTGAATCCCTTCCCCGTCCTCGTCCGCCATCTTGCAAGCGAGCAAGCTGTACCCCCGCCCCCCTACGCCTCCACTCCCTCCCCGCGCGCACTCGCCCTTCTCAGCAGCCGCGCGACCCCCGGCGCGCGCGCCCGCCCCGCCACTCGCGGGACCCGAGTCGGCCACAGAGCTGCCGGCGGAGGTAAAGGGGAGGCCGGGGGCGGGAGGGAAAAACGGACGATTGAGACCCGTGGAGCCTCCTGGGAGTTGTAGTTTCTGGGCAGTGGGGGTGGCGGAGGGGAGAGCAGGGGCCCGACGCGAGCGGAGATTATGTGACGCAGTTGGGGAACAAAGCCTACCGGGAGTTGTAGTTTGAACAGCTCACCCAGCGCGGAGTCTGGCGGACTGAGCTGTTCACGTGGGGCGGGCTTTTTCTTTCATTTCGTAATTCATTTTGTAGTCTTTAAAGCAGTAATATTATGATGGACGTTTGTGATTCAATAGGCTTAAGTTACCGTCTTAAATGATAATGACTTATTTTTTCAGTGCCATCTATATTCACTTAACGCTATTTTATTCCACGGCCCCAACAAACTTGTGAGCTGACTAGATCAGGAATTCGTTTGTCTATTTCACTTATTAGGAAGCTGAACCATAGAGAGCCCAAAGTCATCCAGCTAGTAGGTAATTGGAACTAAGGCCCGGTTATTTTTCGCAACTTTTTTTTCATGTGTTGCAACTGCATAAAAACAATGCCCCAACTGCACCAATGGCATATGTAGAGGAAACTGTCTCGCGATTTACAACTGGGTATCAGAGGGGCCGAGTAATAATTTAAGTTGCCAATGATTTTGAAGTTACTGTAATTTCTAGTTCATTTTGTTCCCTCCAACAGCACAGTAGAATTCTTTGCAATTAAGGCAAATAAGAGGAGCAAGAGAAAAAATAATGAAAATAGCTTACTCAAGCAGTTAGTACTCAAGACTCTTACTTGGTTTTACCGTTCTGATGGGGCTAAGTCTGTTACTGTTTCCGGATGCTAACATGAGACACAGAATTCCTGGGTAGGAGACAAACGACTTAATAGGAAACAGGAAGTAACAGGAGCTTCAGCATGTTAGTGTCAAACCCTCTTCCCCCATTCTTACTGGGATGGCATGAATGGCTCAGGTGTTCATTTATTCGGAGGAACACTGAACTTGGGGAACCTGTCATTTTATAGGAAGCAGTGAGTAAAACCTATTCTTTATGCCGGAGGGAGACATTATTTCATTCCTTACAATTGCTCGTTATAAACACAGCCCTGAGAAATGACCCTGGTAAAGAGCAGAGTCTTGCATTTTTGGCATACCCAGGAAGATGGGTAGAAGCATGACAGACTCCTGAAGGCCAGTCTCTCTCAACATTACTGTTTCAGACACTTCTAAGCACTTTACACCTGTACTATAATTTGATCTTCACAACCGTGTTATGTGCCCTATTTTATAAATGACTAAACAGGCATAGAGAGGCCACACAGCTAATGAACAATCCAGGAGAGAGGGGCACCTGGGTGGCTCAGTCAGTTGTGTGTCTGACTCTTGGTTTCAACTCAGGTCATGATCTGATGGTTGGTGGGATGGAGCCCCACTGGGATCAGCCCTGTGCTGACATGTGGAACCTGCTTGGGATTCTCTCCCCCCAACCCTCTGCCCCTCTCCCACTCTCTCGCTGTCTCTCCCTCCCTCTCTCAAAAATAAATGAATAAACTAAAAAAAAAAAGAAAAAAAGAAAGAAAAACCCAAGAGAAGCAAAAGAGATGCATAGTTTAAAGAAAACACAGTAAGGGACACCTGGGTGGCTTAGCCGGTTAAGCATCTGACTTTGGCTCAGGTCATGATCTCACGGTTGGTGGAATCAGGCCCTGCGTCAGGCTGACAGCTCAGACGCTGGAGCTGTTGTGCCCAAGTTTGTAAAATCGCCCCAAATCACCCCAAAACAAGCACCAGAGACTGCTAGGGAGACCTAGTCACGCCTGCAAAAGCAAAGGGCCTTTATTACAAGCTTAAGCTCGGGCTCACGGTCTCCAGCCAACCCGCTGGCCACGTGGAGAGAGCCCTGAACAAAGGCAGGGCAGGGCCTTTTATGCCTTTGGGAGGGGGCGTTACAGGAAATGATGACAGGAGTACAGTGATCCAGTCCCTGCCCTTCCCATCAACCCTGGCAGTTGTGGGAGCCAATCACACCATCCGGAGCAGTGACCAATCAGGGTGGGCCCAGGATGCCCCACGTGGGGCATGTGACTAGGCCCGCCTCTAGAAAGGTCAAAGGTATCAGCGGGCCTCCCCCGATTGGGCTCCGCAGGAGTTGTCCCTCCTTAAGGTGCCCCCTTTCAGGAGAAGCCAGCGCCTTCCCCTTTAAGTACAGGGGAAGGCTGGATCGGACCTGAGGCGGTCGGGGGAACGCCCCCCTCCAGGCCATCTCCACCGCGGAGGTGTGCTAAGGCTCCGGGAAGGCTGGGATGGCCCGGTGGTGAGGGCCGAATCTGACCTGCATCCTTACAGAGCCTGCTTCAGATTCTATGTCTCCCGCTCTCTCAAAAATAAATAAATGTAAAAAATAAAAATAAAAACAACAACACAGTAAAAGTTAACTTGCGGAGATAGGTCTGACAACTCATAAAAGCAACAGGTGGACGCCTGGGTGGCTCAATCAGTTAAGTGTCCAAGTTTAGCCCAGGTCATGATCTCCTAGTTTGTGGGTTTGAGCCCCTCGACAGGCTCTGTGCTGATAGTGCAGAATCTGGAGCCTGCTTCAAATTCTGTGTCTCCCTCCCTCTGTCCCTCCGCCTCCCCGGCTTACGCGCTCTCTCTCTCTTCCTCAAAAATAAGTAAACATTTAAAAAGATTTAAAAAAAAAAAAAGCAACAGGCAACCCCCTGAAAGAATTTGTGTACAGGTTTCCAGTAATTGCTCAGGATATGGGGGAGGGGAATACCAGAATAATTAAGACTCCACAAAAATGTAGGATGAGGATTCAGTTATTAGAACATAGAAGTTAGTATGACCTTATTTTATGACCAAGCTAATGAAGAAGGGTCTCAATAGTTACACGAATAGGGAAATTAATAAAAGTTGGAATAAGAATTTTTCTCTACAATAATTATGGCATTTGGATTGAACAGGAATCATTTGGTTTGACCTAAGCTGTGGATGGGAAGGAATTTATCTGCTTAAATGCATCAGAGAAAGGGAAAAGGGAGCTTCCGCTAAAAGAGCTGTTTTTTTATTTGTTTATTTGATGAAAAATGTACTGAACACCTGTTCTGTTCTAGACTCTGTAATAGTGGGGAGGGATACAAAAATAAATAAGATGGTATCTATAAACTCCATGAAGGGCAAGATGACATGGTGAAACTCTCAAATGCACATATGCCTTGATCAGCAGCTCCACTTCTAGGAATTCATTCTACTGTCAAACTTCTACGTGTGTCAAGTGACATTTTTGTAAAGATGGTCATTGCACTATTATCTGTATTTGCAAAAGACTGGAAATAACCTAATGTTCGTGTGTTAACTTAGGATACAACCACCAATGGAAAACTGAAAACTGTAAATAAAGAATAAGGAAGTTCTAGGTAGTGAAAGGATCGCATGGATACAGTACATGAGTGGAAACAAGCTACAACACAGTCTGTAGAACACGATGCCATTTTGGCATACAAGGGGAACTATAGGTGTGTTTTTATCTCGGGAAGCATTTATATCTCTAGAAATATTCACCAGAAACTGCTAATATTGATTGCCTCTGGGGAGGGGGACTGGGCAGCTGGGGTGGAAACCTCTGGGGAGGGAGACTTTTCATTATATAGTTTTTCTTTGTAACTTCTGAATTTTTAGATTAATTTGTTGCCTCTTCAAAAAATAAAGACATGAAATATGTAGAAAGGATGAGATCGGAAGAAAAGGTGATCAGAGCATTGTAAGGATGCAGGTCTAAACCAAACAGACTCCATTGACAAGCTTTAAGTTTCCCCTCTAAACTGGAAGGACTAGGTTTCAGTTCCCCGAAACTATCAGGCAGTTAGTTACACATTGCCCAAGGCAGGAGAGACCACCCTGGTAACACCCAATCAGGAAAGGCCAGCTAACACCCTTAACCTTCCTAAGGACAGGCCTGTAGATGGAAATCTTAGATGGTTACCTGTTGTTTAATACAAGATTAACCAGTTACTCACCCCACGTGGGGGTCCTCGGCCCACCCTGTAATTGGTTATTTTCAAGGAAACACTAAATATTGTGATTGGATCCCGCTAAAAGTAACAAATACTCTAGACAATGTGAATGGTTAAACTCATTGTCAATAATGTTGTATAATTATGATTGGATCACTGTACCTATGTCTCAATTTCCTGTAACTCCCGCTTCCCAAACTCCATAGAAACCCTGCTCAGCCCCCGTTCGGGGCTCTCAGCACAGGTCCACTGCGCTGGTGAGGTCAGAGAGCCCGAGCTCGAGACTGTAATAAAGCCCTTTGCCTTTGCATGCGTGCCTCGGTCTCCCTGGTGGTCTCTGGTCGTTGAGGATGCTGCGTTCTGGGCACAACAGCATCAAAACAAGAACTGAAGACACCATTACTGCTCTCAAGAACTCACCCTCTAGCAAGAGAGACAACTAAAGAAAAAATTACAACCCAGGGTTTGGGTGTCCGGAGTAATGAGAGCTGTTCTAGAGACCTGCACAAGCTGGCAAGCAGGGCTTTCCAAATGGAGCAGCTGAACCGAGTAATCATTGAGAAGAAGGGTTAGTAAGGCAGAGGAGGGTGGCGTGGAAGGGCACCTCTGACCAGGGGAACAGTGCGTTCCAACCCAGGGATTTGAAAGAACACCATGCAGCGTGAGAGTCACAGCAGTTCAGTAGGACAGGGGTGGAGGGCACAGGGGCGGTGGGTGAGAATCAGATACGGGAGGAACTCAGATATTAAATATCGTGTCCAAGAGTTTGAATTTCACTCCCAAGTATTTAAGGGGCCTCTGAATACTTTTAAGCAGAGCAGACATCTTACTAACTTTGGGCTTCAGAAAGTTCCTCCTGCCGGAGCGTGGAAAACAAAGGGAGACAGCATCAACCAGGAAGTTGGTGCCTTGGCTCCAGAGAGAATTGACGAGATTAGGGCTTGGGCAGTGGCGATGGGAGGGGCCTCCCAGGGTGGAGGGCTCTTGGCTACACTTGGTTGTGAGGGTGGGGCAGGAAAGAATGGCCCCAGGGCCTTGGCTTGGTGGTGTGATTGTGCAAGACCAGACGGAAGAGGAAGAGGCTGTGGGGAGGACAATGCGTTTAGTTCCGGGTGTGGATTTGAGGGGTTTGGGGCAGAGCCAGGGGGATGGATGCGTGGACCTGGCACCTGGGAAGGGGTCTGGACTGACTGTGGATTGGTGAGCGTGGGTGTCAGGTGGTAGGTGTTGGTGGATGAGCTCACCAAGATAGAGCGGGTAACAAAGTGAGAGGGGTGCCAAGTCCCAGACCTGGAATAGTGCCCTCTAGCCGAGCAGAAGACTTAAAGAGGAAAGAGACAGAAAGAGGCTTCCCAGAGTAGGGGGTAGGGGGTTCAGGGGAGTGAGGTCTTGGAACTCACCTTTGGAAATGGGACCCAGGCGATTTGCAGAGCACTTCCAACCCAAGAGCATGTGTGGCCCTGACAGGAGCAACGTAAATAGTAGTGCCCAGTGGACACTAGGCTCAGCCAACCAGCAGGGGCCAGTCACACTGCGAGAGTTTATAGCAGAACTGAACCACCAACCCACATTTTCTCAGACTGGGCCTGGATGCTCTTCACTACCCAGCTTTCTTTTGATTAAAGGGAAAAAAAGTTTATCCTACCCTTTGTGATGGACAGCAGGTTTCCCTTAGGTTTATTGTTGGCATTAACTTAAGTGAGAACCCCACCTACAAACCGTTGCTGGTGTATCGTCCTTGGATCCTAGATCCACCTCTTTTCCTCTTTGCTGGTCTAAATTCTACTCGTCCTTCAATCTCTTGCTTAAGTCCCTCCCTAAAGCCTCCCCTGAGGATTCCAGTTCACTCTGACTTCTCTTTTTTAAAATTCTTGTGGCAGATACACCTTCCAGTGACACCACACACACACACCCCTTCCAGTGAGTCACACGCTTGTATAAACTCCCATTGCTGGCAGGCAGGACCTGTGGCTTGCTTCTAGGCAATGGAACATGACAAAGGTGATACGTATCACTCCCATGATGACAGTTACATTATATAACACTTCTTAGCAGACGGGTCAGAGAGTCTCGTGCTGGCTCTGAGGAAGAAAGTGGCCGTGTTCCGATCTGCTTATGGAGAAGGCTGAGGGCAGGGAGCTGAGGAGCCTATAAGAGCCGAGACTCGACCCTAGCTGACAGAAAGGAAACAGGACCGTCAGTCCAGGGTCAGCAAGCTGTAATGACGCAGGTCTGAATCAAACTGACTCCATGACAGGCTTCAAGTTTCCCCTCTGACCTTGGAGGCCTAGGTGTCCGTTTCTCAGAATCATTAGACAATAAAAGGGCACACATTGCCCAAGGCAGGAGGGACCACCCTTGTAACACCCAATCAGGAAAGGCCAGCTGACACCTTTAACATTTCTAAGGGCAGGCCTAGAGACAGAAACTATAGATAATCACTTATTGCTTAAGGCTAGCTACACCCTACGTGAGGGTCCTGGGTCCTGGGTCCACTCTAATTGGTTAACACTCTAAATGTTGTGATTGGGTCCCGCCAAAAGTAACGAACACTATGTGTATGGTTAAAGTGTCACAATTTCCTGTAACTCCCCCTTTCCCAAGCCCATAAAGGCCCTGCCCCGCCTTTGTTCGGGGCTCTCAGCACGGATCCACTGCGCTGGTGAAGTCTGTGAGCCCGAGCTTAGGTCCGGCCAGCCTAAGCCCGTAATAAAGCCCTTTGCTTTTGCATGCGTGACTCGTCTCCCTGGCGGTCTCTGGCTTTTGGGGACGATGTTGAAATCTTGGGCTTAACAAAGCAATTCTGCCAATGCCCACGTACACTTGGAGGAGTGTCCTGGGCTGCACTAAGAAACACGACCAAGCCAGCACCTTGACTGCAGGCTTGTGAGACGCCACAGAGGACTCGGCTACAATGTGCCCAGACGCCTAACCCACAAAAACTAGGAACTAACAAATGTGTGTTGTTTTAAGCTGCCAAAGTTGCTGTCATTTGCTACATGGCCGTTAGCAACAAACGACGCCCCTGTCGCATTACAGTGCGCCCCTCAGTTTAGACCACAGTAATTTAATGTCTGGTCTAGCTTTACCTTCTTTTCCGATCTGAACAGAAGCTTCTTGAAAACAAGGAACTTGTCCCACGTGACTTGTGTTCTCAGAGGGTAGGAGAGAGGCACAAGAGAAAGTATTGATGGACTCTTAGTCCAGGAAAGGGCCATATGGTGGCTGATAACATCTGCTGCATAGGGATGTGGTGGGGCAAAATGAGGGATATGTGGGAGATACCTCAGTCATGGCTCCTACCGGGTAATCATTAGATATATTAACAAATACCGCATCTAGCCCCATTCCCTCTTGTGCTCGTGAAGGAATAGCCCCTCACTGCCTCCCTCCAAAAAAAGAAAAAAAGACTCAGCCACCTGCCATGACTTGTCAAAGGTCACTCAGCAGATCAGTGCCCAGAACTTACCACTCAGAAGAAATATTAAATGGCATAAATGAGGCACTAAGCCATGTTATTACCCATGAATTCATGGGCTGAGGAAAGAAAATAAAAAGAGGGCTCATTTTCTTAGACCCTTTCCCTAATTCTGACCCTTCTATCCTCCTCACTATTCTTCCTGTCCTTTTTCCATGAAGACCACATGAAAAATTACTTTTTGTGGTCGATTGAGTAACTGATACACACTAGTTGATAATATGTACAGACTAGAGGTCTTGATCAAGATTCCTTTAGTTGCAAGTGACAGAAACTCCATTCAAACTAGCTTGAGCGAAAAGGAGAATCTGTTCACATAGCTCAGAATGACACTGCATATCCATGTTAACTATAGCCATGTAACAAATCATCCCAAAACTTAGCAGCATGAAACAATCATTTTATTACATTTACAGACCCTACAGGTCAGGAATGCAGACAGGACACTCAGAGATGACTGATCTCTGTCCTGCGGTACCTAGGGCCTCAGTTGGGAAGACTCGAAAGCTAAGGGTGACTTGGTGGCTGAGGGCATCTAGGAACATCTTAGTCCTGGCAGTTGAGGCGGGTCGTCTGCTGAGTCTTCAGCCGGGGCTTTTGGCTTGATCTCCATACGTGGCCTCCATGAAACTGCTTCAAGCATGGCCAAGGTTACCAGGACGTTTCTCCCTAGTCCTCTTTTGCTACAGCTGGAACTCCCCACATCCATGCCAAGAGCCTTTGAGAAAAGGAGGCTGAGAGGAAGACTCGGAGCCAAAGAGAAGCACGAGCACTTAGCACCAGCAGGTGTTGGCAGCTCTCACAAAGTCTATTTACTGACAACACGTATCTACTAATATTTACTAATCCCTTGATGTTTGCAAATGAGGCAAAGCTGTGAGGAGCTGTGTGGAGAAGTGGCAGCTGTGTGGCCGACCCTAGCACCGTTCACGGAGGGCCACATCTTCCACCAGAAGCTACTGAAGCCCGGGCCCCATGTCCAATGTCCAGAGCTGAGCAGTTCTTTTACATAACTTGGAATCAGCAGTCTCCGTTCATACTTAATCTACTCCCTTCCATCTTTTCAAAAAAAAATATACAGAGATTATGAAGATCTTTAACAGGGAGCACCCACCATTCCCTTAAACTCATGTCCCGGGGCTCAATCACATGATCAGAACATTTCTCCTTACATGTCATCTTCCGTAATTAACATAGATTCTAAGCAAATGGCCTCCATCAAGCTTGGAATGCTGCGTGCCCTTCACAGCACAGACATGGAGCATTAGCCATCAGTTTTCTGCATTTAGCTCCTGATACCCGGCCAGTGGCTCCACGGCTCCCTTCAGGAACGATTTTCTTTTCTCCCGTGATCCTAGTCAGTCACCTCGCAAAGCACTCTGTTCATTACAGGAATGAGAATACATGTCTGTTCAGCTGGCATTGACTGAGTATCCACAATGTGCCAGGCACTGGGCCAGGGCTGGGGACACAGAGAGCAGTCATCAGCCCTGCCCTTTAGGAATTCTCAGGTCAGGTGGGAGAGGCAGACATGAAAACAAGCAATTACTGCAGAGTGCAGGAAGTGGTGTACCAGCTGCTATGGGGACACTGATGAGGGATGATTAATTGTCTGGGGATTCTCTGTGAAGTCAGGGAAGACTTCACCAGTGTCATTGGAGTGGGGTTTTGAAGGGTGAATAAAAGCTTATTAGGATAAGGCCAGTGAAAGAATGCCAGGCAGAGGGAGCCACATATGCAAAAGCACAGAGGTGGGGAAGGACATGGAGTGCTTTGGAAACTCATGAGATAGCAGAGGTCCAGAAAGGAGGCAGCAGGCAGCTTAATCCCTCCCCTCACCCCTCCGTGGCCCCGAGGTGGGGGCAACAAGAAATTGAAGCACTGGCTCTGTTGCTGGTAAGTAAGCAAGATTTTCTTTTTTCTTTATTTAAATTTTTTTAAAAAGTTTTAAGTTTATTTATGAGAGAGAGAGAGAGAGAGAGAGAGAGAGAGACAGCATAGTGGGGGAAGGGCAGAGAGAGGGGGAGACACAGAATCCCAAACAGGCTCCAGGCTCTGTGCTGCCAGCCAGAGCCTGATGCAGAGCTCAGACTCACTATCTGTGAGGTCATGACCTGAGCTGAAGTCAGATGCTTAACCGACTGAGCCACCCAGACACCCCATTATCTTTCTATATAAAGCTCATATGTCTCAAAGTTTAAAGTCTTGCTTCTGTGAGTGTTCTAGAACTTTTGCAAGATTATAATCGACTATTGGGAACTGGCTTCTCAAGGAATCAAGGTCCCATATATTTTTTAAAATTTTTTTCATGTTTTATTTATTTTTGATACAGAGAGAGACAGAGCATGAGAGGGGGAGGGGCAGAGAGAGAAGGAGACACAGAACTGGAAGCAGGCTCCAGGCTCTGAGCTAGCCGTCAGCCCAGAGCCTGATGTGGGGCTCGAACCCACGAACCTGAGATCTGACCTAGGCCAAAGCCGGAGACTTAACCAATGAGCCACCCGGGCGCCCCAAGGTCTCATATATTTGAAAAGCCCTTGGACACATCATCTGGACTCTTGTGGGCTTTTGTGATGATCGGAAGTGTGATTATTGCCGATTGGAACTCTGGAGAGGGTGAGCCAGGCCGGCGCCCAGCTCTCCTCACCGCCCTCACCCAGCTGCCTCTCCTTGCTGGTACTCTTCATGCTATAGACACACGATCCTTTGGGTTCTTTTAACCTCTCAAAACAAAACAAAATAGTGTTGGCATTTTGGAAACTTCCAGAACCAATTCTTTCCTGAGTAAGGGCTTGCTCAGCATAAGCAAAATAAACTGACACTTCTTAAGCAGCTCTAGGAAATCCTGGTCTAACACATAGCCTTACAAATGAGTTTCTAAAATCACCTTTTAACCTGCCGAACTGTTTACCCGCCTGTCAAATGCTCCCGGCTCGTCTCAAAGTTCTGCCTCTGATAATGTGAGCTGTAGGCAACTTAAACGCGGACAGGGATGCATTTTCAGTTTCTCATAAAAGTTTACCTTCCTAGGCTTGGTCTTTTATCTTTTTGGTGCTAGACTTAATTTGCCACACTGCTTCCTCGTCTCACCCCAATCTGGCTGGCTGCCTTTTGCTAAAGAAGTGTTTGGCATTCACAACAGGAAAACCCCAGGGCCCCAGGCGAGGTTTGAGGAGAAAGGCTGCTTCTCTTCCTGTGCCCCGCCCCCCGCCATGGCCACCTGCCCAGGTGCTCAAGGTGCTGCTGCTGCCCTCTTGTGGCCGCAACGTAGGGAGTGGCGGGACCTCATTTGGCAAATAAAAAATCCTCTAATTATCAGGTTTGCTAGTTGAGTAGAGAGAGCATTCCCAAGGCCCATGTCATTAAATTTTTTTTAATGTTTATTTTTGAGAGAGCATGTCCGCCCACGCTGAGTGGGAGACGGGCAGAGTGAGCAAGAGACAGAGACTCTGAAGTAGGCTCTGGGCTGTCAGCGCAAAGGCGGCCGTGGGGCTCGAACCCATGAATGGTGAGACCATGACCTGAGCTGGAGTCAGATGTTCAACCAACTGAGCCACCCACGTGTCCCAGATCCATGTCATTTTAGAGCTGAAAGGGACCTTAGTCCAACCCCCATTTTTTTGGCTTTTTTTTTTTTTTTTTAAGAAAAGGACCCCCAAAATGAGAGAGATTCCATCATTTAGCCAAGGACACGTCCATCCTAGTGAGAAAAGTAGCTTGGAATGGAACCTCCATCCTCCCTGGAAGTCAAGGAGGGAAGAGGAAGTTGCCATCTGAAGTTGAGAAAGACACAATGATACTGAAGAGTTGCAGACTTGGGGAGCCAGAGGAGCAGAGAAAATGTGTTGGGCTTCTCTCCACCTGCCAGTGACCCCCCCACACCCCATCTGCTGCTCCCCGAGGAAAGCTGCTTTGTAAGTACACACAGGCCTTGGATAAGGACCATCTCCTGACTTTTTGGAGCACTTTCTTACACCTAGGACACAGCATTCCAGTGTAGGAGATCTAGATTCTGGGTTTTTATTTTTTTAATGTTTATATTTTGAGAGAGAGAGTGACAGGGATAGAGCGTGAGTGGGGGAGAGTCAGAGAGGGAGGGAGACATGGGATCTGAAGCAGGCTCCAGGCTCTGAGCTGTCAGCACAGAGCTCGACACTGGGCTCAAACCCACAGACCACGAGATCACGACTTTATGACTTTAGCTGAAGCCCAGCCGACAGAGCCCCCGGCACCCCCAGATCTGGATTCTCGTCCAAGCCTCCACCTTGAGTCACTCACCCCCACCCCCACCTTTGGGCCCCGATTTTCTCACTCGTAAAGTGAGGGGGTGCTCTGCTCTCTGTGGTTTCTTTTAGCAGTGCTACTTTCTGATTGTCTGTTTGCCTCTTGGCCCAAAATATCTGGTGGGACTAATGGACTGGGAGCAACTTGTGGGCAGAGTCTGTATCTTTTTCTGTTCATCCCCAAAGCTTAACTCTTATACTTTTGACATTTTAGATTTTCAAAAATATTTGTAATAATTAGCGTGTTCAGGGACTGCTGGGTACCAGACACACCACATGTGATCCTTGCGTATGGCTTCGTGCTGACGGTCACTGTGAGGTCAGGAAGCAGCTCTAAGCCAAGAGCCATGGGATCAGATTGCTTATGACTGCCTCCTGGTTCTATACTTCCTGCCTTACGCACCCCTACTCTCTGTATCCATTTCCTCATCTGTAAAATGGGATTTAAATGGCAATGCCTGGCACATTGTAAACACTAGGCAAATGTTAGTAGGTAGGCATTATCATCTTCATTTTATGGATGAGCGAATTAAAACTAAGAGATTAAATAACTTTTCCAAACCAGCATGGCCAGTGACTGATCTAAGATTATAAACAAGATCCAAAGCCCATGCTGAGTTTAGGCTCTATGCTGGACTATTGCCCTCTGACTAACCGACCTCAGAACAAATGAATGAATGAAAGCCTTCATTGCTCGTGGCCGTGCCAATAGTTGGCACTTGAATTTTCCATGGGGAAGGTATTCGTACTAGGGGTGTGTCTCCTCCTCACTCCCTGTAACCAATGAAGACAGAAGATGAAAACAATTAAACAAAACAGAAGTAAAGCGCCCTCTTCAGCACAGAAGAGAATACAGATTTCTTCTATGTCAGTGAGGACTTACTGAGCATGTACTACGTGGCCGTAGTAGGGCCAGGTCTGTGGGCATTGGAGACACCTCTGACGTTCAAAAACTTGCAGTCTAGTTGGGGAAACAAACCTATGCAAAGTTTGGATTATCCTGTTTACACCCCAAAATGGGGTAATACAGATTATTTGTGTGGAGTTCAGAAAGGGAACAGAGAATTCTGGGAAGACTTTCTGGAAGAGGAACTCAGGCTGCATCTTGAAGCATGAGTGACTTTCCCTGATGTTATCTCAGATTCCTTTCTATGTCTTGTGTTCAGTTGGTCGGTCACCAAGACATATGTGTTCTTTCCAAAGTGACTCATACCAGTCCCTTACCTTTCAGTTCTGTGGCCGCATCCCCAGGTCAGTAGCTCATTACTTCGTGCCTGGAGGTGCCCTAACAGTCGGCTAACCTGTCTCTTTGCCGCCAGCCTTTACCTTTTCAATCTGCATCATCTACCTCTTTGGGATTGGCCTTCATTCCAAGTTCCCTTGAACCAATATTTTTTGAGCAGCTACTGGGTCAGGTGCCACTCCTCTCGCACTAGGGATTCCGTGTAGAACCAGACAGGCAAGAAGGTCCCTGCCCCCACAAGAACCCACATGCTAGTTTAAAAAAAAACAACTCCTGGAGTGTGGGGAGCGGCAAAGACTCCGGGGCGGGACACGGCACTGGAGAACTGTGGCTGTAAAGATGAGAGCCCAGACCCTCGGGGCAGGGCCCAGCCTGTTGGTTTCCCCTCCCCCTCCTCCCCCATTACTTTCCAACCACCAGCCCCACACCGGCTGATTATTTCCAGCTCAGGCTTTCTTCTCGCCCTTTCTCCTACTTGCCCAGATCCTTTAGGGCCTGCTTCTAAGCCCACATCCCCCACCCTTCTCTCACAGCACTACTCCTCTCTTGGGAGAGCCCTCCACATGATTATAAGCTTCTGGAAGCTACAGTTCTGTTGTGGATGTATCCGTTCTGCTCTGCCTTAGCCCCTGCAAATAATAGGGATTTTATTCTTCCCCCTCCTCTTCTTTTTAACTCCTAACAGTAAAAACTAACATCTGTAAAGCACTTTACAAAGTGTTGTCATGTAGGGCATCTGGGTGGCTCAGTCGGTTAGGCGTCCGACTTCAGCTTGTCGTGGTCTCGCGGTTCCTGAGTTCGAGCCCCGAGTCGGGCCTGACAGCCTGCCACCTGCTTCAGATTCTGTGTCTTCTTCTCTTTCTGCTCCTCCCCCACTTGGGCAGTCTTTCTCCTTCTCAAAAATAAACGTTAAAAAACAAAGTGTTTTCATGTACATCATCTTCTATGAACTGCACAATATCTTTGTAGCAATTATCAGCCAATATCAAATGGGTTAATAGGTCAAAAGAGAAAGGCACTCTGGGTGACAGAAATAACAACAACAATGTACAAGGACAGGAATGATCCCCGCCTGAGTGGAAGGCAGTGTGGGAAGCAGCCTTGCTGGAAAGAAAAGAACGAAAACCAGAGGAGACTTGGGAAATGAAGGGTCAAGGTAACAAAAAACAAAAACCAATTGCATGGCACTGGCATGGTAAGTGGTGCAGAGTATTTATTTCTAGCCTTTTTAGGGACATTTTTTTCTTTTGCAAAGCTGTCGCAAGTGTCCATATAATTTTGTGTCCTAGTTTTTGTCACTTAACATTCTAAGCACTGTTCCCTGATGCGACATCATCTTCGTAAAGGCCATTTGTAGTGAATACAGAATGTTCCAAGGTAGCTGCACCCTCACGTCCTTAACCTGTCTCTCTGTTGTTGGCCACGTTGCTTCCTATTCTGCACAGTTTCTTTCTTTTTTTTTTTTTAATTTTTTTTTAATGTTGTATTTATTTTTGATACAGAGAGAGACAGAGCATGAGAGGGGGAGGGGCAGAGAGAGAGGGAGACACAGAACCGGAAGCAGGCTCCAGGCTCTGAGCTAGCTGTCTGCACAGAGCCCGACGCGGGGCTCGAACCCACAAACGTGAGATGTGACCTGAGCCGAAGCCGGAGGCTTAACCGACTGAGCCACCCAGGCGCTCCTGCACAGTTTCAAGAATGGCCGCAACACAACTTGTGCAGAGAGAAGAAACAGAGTGAAGTCGGAAAGACTGACCTGTGTTACCCCATTTTCAGTGCTCACCCCTGTCACCACTCCTGAATCTGCAGCCCAGGGCTCCGGGCTTACACACAGTAGGAGCTCAATACGTACATGGCGGGGGGCGTCTGGGTGGCTTAGTCAGTTAAGCGACCAACTTTGGCTCAGATCATGATCTCATGGTTCATGAGTTCGAGCCCCACATGGGGATCTCTGCTGTCTCCCCCTCTCACTGAACCTCCCCTGCTCACCCTCTCTCGCTCTCAAAAATAAACATTTTTTTTAAAGTTTTACATTTTTGTGAATTAAATTTTTTATTGAGGGACAGTTGACATATTCCTTCATGACCTAGAGTACTAAAATTCTAAATTGATATCTTAGAGTTGATATTAAATTCTATTTTTTCTAGCTTTTCTACAGTTAACTTATCATCTTTAATTCACTTGGAATTTATTTAGGTGTACCATTTAAGGAGAGAGCCCTTCCACCCCAAATTTTAACCAGCTGTTCAAATGCCTTTCTCCCCATTGTCCTTTTTTTGGGCAGGGGTGAAGGGGGGTAGAGGGAGAGAGAGAGAATCTTAAGCAGGCTCCATGCTCAGTGGGGAGTCCAACACAGGGCTCAATCCCACGATCCTCCTAGGATTGTGGCCTGAGCCAAAATCAAGAGTCAGGAGGCTGAATCAACTAAGCCACCCAAGGGCCTCTCCCAATTGTCCTTTTTAAATGCTAACCTAAAATTGGGTCTATTTTTGCCTAGCCAGTCTGTTAAATTGATGTACGAGATATAGAATGATTTACTGTCTGCCAAGGCTAATACTCTTCCCAATTAAACACTGTCTTCAACGTTTTCTTTGCCATCTCCCCTGTTTATTCTTCCAGATAATTTGTAAAATAAGTATATCCAATTCTAAAAGTACTCTTGGGATTCTCACTGTAATTACACAAAGCCCAAAAATACATTAAGAGAGAATTGACATCTTTACCATTTTACTTTTGCCATCCAGGGAGGTTTTTCTTCGTTACCTTTTCCCATATTTTTCTCAACAAAATTTGGTCATTGTCTTTACGTCGATCACTGACATTTCCAAAAAAGGTGATTCCTAGGCTGTTACCAGTGTCTACAGGGGAAATTTGCTGACAGGATCTAACAATCCAGTCAACTCTCTCCTCGTCAATACATTCTCTCTGTTCCTTGGCTGTCCGCCCATCAAAGCTACCCACATATTTGAGTTCTGTCTGCCCTTTGGAGCCAGATGGAGAAAAACTGCCCCTCCTCCAGGACAGATTTTACTGTCTGGAGACTGTCCTGTTTCCCACCAGCCTTTTTTTGGGGGGTGGGGTGGGGAGCTGGCCAAATAACCCCAGCTGATAGGATAAAACTAGTATTTGGGAAAGATTCAAATGATGGTGGTCAGGAGGACAGGCTTGGGGTAGATTAGACTAGAAGGTAGGGAAGCAGCAGGCGCTGCCCTCTGCAGAGACCCAGACTTCAAGACTGGCTGAGACAAGGTTGTGGACACGGCAAGGGGGAAGTCTGAGGGATTTTTCAAACAAGGGAACATCAGGACACGTTGACCAACAGGACACAAGGGACAAATGGAAACAAAGAGTCAAACATGGCTTTCAAGCCTCGAGCTTGAATCACCTAAGAGAGGGACGCTCTTTACAAAGAGAAAGTGAATAAGGGAGAGATTTTGGAAGGGAGTCTATTTCCGTCCTCCTGACCCCGAGATTACAATATATCCAAGGAAAGAGGTCTGTGCTTTAGATTGGTTGTGACACACACACACCCCAGTTCTTGGCACAGAGCTCCTAAAACCCTTGTAATTTCTTTTTAATTTTTTTGTTATGTCTTAAGTAAAAATATTTTTAAAAACATTTTAAAAAGTGGGGGTGCCTGGGTGGCTCAGTTAGTTAAGTATCTGACTGGCTCAGGTCACGATCTCATGTTCATGCGTTCGAGCCCCGCATCGGGTTCTGTGCTGACAGCTGCAGCCTGTCTTCAGATTCTGTGTCTCCCTCTCTCTCTGACCCTCCCCTGCTCATGCTGTCTCTCTCTCTCAAAAATAAAAGTAAACTCATTAAAAAAATTTAAATTTTGTTATGTCATTATTATTTTGTTTTGAGAGACAGCAAGCAGGGGAGGGGCAGAAAGAGAGGGAGACACAGAATCGGAAGCAGGCTCCAGGCTCTGAGCTGTCAGCACAGAGCCTGACACAGGGCTGGAACCCACGGATTGTGAGATCGTGACCTGAGCCGAAGTTGGACGCTGAGCTGACTGAGCCACTAAGGTGCCCCTAAAACTCTTGTAATTTCTTAAGTGATAAGAACATCAGGAACATTTCTTGTTCTAAAATTTGCCTTTGGCCCTGGTTCCTAATGCAGGGCTCCTGAAATGTTTGTGAATTCCTAGGTGATAAAAGAACATCCAGGGCATCTTTGGTCCAGGAAGGCGACTCTGGGCGGGCTTCTGGGTCAGCGCTGGTGCCCAGAAAGTTCCCGCCATGTTTAGAAGATTGGCATTTTCAGCCTCATCCCCCCTTCTGCAGAGAGGGGAGGGCCTGGAAATGGAGTTAATACTTGATCAAGGCTAGGTGAGAGAGCGTCCATGAAATCCCAAGAATATGGCATTCCCAGAGCTGCCGGGCTGACAAATGCAGGCACACCGGAGGGTGACGCACCCCAGCTCCATGGGGACAGATGCTTCTGCACCCAGGGCCTTCCCACACCCCTCCCCAGGTATCTCTTCATCATCTGTATCCTTGACCATGTCCTGTGGTCAACTGGGAAACTTCAATGTTTCCCTGAGTTCTGTGATCCACTCCAGCAAAGTGCTGAAAGACAAGGAAGGGGCTGTGGGAACCTCCAATTTGTATCCAGGCCAGACAGAAGTCGTGGGAGCCTGGGGGCCAGCTCCTTGTGATTGGCATCTGAAGTGGGGGGCGGGCTTGTGGCTGGAGCCCTTACCCGGTCTGCAGGGAGGCGGTGTTGGAATGGAGTTACATCGCAGGACACCCAGCTGGTGCCCTCAGTGGCCTGCTGTGGGGAGGGCTTCACGCTCTGGAGGCCAGCAGCATCAGAGGTGAGGTGTCCTGTCGGCAGCACAGCGGAAACACAGATGGAAAACGGCGTTTTTCCTAAACAGCAGTGTTCTCCAAACTCCCCCCTCCCCAACAATAGTATGTTTTGGATAGGCCAACTCACACAAACACAGAGACATAAAATAGGCATAAGGGTCCCCAAACTACTGCAGACACAGTACCCAGAATACTAATGAGAGGGAGGAAAGGCCTAGGCGTGTAGGCAGCACCGAACAGGTAGATTAAGCGATGAGCATGAATGACTTCTCTGAGATCCTGTGGTCTACAACCCGGCAACCAGCACCCTGTCAGGAAATTAATTATCCTGTCACCATCTTAGCCTCAGCCCCATGTCCCAGAAGGCTCCAGGGAAAGAGAGATTCCAGAAGAAAGGCCAGACTCGTTTTAGAGTTCAAAAAAGGTCTCGCCACCAACCTGCAGAGTGCAGGGAGCTAGAAATGACTCCCCTGTAAAACACATCTCCTTTGTCCTCAGCCCAGAGGAAGGGGGTCTAGAGAATATTTAGGTTTCCAACTTCAAGGCCATGGTGCTTAGAACTGGGACAGGGAAGATAGGACACGATTTCTCCTTGTAAAGCCAGAGTGCTAAATCGAAGCGTGGAAAAGAGGCCAAGGGCCCTAGGCTAACACCTGCTGTTGGGTCAGAGCCTGAACAGGCAGGGCTTGGCTTGGAGGAATGAGGGAGCCCAGGGGCTCATTAGAGGTCCCACACAAAGCAACCCACGCTGAAGGGGTCATTAAAGAGGGAAAGCTGCTTTGGTATTCCAAGGACATCACCCTCTTCAGACAAATCACGTTGCTTTCAGCCATATCATAGCAGAGCATCTTTCCAGGGTAAATGTTAGAGCAGTTTTGTAGGGAAAGATTCTTTTGAAAAACAATTTTTTTTAATTTTTTAATGTTTATTTATTTTTGAGAGAGAGACACAGCGTCTGAGCAGGGGAGGGGGCAGAGAGAGAAAGGGAGACACAGAATCCGAAGCAGGCTCCAGGCTCTGAGCTGTCAGCACAGAGCCTGATGTGGGGCTCAGACTCACAAACCGTGAGATCATGACCTGAGCCGAAGTCGGCCGCCTAACCAACTGAGCTACCCAGACGCCCCTGAAAAAAATTTTTTAATGTTCATTATTTATTTTTGAGAGAGAGAGATGGAGTGCAAGCAGGGGAGGGGCAGAGAGAGAGGGAGACACAGCATTGGACGCTTAACCAATTGAGCCACCCAGGTGCCCCAAAAGATTCTTTTAAAGAGAGACGAAAGTGTGCAATCAAATTTGGTCTTTAGAAATTTAGTTTTAGGGGTGCCTGGGTGTCTTTTTTTTTTTTTTAATTTTATTTGAGAGTGATGAGGGGAGAGGTGGAGAGAGGATCCCAAGCAGGCTCTGTGGTGTCAGCAGAGCCCGATGTGGGGCTCAGTCTCACCAACCGTGAAATCATGACCTTTATTTGACAATCAGCAATCCGTTCTCATCCACGTTAACGGTCTGCAGATTTTTGAAAGTGGTGATAGGTACACAGGTAACCAACGTATAGAGCTTGTTTGGTGACTCTTCATCCTCGTCACGTTTTCTGGACAACCGCACGCGGATACGGATGGAACATTCCTTATTCCTTCGGCCCAGACGGCTTTGTTGAGCCTGGTGTCAGTGCGCACGTCTGGGGTTCCCATCTCCTTCACAGCACATTTCCGGATCTCTTTGAGTGCCCGAGGGGCGCGCTGCTTGAACCCCGCTCCGCGGATGCGCTTGTGAGTGTTGACGGTGGATTCTCTGGTCACCACCTCGCCGATGGCAGAACGGCCCTCTTCTCGCCACCCTTCTTTGCGGGAGCCATTTTGCCCGGCCCGGCTTGGAAAGGCGTGCCTGGGTGTCTTATCGGTTAAGTGTCTGACTCTTGATTTCAGCCCAGGTCAATGATTTCAAGGTTCATGAGTTTGAGCCCCACATTGGGGTCCGCTCTGACATCTTGGAGCCTGCTTGGGATTCTGTCTCCCTCCCTCTGGAAGAATTTTAAAAATAAACTTAGTTATTAAAGTTGCCGTGAGCAGGGGGATAGGGGAAATAGGTGATGGGGATTAAGGAGGGCACTTGTTACGATGAGCACCGGGTGTTGTAGGGAAGTGTTGAATCACTATTGTACACCTGAAACTAATATGACACTGTATGTTCACTAACTAGAATTTCAATAAAAACTATATCTAACTGGGGCACCTGGGTGGCGCAGTCAGTTGAGTGTCTGACTTCAGCCCAGGTCACGATCTCACGGTTGATGAGTTTGAGCCCTGCATTCAGATTCTGTGCTGACAGCTCTGAGCCTGGAAACTGCTTTGGATTCTGTGACTCCCTCTCTCTCTCTCTCTCTCTCTCTCTGCCCCTCCCCTGTTCATGTTCTTGCGCACTCTATCAAAAATAAATAAAAACTTAAAAAAAAAACCCTATAACTATTTAGAGTAGCCATGCACCTCTTGGTGGAAATGCCATGGGCCTCTCAGACTTCTCTGTTTGCAGAAAGGGCACATGAAGAGAGGCAGGAGCAGGGGCCCTGATTTGAGAGGTAGGGAAAGCTCCTACGAGCTTCTTTTCCCGAGATGGGGCCGACACTCCAGGTCTGCAAGAAGCTGGTGCCTAAAGCTGCGTGTCTGGGTGGCTCTAGGCACCCAGCTCAAAGACACAGGCCTTCGTGGTAAAGGTCCCAGGCAGGCTGACTCTATCCTCCTTCCTCAAAACATTCAAGAGGCACAGAGCTGGCTTCCAAGCAGTGGAACAGGCAGTAAACAGGCTCTGGGCTCTGCCTTCTCCTGCAGTCCCTGCTCTTCATCAAAAAGGTTGCTAAGACAAAAATGTTTCCCTCCACTACTTCCTCTTCCCATAGACCCTCCTTAGCCTTGGAACAAGTCCCCCCCACCCTCACCGCTCCTTTCAGAGATGATACTACTCAGACCCTGGCAAACACACAGCAAGGGCATGTTTCCGTCCAAGGACTTAGAGCCCTGCTTTCATCTCCAGACCCACTTCATCATCTCCAACCCGAATCTCTGCTCACCCCACCAAGCCCTCGGGCCCCGGCTGAGAGCCTCCCTTTCCGGTGTGGCAGGGGCACACTCAGCCCTGCCTTCCAGCCGTGCAAGTCTCGGCGCCATGAGCAGCCCCACCCTGCGCTCACCCTCTTCCCAGTCTGGGAACAGGCAGTGTATGTACGGCCCTGCCGCCCTGCCAAGGGAAGCTGCCAAAGACCGATGAGAACCCTGGGCTGCCTTCTGGCAGCCCTGGGCCTGGAATGGAAGGCTTTCAGTGTATTCCGAAACCTGGGGTGTGAATTAGCTGATGAGCAGAAAGGTGAAGGCATGTCCCAAGAGAAAAATGTCCATTCTTCCCATTGAAGGAGAAAGGGAAGCTAGAAGGAAATGGCCAGGGACAGAGGCAGGCTGCATGTCCAGTTGTTTTGGTCTAGAAAAGACTCCTGTAAATTCAGTTCTGCCCCAGGGGTTATACACTCACCTGCATTCTTAGCATAAAGGAAAAAAAAAAAGATTCTTGGACTAATTGAACAGAGCACGCCCAAAGCAAGCCAGCCCTCTGACAGCTGCCATCAGCATTTCCAGCGTGCCTGTCATTTCTGCAAAGGACCTGGACTTGCTCCCTGCCTTCGGCGCCGACTGGTGAAGCTCCAAGCAGTGTCAGGGCCTCTGCTGTGGTCAGCTCTTCTCCAGTCAAGGAGTATACACACTCGCCGAGCCCAGGGGGCCCCATGAGGCCACCGCCCCAGACAGGGCCAAAGTCAGGGGCCACCTCCTACAATGAGGACCCAGACGGTGAAGCTGAACTGCTTAATTAAGGGGGACGTTCTAACTCCTCTGAGAGCTGCAAAGCCCTTCAGTGTTTGCACCGTCCCCACCACACCTTCCGGATGTGGACAACAGGATGCCCATCTTTAACGGGCACTAAAATCATGTTCTTTCACCCTCTGAGAAAGTGTTGGGGTGGGGGGGGATAGACCGGCAGCTCTAAGAGACACATGAACACATTTTATTAAATCCGCCAAACAAAGCATATGCCGTATGGGAAGGAAACGTCAGAACTGGACGGGCCCACAGAGCCCACCTGATCTGACCCCCCTCAGTTTTACACCTGAGGAGAGTGAGAACACGTGCACGGCGCCAGGACACCGGCCTGGTCCTGATGCGCAGAAACACACAGGAGCCCAGGCTTCTGGGTTGGGGCCAGGTCGAACCTAAAGACTTGGTCCATGGTTATCATTCATGTTTCTGTGCCCAAAGCACCAGCTCCCTCGTGAGGCTGCGGGAAGAGCCATGAGGAAGATACGGTGAGTGTCAGGGTCACTCAGGGCCAGGCAAATGGACCAACTGTGGAGCAGAGGATTCAGAGGGTTTTTAGGGGAATAATTCAATCCCTCCCCCAAAAGAGTTCTGATCACCCTTTCTCCCACCCTTTCTCCCAAGCGGCAGGCACAAGACTCTTAACGCCTTAGAGCAAACTCACTTGCCTTTCTGAGATTCGGATCATGTTTGGAGGAAGAAGGGAAAGAAGCAGGTAGAAGAAGAAAGAGGACAAGATGTCATTCTGAAACTAACAAGGCCAGGGGGAACACATTCTTCCCAGCATGGAACAAATCCAAACACTGCAAGAGAAGGCTGTGAACCTCTGGTATTAAATCAATTGTGAGATGTAAAGAGAAAAACACCAATAACTTAGCAAAATAAATACAATAAGAGTTTCGCTGAGATGGATATAACCCAGTGAACACAGTTTGTAGGCTCCTGAGCCCAGAAGGCAGAGGTCACCCTTGCCTGGCGCCTTCGGGAGAAACCCTAAGACATGCTGGACATCTTCCCAGCAGACAGACGTCACTTGCAGCTCTCTGCGGTCCTACAGAATCTTTACACTAAAAGCCACTCCCGGAATGTACATTTCCTTCTCCCAGGAAGATGAGGCTCGCGGACTCTGCCTGGGCCGTGACAGGCCACCCGTGTGCGTCTGTAGGAGGCCCGGGCCAGCAGGGGCTGAAGAGAGAAACCACCAGTGTGTTGCTAAGAATGGAGCCGTGTTTGCAGAGGGAACCGCACTCCCCCGGACCCCCCTCCAGTCTCGGTGACATCGGTGCCTCCGGCTTGGAGGGCTGAGACACATCTGGTCACTCCCCTGAGCCAGTGAGGGCCTGGACTCCAGGGCCAGCCGACCCCCGTCTACGAGAGCAGAGAGGTCCTGCTGCAGAGACATCATAAATACAGGAATAAGGACACTGCCCTGGCTCTCGCCCACAGGCCAGCGGACGTCCTCCAAGGGGCTGCAGGGTCCCGAAGAGGTGCTTATCCTAGGTCCACCCAGCATCCAGGGGTCAGGAGTTTAGAAACAACAGGACACATGAGCCAGCCCCAAGCCTCGAGTGCAGCCGGGGGTCAGTCAGGAAGTCAAGGTTGGGCCTGACAGCCTACAGGGGAGGTGGGCTTGTCCGCAGGTGAGAGGCAACAGCGATGGCAGTGTCCAGCTCCTTCTGCTCATGTTTCCACCACTCGGATAAGGGGCATGGGCTTGCTGGGGGGCTTGGATATCCTCACGCTGAAAGAGAGTAGGAAACACTGAGCCCTCCCTGCCACCTGCCCTGCACACAACCACCCCCCATGTTCGCCCCTCGGGGTCCACACTTCAGTGCCAGCTGATCTCATCCTTCTAGTGCCTTGAAACGTTAACAGTCAGCGACGTCTAAGGGAGAAGAGGAAGGGAGTGGAAAGGCTGCCTGGGGGCAGGGGTGAGGAGAAAACAGGGAGCAGTCAAATGGCTGAGTGGGCACAGCTGAGAGTCTTGCTTTGCCCGAAGTCTGCGATCTTTTTGTGACTCTCTTGGAAACAAAAGTCCCTCTCCCTGGAAATACGTACTTACTACACACCCATGACCTTGACAGTTTCAGGGGGTCCATACACCTCTAGAGGCTGTTCGTGGACCTCCTTGGGGCAGTGCTATCAGGCTCTCCTCTGATCCGGATGGAAGATGGCTCCGGTGAGGTTCCAGCCTGAGAGCTCGAGAAGGATTTGCAAGAGGTTCGCCCTGGCCTCAGCCCTAGAGATCTCCTTCCCACAGCACTGTCCCCACTGGCCTGCTTCCCACAGGGCCCCCCACTGCATGCACGCCTACTCACCTGCCCGGGCTCTCCGTCTTGGCCCAGGTCTGGGTGCTGAAGTTGCCATGACTGACCTGCTTTTCGATCAGGTGCTCCATCCGGTCATGCATCTCTAAATTCTGTAATTTGAGTTGTGCAATCAGAGTTGGCCATTTTCAGGCTTGCACGGGTGACGTTTAACTAGATCATTCTGGTCTCTCCACTTGTTTGTGCTACTGTCTTGGCGGCCCTGACCATGTGTGCCCCCTCCCTGCCAATCTTCACCACTCCCGGATCACCCTCATCCTGCAGTTCCTCAGGGACTGTGTGCAGCATTGAGCGTCCCCTGCTGTCCTCTTATACGTTTCCTGTATAAATCTCTTACGGTCCAGAGAGATAGTCGCTCGCCTTTGTTGATATGCTTTTATATAAATATCCTTAGGTCTTTGTTTTTTCCCTATTGCAGTATAGTTGATACACAAGGCCGCCTTAGTTTTAGGTGTAAAACAGTGATTCCATAACCCTACATGTTACATTATGGTCATCACACAAAACTATCACAGTAACACTGACTACATTCCTTATTCTATAAGGTGTGTGCTTGTTTAACATATTTTATCTCTAAATCTAGAGTGCAAAAACTGGAGAGATACAACCCAGTATCCCATTTCCAGTGCCTGGAAAGCAGCCTTCAGGGGATCCGTGGGCAGGAAGGGCTCTGAGGAAAGGTGGACATTAGATGGAGAACTTAGGAGCTGATCAAGGCTGTCACCCTAGGCATGGAGAAGACCCCTCCTCCGGAAGGCTGTCTTCTTTGCAGCTCAGCTCTGCTAGCAGCCCCTCTGCTCAGCCCTGGGCACAGGACTCAGGCCGTGATGATGTGCCCCTCTGGGGGAGGGACAGGTCTTACCAGTGTAACTCCCTGGCCGTTCTGGGAAAACACTGGACTCAGCTGAACTGAACATCAAGGGTCGTCCCAGATACTCACATCCGAGTGGCAGCCAGACAGGACGAAGACCCCCCAGGGTCCCTCCCTCCCTGGGCACAGTCCTGTCTCCAAGAGCCTGCCCCCTTCCCAGGGCTGCTTGGGGAAAGCACCTCTGCCTCCAGGTAGGCGATTTTCTCCTTGAGCTCCTGGATGGTGTTGTCCTTCGACTGGACCACAGCTTTTGAATTCTGGAGCTGCAAAGAGGGGGAGGACAACGGGGCTCCTTTTGAAATGACTTCATGCACATGCATCACACTTCACACTGCTACTGGGAGCCAGCAGAGACACAGGCTGACTTCTGCACCCTCCCATGACTTGTTTAGCTTTCTTTTTCTTTTTTTAATGTTTATTTTATTTTTGAGAAAGAGAGTACAGGCAGGGAAGGGGCAGAGGGAGGGGACTAGAGGATGTCAGCCGGGCTAGGCACTGACGTCTGAGAGCCCGATGTGGGGCTTGACCTCGTAAACTGCCAAGACCAGGACCCGAGCCGAAGTCGGACGCTTAACTAACCAACTGAATCCCCCAGGTGCCGCTTGTATAAAAGCCTCATTTCAATCAAGCGAGGTCTTGATTACCCCAGGTGTGGGGAGGGGGGTGAGAACACCATTCTGATGATCCAAAATAATAAAGGGCTCAAAACCCACCCCATTTGATGTTGGGAAATACAAATTAATTATTCATTTAAGAAATATTTGGGGGATCCTGGGGGTGGCTCAGTGGGCTAAGAGTCTGACTCTTGATCTCGGCTCAGGTTTTGATCTCAGGGCCGTGAGTTCAAGCCCTGTGTCGGGCTCCACACTGAGCGTGAAGCCTACGTAAGGAAATTTTTTGTTGAGGGCTTACCATGTGACAAGCTCTGTTCTAGACACTGGAAACAGTAATGAACTGACCAGGAAAATCCTGGCCATCATGGAGCTGACACGCAGCAACCACGTCCTCCCAGTTAGGAGGTTTTAAGTTCTCAAAACAATTCTGCAAAATGGCGTGTCCTGACTCTGCTACCCTAATGCTCGGGCAGGGGAAGACAGGAAATCTGCCACGAGGTACAAAGGTGAAGCCACACACAGGTAAGTGAGTATCCTGTGACTTAATTACTCATTTACTGGCACTCTTCAAAGCGTAAGAGAGGCAAACCTCTTCCTTTTTCCCCCATTGGAAAGCAGAAGGCAAATGGCCAAGACAAAAGGGGAACAATGTGAGAAGAGTGAAGCCTGATCACCCAGACCTAGTGATCAGCGGCCTTGAGTGTTTTATGGGTCCCTCGGGAACAGAAGCCAAGCTCCCCAGGAAAGTGAATGGCAAAAGCATGGACATGACAGGAAGGAGGGCTGGGCTCAATGTGGCGGCCCCCCGGGGGGCGGGTCCCACAGACCACCTGGCCCCGCTCACCTGCTCTATCATCTGCCGGACTTTCCGCTGCTGGCTCTTGAGCATGTCATCCAAGTGGTGGATCTTCTCCCGCAAGCCGGCCACCTCCTTCTCCAGGTGAGCCACCCTAGGCATTAAGACCAGAAGCTGAGGCAGAGGGAGAGGGCACTTTCTCTCTATCCAGTCACAGGAAGACCCCTAGGCTGGGGGCTTGCGTGAGCCAGATTCCCTCTGCCCGACTCCCCAGTGGTCTGCCAGGAGGAGGAAGTGCCAGGACAGTGTGGCACAGCCCAGCAGAAGCACCACGAGAGATTAGTGAGCTCAGCGAGGGGGAGTCACACAGGAAAGCTCCAGACAGACCACCTAGAACTGGCAGGAGGCAGTCCTCATGCTAACCCAGGACGGATTTTCTCAGCATGAAAGCTGCCGGAAAGTGGACTGCCTTCTGTGTGATGAGCTCCTCACTCCTGGAAAGATGCAGGTGGGAGCCAGAGTGTGATATCTAATGCCATTTGGCTGTTGGAAAGGACTTTATGTCAACAGAGAGGTAAGATTTGGGTGACTCAGTTGGTTAAGCGTCTGATTTCAACTCAGGTCATGATCTCACAGTTCGTGGGTTTGAACCCTGCATCAGGCTCTGTGCTGACAGCTCAGAACCTGGAGCCTGCTTCAGATTCTGTGTGTGTGTCTCTCTCTCTGCCCCTCCCACTCTCATGCTCTGTCTCTCAAAACTGAATAAACATTAAAAGAGAGAGAGAGAGAGAGAGAGAGAGAGAGAGAGAGAGAGAGAAGATTTAAGGATTCTGAAAGCCCCTTCACATAAGTGTGTTCCTAAGTCCTATGATTCCCAGATAGAGCTATTTGCTCTGCCTCTTCTAAACTGGCCCAAGATGCCCAGGGGTCAGGGTGGCTGAGTGGGGGTGTCCAGGAAGTTCAGATCTCTGAGGGTTGGGGGGTACCATACAATCCGAGCCCCCCAACACCTCCCTATGCCTCAAACAACCTAAGGGTCCACTGTCAGTCAGCCCTCCAGTGCCCTATTTCTCAGGCTCCTTTTATTGATAAAATCAGCCTTTAAGATGCACAGCTATTGCTGCCGTTCCCAAACCTCCGTTTTGGATTATCTGGGTCTTTTTTTAATTCCTGTTTCTTCCCAAACCTCCGTTTTGGATGATCTGGGTCTTTTTTTTTATTCCTGCTGCTTCCTCTCAGCTGCCTGTCACGAGCACCACGGAGAAAGACAGAGTGCTGAATAACTGAAAGCAATTCTATGACGTTGAGCCCAAAAGGAGGCCACTGTAAAACGTCTGGACGTTCCACACCTAGACAGTTAACCTAGAGGTTATGCCAGAGAAGAGAAGATGCCCCCAGCTGGCTGAGGGCCCAAGGTGAGAGTCATGTCTTCACAGACCTGGGGTTCCTTAGAAGGCCTTCCAAATGGCTGTTGAGCTTTCAAAGATGCAACTCATACCAGGGAGAGCAGAGCCGATGTGCTGGCGGTAACTTTGATTTACCATCCAAGATCTTACTTATCAATTGCCAGCAACATCAAGAATTTCCAAATTCTGGAAGGTCCAGAACAACCTAGTCTTTGCTCTGTACATTTCACTGGCCTGGAGCCTCGGATCTCCTGTGATCAGAGGGAATTTGGAAAACCCTCTAACTTGGAGTGGAAGATCCCAGAGACCCCTACAGGGCACTGCTCACAGGCAGATCTCGGTGCAAGCAGCTTCAAGTGACAGGACGTTCTGCCTCTCTTCATGAGGCTGCTCACTGTATTTCTCAATGGAATGCAGAGTGAGGAAGTTATTTGGCTTTTCCCTCCAATAATGTACCCTCATCCTCTAGCCTGGGGGCAGGGAACTATGGCACGGTGACACCACGTCCACATCCAGGTGGAATAATGTGCCATGGCGAACAGCAGGTGCCAGATCAGCTCTCACCTGACCTTGGCTCTGACACTGAAAGCATTTTCTTTGGTTCTAAGTCTATGGAAAGGGAGCTCCCCAGAGGTGGCAGGCTCCCCACCAGCATTGCCCTGGGTGGGGCCGCACCCTTAGCAGTTGCACCATGACTCACAGCTGGAAGGCCTGATGTCAGCGCCAGCTCCCTCCCCGGCTCTGGCTGCATGGCCTGCCCTCCACCACCTGCACCCCTACTTCAAGGTGAATAGGGCCCTTACTTTTCTCGTTCTGCTTGGCAGTCTGTGCTCTTGATCTGAAGTTCCTCCAAGGCCGTCTCCCCTTCCCTAAGCTTCACCAGTAAGGCCTGGTGCTCCTAGATGGCCGGAGGGAAGAAAATCTAGGTTGAGTTGGTGGCAGCGGCTTCTGTTTGGGGTGAGAGGGGCCCAAGGGCTCGAGCTCAGCCCCTGCCGGGCCTGGGACAGCAGCCAAGGAGCAGCAGGCCAAGCTGGTTGGATGGGGTGCCCTCCCCTGTCAGGGACAACCCTTCCCACCCTCAGCGCATGGAAACTTCCCAGCCCCACCCAGCTGCCTGGATAGGGAGCCTGGCTGTGGCCGCCGGTCCCTGGGAACCCAGGCCCCGTGGCTCTGTAACTACAGTCTTCAAAAGCCCATAAAGGGCAACTGTACAAGGACCCAACTGAATGGAAATGAGTTCAACTGTCATTGGCTGGGGCTGAGCTGAGCGTAGAGAAAGACCTCTTGCTCCTTAAAGGCTGAAAGGTTCTTTTTTTTTTTTTTTTTTTTTTTTAGTTTAAAAAAAAATTTTTTTTTAATGCTTTTTATTTATTTTTGAGAGACAGAGAGAGACAGCTGGAGCAGGGGAGGGTCAAAGAGAGAGATACATAATCTGAAACAGGCTCCAGGCTCTGAGCTAGCTGTCAGCACAGAGCCTGACGCGGGGCTCGAACCCACGAACCGTGAGATCTGACCTGAGCCGAAGCCAGAGGCTTAACCGACTGAGCCACCCAGGCGCCCCCTGAAAGCTTCTTGAAGGGACTTGCTGGAGAAACCATGGGCATTTCTGGAGCTAGTTGGTCAGAAAAGGAGCCTGTGGCCACCTCAGTCAATCCCAGGGCCTGCCCCTCCCCTCAGCCCATGGGTGGGGGACCGGGGGCAGTCCCTGAAGAGAAGACTCCCATGGTCACCTCCTGCATGCCTAGCAAGCGCGTCTGCAGCTCCCCAACATCTGCCTCCTTCTGCCGCACTCTGTCCTTGGCTCTCTGAAGGGCCACTTGGTTCTGTTCTGCTTCTCTCTGGTACTGGCTGAGTGTGACCTGAGACAGGATGGGAATGGGGGGGTGGGGGTGGAGGAGAAAGAGCAAACATGAGTAAAAAACCTTAGGAGAGAGCTCAGGACCCCAGGCGCACTGATTGTCATAAGACGTGTGCCAGCCTACCCTAATGGGGGCAACAACCCAAAAGAGTACCTCCCACTGCAGGCAGGTGCTCCGGACCGAGGGCAGCCCCTTCTAAGAAGCTGTGGGTGGGGGCTACAGCCGTCAGGACTTTCTGGCCTCAAGCTTTTACTCAGGACACTTTTCCATTCAAGCTTTGAAACCCAGAGCTAACAAACCCTTCCATGTATGGCCGAGACCAAAAAGTACTTCACAATGGCTCTCAGGGGGAGAAATTTCTTTCCAAAATCTACAGTCTGGTCAGTACTACAGCCTCAACATCCCCTCCCTCCTGCTGTGTACCACGAAGGTAAGAACAGCCGGTCACCAAACTGGTACATCATCCACCAAATCATCCGAAGTGTGGAATCTGAAATCGATGCCGTGAACTCCTTTACCGCATGGCTACTTGGTTCTGAGACCAAACTAACCTGAGCACACCCTTAGTCCCAACCATTTAGGAAAGGAAAACCCACTTACTAAATTGATCACAGAAAAATACAGGGGATCTTATGTTTCTGAAACCCTTTCGAGTAACAAATATACTTACACAGCTTACCTTGCTTAATCCACACACCACACTGATGAGGTATACTCCATGCCCCTTTTTTACAAAAGTTGGAACCGATACTTAGGGAGGTTAAATTAATGGCTCAAATAATTGATCATCTCTAAAAGCAGCTGGTCACTCCCTGTTCTTCCACCTCCCCCTCAATATCTCTCTCAAAAATTCTCTTAGTCCCATGAAAGAGAAGCGTTCAGGCTGGCCTTCCTCCTCCCACCGACTCTTAGCATGCCTGGGCAGGGCATAATCCTATCATTACATATTTATGATACAGAAATGCTTTACATGCGGATGAACAATAGCAGATCATAACAGATGGTTAATTTTACACAGAAGCCTAGTGTTTGCCCACTGTACCTCATTTTATACTTCAAGAATTTTCTAGAAACTATGGCAGACCTCACATACTTTTTTTATTTATTTATTATTTAATTTTGAGAGAGAGAGAGAGAGAGAGAGAGAGAGAACACAAGCAGGGGAGGGGCAAAGAGAGAGAATTTTGTGCAGGCTCCATGCTCAGTGCAGAGCCCAATGCAGGGCTCCATCTCACCACTGTCAGATTGTGACCTGAGCCAAAATCAAGGGTCAGATGCTTCACCGACAGAGCCACCCAGGTGCCCCTTCTCACACTTTTTTTTTTTTTATAGTGGAGGACTTTCACTCTCCACAGACTTCTGTACTTTTTAAATCTTCCATCATAATAATTTAGCATTACTTTTGTAACCATAATTGAGATACTCATTCAAGATGAGTATCAAAATTCTTCAAAGTAAAGTTAAGACTTGACTTCAAGTCCTCTGACTGCATGGGTGCAGATCTTTCTTTTATATATATATATTTTTTTTTTAATTTTTTAATGTTTATTTATTATTGAGACAGAGAGAAACAGAGCATGAGTGGGAGAGGGTCAGAGAGAGAGGGAGACACAGACTCTGAAGCAGGCTCCAGGCTCTGAGCTGTCAGCACAGAGCCCGATGTGGGGTTTGAACCCACAAACCATAAGATCATGACCTGAGCTGAAGTCAAACACTTAACCAACTGAGCCACCCAGGCTCCGTGGGCACAGATCTTTCTACAACCACACTGTTCCATGCACTCCAGTCCACACTTTTTTTTAAAAAAAATTTTATGTTTAATTATTATTGAGACAGAGAGACAGAGCATGGGTGGGGGAGAGGCAGAGAGAGAGAGAGAGGGAGACCCAGAATCCAAAGCAGGCTCCAGGCTCTGAGCTGTCAGCAGCCCAAACCCATGAACTGTGAGATCACGACCTGAGCTGAAGTCAGACGCCCAGCCGACTAAGCCACCATACTTGAGAAGTGCCCACCACTTTATACCAGACATGGGGATGCAGTGTGACCTTGACTGCAACAGTCCTTGCCCACGTGGTCCTGGAGCCCAGGAATTCTTACTGTGGCACTCAGAGAAACGACTGAGTTTCCTGCTACTCCTGACCAGCACCTCCACCCAACTTCAATAGAAAACCAGTGCACAGACTTGAACAGCAAAACCAGTGAATGTCCAGGGACGGCAAAAGCAGACAGGAGAGTGCCCAGGCCTCAAAGCTTAGCCCTTTCCGTTGACGGCACCCAGCCAGAAACACATAAGGCCCATGCTAAGCCACCGGCACCTGTATCTAGTAGCCCAACCCTTGGGGCACCTTCTCCCCAAACCTCAAATCTGACCTCAAAAGCCACACGGTCTGACTGGTGCCGCTGCTCAGCCTCCTGCAGCTTGACAAGCAAGTCCCGCACGGTCTTCCTCAGGCTCTCGACATCTTCATTCACACAGGTGTCAACCTAGAGCCAGAACACGGAAGACAAGGTGAGCCACCGCGTCTGTGTGAGAGAAGACCCTCACGCACATACTGAGGCCTCTGGTTCAGACCAGCATCATATCACTCATTCAAGGGGAGGGTTAGTCTTAGGCACCTGGCGGGGAGTTAATCACACAAAATGCTCTTTCTTCATATTCTAAGGAACTCAACTAGCCTCAAATTATCTGAAGATCTTAGACACACTCAGTAGTTTTAATGCATGTATCAACTGATTAACAGGAATCCTCACATGCGTGTCCTGCTTCTGGCAGACCAGGGCTCTCTTGAGAGCAGGGACCTCCGTCCCCTTTTGATGACAGCACCCCAGGCAGGGACTGTGCCACACCCATCACAAGGGGCACTTCCCAAAGGCACCTCTTTTGCTCTTCTCTGCATCTAGCTTGGAGATCAGCACACGCAGGTCACTGATGAGAGCGCAGGTTTAGAGCAAGAACACCCAGTGAGTCCAGGAATCTCATTCGATATGGGAAACGGTTGCTATGAGTCTCTCCCCAGACACACCCGGTTGTGGGTTGGTGCTTGGCGCTGAGCTGGCATGTGGGGTCTTGCCCCCACCTCTGCCGCACAGGCGCCACACACCTCAGTTACCAGCTCCCGGCAAGTCTGAGGGAAACATCTCTGCCTGCCTCACACAGTGGGAGGCGGCAACCCCTGCAAACCCGGGCACGGAGCTCTCAGCCGGGAGCGGTGACAGGGTCCCAGGGGCTGCGCTATCACGGAGTCCGGGGGCCTTCATTTCTCTGTGCAGCAGGAGAAGACTCCTTACCAGAACCACATCCTGCCTTACAGGCTGCCACAAAAATATGACACTATCCCCAGAGCTTAGAGCTTGAGAGAAGAAAGAGTTGAACAAACAGTACCAGGTGTTATTATGGCCCAGTGCCAGAACACATCTGCCAAATATGGCGATTCAGGACAAGGGAAAAGATCCAAACTGCACATCTAAAGTGAGTGGCTAGCATCACAACCCACCAAAACCTAACCATCAAGTTATCTAGTCATCTCCCCTCTCTCTGTCCCTGAGCTGCTGGGCAGGAGAGAGTGATTTCAAGCCTCCTGGAAACATAACTACTATGTGTTTATTTCAGATGGTGTTCTTGGAAGACTATTTAATGACATGGAAAATGTTCATGGTGTGGTATGAAGAGAAAAAAGACAGTTATTAAAACTGGTAGAAGTTAGAAACCCACTAGATTTAAACTCAGAAATATGGATGGACCCTAGGAACATGGCGATGGCTTAAAAGGAAAAAAATATAGGACAAATCTATTTATGAAAACTGAAAACACACTTATAGGCATACTGAAATCATACACTGAATATATTAGAGTTTGGGAGGGGAGAGGCAAAAAAAAAAAAACAACCAGTGAGAGGCCTTTATGAGATCAAAGATGATAATGTACCCTGGATTTTAATAGATTATTTAGAAAATATAAAATCTTTAAAAAAGCAAGAAAGAAAAATACACTAGAACATTGGTACTCAGCGTTGGCTAAATATTAGAATTACTTGAAGGGTTTTTTTTTGGTTGTTGTTGTTGTTGTTAAGTACTTTCCATACCCAATGTGGGGCTCAAACTCACAACTCTGAGAAGAAAAGTTACAGGCTCTACTCACTGAACCAGCCAGGTGCCCCCTAAAGAGATTTCTAAAGTCCTGATGACCAACCCACATCTCGGATTGATTAAATTACTATCTCTAGGGAGGGCACCAGGCGTGTCTCCTTTAAAACTCTCAAGGCCAGGGAGCCCAGAGGCTTAATCGGTTAAGCGTCCAACTTTGGTTTAGGTCATGATCTTGTGGTTGGTTCGCTCAAGCCCTGCCTCAGGCTCTGTGCTGCTTCGGATCCTCTGTCCCAACCCCCTCTCTCTTGCCCCTCTTCTACTCGTTCTCGCTCTCTCAAAATAAATAAGTAAACTTAATAAAAACAATTTTTTAAAAAAAGCTTTCAAGCCCATTTCTTTTCTTTCTTTTTTTCCTCAATTTTTTTGTTTTATTTATTTTTGAGAGAGAGAGAGAGAGAGAGAGAGAGACAGTGTGAGCAGGAGAGGGTCAGAGAGAGAGGGAGACACAGAATCCGAAGACAGGCTCCAGGCTCTGAGCTGTCAGCACAGAGCCCAATGCAGGGCTCAAACCCGCAAACTGTGAGATCATGACCTGAGCCCAAGTCAGACACTTAACCCACTGAGCCACCCATGCGCGCTTCCAAGCCCATTTGGATCAGCAGTGAAGGCTAACAGCACTGTTCTAAAAGGATTCCACCCACTTCAACCTATTAACAGGGGATCCTTTGAAGGAGAAGGATTTTGATTTGTATGTTTCTGGTACTCTTCTATTTAGCACAAGAGAAAGAAGGATAATAAAGGCATCAGAGAGGACGATACCCTGCCTGGTGGTCAAGGAGCAGTGACCGCCATGTCCGGGTTACCCACCTCACTTCCCTCAGGTGGGCTGCTGTACAGTGCCGTGGGGCTTGGATTTAATCCATTTGGCTTTTCCAGCCCTGTCTGCTCAAAGAAAAAGAAAATTGGTAGTGCTAACAGCCCAAACAACCAACTTCAAAACATCAATTTCCTAAGATCTCCAATCTTTGGAGAAAAAAGAGGTGGGGGGGAGATAGAGCAAGAAGGAAGAAGAGGAGGAAGAGGTGATGTGGGAAGAGAAAGAAGAAAAGGAAGGAAGGAGAAAAGGAAGGCAGGAAGGGAAAGAAGACTTCAAGTGCTCTGTGGGAAGTGGAGAGGAGAGGTGTGGAGAGACGTGTGTGTGGCCACGGAGGGGGGAATGAAGGGAGACCTGGGCTGCAGCTTGCAGCAGACGATGGGAGCGCATGCAGGCGGGCTCTTGCAAGCCCAGATACGAGCCTGCCTGCCACCCGCACAGTCTCCCGGCCCCTTGGGGCGCTGACAGGGTTTGACAAAGTGTCAAGCAACAGGGGCCGCGGCATTTGCTGCACTTCTTTCCAACCTGAAGCCTGATTCTCCACCGTGCGACCACTGGGCTGTGCGAACCGGGCGCTGGACACTTGGGCCAGTCTCCGAGCATACTGGGGTTGAGCCACCTGACCAGGCACCTCCCAGCAGCCAGAGGTGAGCTCGTGGGGGTCCTACCTTCAGCCACAGCAAACTGAATTAGGGGGCTCATCAGAGGAGCCTGGCACATGCTCAACGCCAAAGAGGAACACTGCTGGGGTGCCGGGGGTCTCAGGTGGTTGAGCATCTGGCTTCGGCTCAGGTCATGATCTCACAGTTCGTGGGTTTGAGCCCTGCGTCGGGCTCTGTGCTGACAGCTAGCTCAGAGCCTGGAGCCTGCTTCAGATTCTGTGTCTCCCTCTCTCTCTGACCCTCCCCTGCTCTTAAAACTAAATAAAAAACATTTAAAAAAATTTTTTTAAAAACAGCTACTTATACAGGTAACAGACCAGGACTGAGAACTTCCGATTCCTAGCACGGGTGTCACCCCAATTATGCAAGACCAACTTAGGAGAAGTTTGGATTTATAGCTAACCATCCGCTCTGTAAGACGGCCCTGCAAAAATACTGATCACAGGATCCTTCCAGAGGTTTCGCCATAAAATTTGTTGTATGTGCATAGTTTCCACTTGTACACAGTGTCTGGGGACTAGGGTACCTTATACGTGGGCTGGCATGTCTGGACACCAGTGCCCACCTGCTAGGAGCCCTTGTGTGGCCATGAGCATTCCGAGGAGCCAGCACTGCCTTACTCTCTCCTCTCGGCCCTGCTGGGAGTCTTGGCCGCCACCGCGTGACTGGCGAAGGGGACTGGCCGGCATCCCGCAGACTACTCACTGTTACCTGTATCTCCTGTCCGTGGACGGGGTCCCCTGGATGTCTGTCAAGCTTGCTGCTTATGTCCTCCCGCAGCCTCTGCAGGCAGTTCCGGGCCTGGGAGGGGAGGGTGGGGACCTTAGCGCTGCGGCAAGGAAAGAGAGCATCCCACTCGCCCAGCGTTGTGCCCATCGCTGACCCTGGCTCCTGGGGGCCGTGCGTTGGCTGGGGGACCACAGCACAGTCCCCCCACGCACGGGAAAAACCCTGTCCTGCTGGAGCTGAATCGCTTGCTGTGGAGACACACAACACCAAAGGCAACCAAGGGAAATGTGTCACATAGCATGTGGTGACGAGTGCAGCAGGTAGCGTGAGGGTCAAGACGAGTTGGGGGAAAGAGACGGTCAGTTTTAGAGAGGATGGCTGGGGTACAATGGGTACAGAGGGCCCATGGTAGGGAGGGTCGGAGATGGTATCTGACTCAAGGGGTCACGGTGGCACCTTGGATGTGAAGGAAACAGATGGGAGAAGACCAGGCCCCACTGAAGAAGGGAGCCAAACAATGGGGGCATCCCACCAAGGGGAGGCACCCACCTCCTGGATGTACTGCACCTCACTCTTCAGCTGGTTGATATTCTTCTCATGGATCATCTTCTCTCCAGACCTCCCCTTCAGGTACACCTGCGAGGCGGAGAAGACCACCACCGAGTTAGGAAACCTCCTGTTAAGTTAATTCCGAGTAGGTAGGCTTGCCCACTGCTGGGAGGACAGGAAAACACCACCATCTTCCAGGAGGCACTTCAAGGCTTCAGATCAGAAGGCTCAAAACTCTGCCTACTCTTTGACCTATCAAATAAAACCTACTTCTGGAAATTTATCCTAATGAAATAAAGTTAGCCAAACTGACCTAAGCACTCACATATACATGTAAATTCATGCAAAGGGGGTTGTTAACAAGGGATTTACACATTTTCCTCTACATGTGCTTGAATCTTTTACAACCAAGAATATATTTATTGGGGCACCTGGGTGGCTCAGTTGGTTAAGTGTCAGCTCAGGTCATAAAAATCAAGCCCCACATTGGGCTTCTTACTGACAACATGGAGCCCGCTTGGAATGCTCTCTCCCCCTTTCTCCCTCTCCTTCTGCTCACACCTGCATGTGTGCTCACACGTGTACAGTTGCTCTCTCTCTCTCAAGCTTTAAAAAAGTTAAAAAATATTTATTACTTGTATTATAAAACACATACACAATTTAGTAACAGATGTTCAGCAAAATATTGTTTGACTGCAAAAGTGGAAACACGTATAATGTCCAACAATGAGGGATGACTTGCATAATTTCTGTATGTCTCTAACAGAGCACTGTGGAGTCGTGAGAACACCAGACATTTATATTTATGGACATGGAAGATTTATAAACTGACATTAAAGTATGGGGGACAATAAATTACACAATGGCGGGTATGTAATACAATTTAATTTTTGAAACAATACATATGTGTAGGAATATGTCCGAGAGGATACACAATAAGTATTAATAGCAATGATTACATTGATAGAATTATAGGGTAGTTTTGCTTTCTTTAAGGGCCATGATGAGTAAGAAACAGAAAGTAATTAAAGGCACTGGGTTGAAAAAAAAGAGGAAAAAACTACCTCCATTTGCAGAAGTGACCATGTACATAGAAATACCCTAAGGAATCCACTAAAAAATTATTAGAGGTTGTAGGAAGGATGTAGGTGGGATACAAATTCAATAAACAAAAAATAGCTGTATTTCTATGTACTAGCAATGAACAGTCCAAAATGAAATTTAAAAACATTTCTAATAGCAACGACAAAAAAACATTTAGAAATAAATTTAACAAAGTTCAAGACTTGAATTCTGAAAATTACAGAGCGTTGTTTAAAAAAATGAACAAACATCCTGTTTTTATGGATTGGAAAACTTAATATGTTACGATGGCAATACTCCCCAAATTGACCTATAGATACAACACAATTCCTATCAAAGTCTGTGTAGCTCCTCTATAGAAACTAAAAACTGATCCCAAAATTCATATGGAAATACAAAGGACCCCGAGTCCCTAAAAGAATCTGGAGAAATAAATCTCAACAAAATAGTAATAAAATGTTAACAAAAATAACAAAGCTACAGTCATTAATCAAGTCAGTATGGAACTGGCATAAGGACAGACACATAATTCAACAAGAATACAAATGAGTCCAGAAATAATAACAACACAATAAAAATACACTAATTTTTGACAGGGTGCCACGCCAATTCAATGGGGGAAAGAACAGTCTTTTCAACACATGATATTGGTATAAATGGATATCCACATGCAAAAGAATGAAACTGAATGCCTTCCTTATTCTGTACACAAAAATTAACCCAAAATGGATAATAGATCTATTTGTAAGAGCTAAAACTACAACTCTTTGAAGAAAATATAGATATAAATCTTTGTGACCTTGGGTTAGGCAAAACTCTCTTAGATATGACACTAAAAACACAACAAAAGAAAAAAATATATAAATTGGATTTCATCAAATTAAGAACTTTTGTTTCAAAGGACACTATTTAGAAAGTAAAACGCAAAACACAGAAAGGGCACAATTTAAAAAAATATTTCCAAATCATACATCTAATAGGGGTCTAATTACTATCCATAATATATAAGGAACACTTATATCTCAAAAATTAAAACATTGAATTATTTAACAAAAATGACAAAGTTTTATTCATAGTATTCATATGCCCAAACTCTTTTTGGTAAATTTAATTAATCATTAAGAGTAATTCTTTTGGGGCACCTGGGAGGCTCGGTTGGTTAAGTGTCTAACTTCAGCTCAGATCATGATCTTGTGGTCCGTGGGTTCGAGCCCCGCATTGGGCTCTGTGCTGACAGCTTCTGTGTCTCCCTCTCTCTCTGCCCCTCCCCTGCTCATGCTCAAATTTTTAAAAATACTTTTTAATGTTTTATTTTTGAGAGAGAGACAGCATGAGCAGGGGAGGGTCAGGGAGAGGGAGACACAGAATCTGAAGCAGGCTCCAGGCTCTGAGCTAGCTGTCAGCACATAGCCTGATGTGGGGCCTGAACCCATGAACCATGAGATCATGACCCGAGCCGAAGTCAGACGCTTAACCGACTGAGCCACCCAGGCGCACTGCCCCCCCAAAAAAAAATTTTTTTAAAGAAGAGTAATCCCTTTGGACTATTTACTGGTATTTTAAAATTCAAATATAGGGGTACCTGGGTGGCTCAGTTGGTTGAGCATCCAACTTCAGCTCAGGTCATGATCTCATGGCTTATGAATTCGAGCCCTGCATGGGGCTAGCTACTGTCAGCTCAGAGCCCACTTCAGTCCCCGTCTCACTCTACCCCTCCCCCTGCTTGTACTCTCTGTCTCAAAAATAAACAAATATTAAAAATTTTTTTAATTTTTAATTTTTCAAATATAGCAAAAATAACACCACAGAGAAAGTGTGGTTACATTCTTCCATTATACCTACAGATAAACTCTTAAACACAATTGAATTGAGCCCGACACAAGGCTCAATCTCACAAACCATGAGATCACTACCTAAGGTGAAATCAGGGGTCGGGCGCTTAACTGATTGAGCCACCAGGTGCCTTCCAAGAGCTTTTTAAAAAAGAAATAATGAGCATTCGTTTATTTACAAAAAGCTCCATAAACACACCTCCCACCTGACTCCACAACCTCGAGCAGCTAAACATGGCTAGTGGGACAGGCACCTAGAAAGGTCATCGCATCCGTCCTCCTGCACCAAAGTCACTACAGACTGACTGTGGTCGCGGGGCGCTAATTAAGGTCTCTCCAGGAAATGGGCAGGAGCTGGCATCACAGGTCGGGTTCTTCCAAGTCAAACCACAATCTCCCTGTGGCAGAGTCGGCGGCTGCCTCTCACGTGCCTGAAAGGAGACCGAGGAGAGGGAGGACAGTGGAGGGAGCTGAGCTTACCTTAAGGATCTCCTCGTGTCCATCATTGGACTCCACCAATTCTGATGCCAGCGAATGACTGGTTGAGCGGCCAGACACCATGGCAAAGGTCCTTGTACCTGCCTGTCAGAGAGAGAGAGAGACAGAGAGAAAGAGAGAGAAATGGCTCAGAAATCACGGCAAGCCCAGAACTTCTTCTGTCCCTTGACCAATGCAGAGCACCTGCTCCTCGAAAGCTGTAAAGGGTTAGTCTGCGTTTCCCTCCAAAAATTCATTTTAACCTCTACCAGAAGCCACACAGCAGCAACACCAGATGGGGAAAATCAGCAGAAACTGCAGATTAGTTTTCGTTTGAGTGGGGCCTCCCCGCCCCCAAAGCAGTGCACATGCTGAGGTCAGGTGTGTGTGGCCCTGGGCAGCGGCAGGGACACCCCCAGACAGCACTGGCACGAGGAGTGGGCAGCAAAGGAGGGAGGGCCGGGGGAGGGGAAGAGGCCTCACCCCAGCAGAAACCTCGATACCTGCTGGGCTATGTGTTCAAGTTCGTCTCCTGTCAGTTCACTCTGCAGAGTCAGCCTGAGAATGTCCACGCTCCCCTGGTAATGACAATGACAGTGACAGTCACCCCTTGCCTTTACAGTCTATGGCTGGTGCCGCTGCGCTTTTGCCAGCCCTGTGGAGTAGGCCTTGTGACCGTCACTTAGGACAAGAAAAGTTGACATCTGAAGAGGGGACAGTAGCTTGCCCAATACCAGTCACTCCTGGGTCCGCTAACCGTGTTCGCACTCCACAGAGACACACAGCAGGCAGAGGGGCTGGCTGCCCTGGTCCCCACACCATAGGAGGCTCACTGCATGGACTCCCCTTCCATGGATGCCCCCACCCCCCATCTAGGGTTCCTGCACCACACAGGCAGCCAGGAGTTACTGACGTACTTCACGAGACTAGGATATCCTTCCAAAACCAAACCAGGCCAGTACTTGAACCCAAACCCCTATTTCTATAAGGCCTACAGACATGACCCAAATGAAAAGAGGCAAGACAATAAGTACATACGCATAGATGAGCCTAATTTTGAAGGAAGAAGCACATTTTCTTTCCTAACTCAAAGAAGGGTTAAAAAAAACACATTGTGAGGGGCACCTGGGTGGCTCAGTCAGTTGAGTGTCCAACTTCGGCTCTGATCATGATCTCACAGTTCATTGGTAGAGCCCCACTTCAGGCTCTGTGCTGACAGCTCAGAGCCTGAAGCCTGCTTCGGATTCTGTGTCTCCTCCCACCCCCTACCCCTCTCCCTCTCGTGCTCTGTCTCTCTCTCTCTCAAAAATAAACAAAAAAATTTTAATTAAAATAATAAAAAATATACTGTGAAATGCACACACACAGTGGAAAAATAGAACACATTGAGGGAGAAATCATATGGTAAAAGGAAAAAGTGGGGGCTGGAGATTCGGGGAGACAACAACATTGAAAGAGGCAAATAGGACCAAACCTTGCCAATAACCTGTGTTATGTGTAGAGCCGGACGCGAGGTGTAGCTGCACGGAGCCCCGGGCTTGCACCAGAAGAACAATGGGCTGAACTAAGTGTCTCTAAGGCTCCTTCCAGTTTTAATACTATGAGAGCATGAAAAGGGAATACATGCTTCCCCAGGCAAGGATGGGAGATTGGATGCTGAGCTGCCCAAGGATAAATGTGACCTTGCGGTCCAGGGGTATAAATGCCATCTTACCCTTAACAGGTTTTAAGGAACCCTCCTAATATTCTAAATGCCTGATGGAAGGAAAGGAGGAAGAAAGAATGTGCCCCACCCAGGGAGTTCTGAGAAGATTCTCTGGGCTGGGAACAGTCCTTCCTAAATAAGGAAATGAATCCAGTCTCTGTGGTCAGATACTTAAGGCTCAATGATCGCCCTGTAAAATGGCAGCACTACCATCCAACATAGGGGTTTCCACTGAAGATGAACAGAAAGCGTGTGGAGCTCTCTGCCACATAAAAGAGAGATACTCAAATATTAGCCTCCTCCCACGTCTTGGAATTAACCCAAATTTGAAACAGGTAGAAGACACTCCCACATGGCCCTTCATCCTTCCTAATCCTGGCAATGTAGCTGGTGTTACAAAAACACTTATTTCCAACCAAATACAAGCCAGATCCTCAGCGGGGTCATTCAGACCCTCCAGAGTCTGGGTCAACCCACTTCTGTTACTGCTCCTCACTGCTCCCTGTCCAGTACTTCCTAGTTTTCCCACCTCAGCAACTTTGCTTGCACCATTTCTTTTGCCTTACATGTCCTTTCCTCCCATTGGGCATCTGAAGTTCACATGCAAGCGCCACATTTTCCATGACGTGTCCCTACATCCCCTGGGAAACACACCCTCCCCTCCTTGAGCTCTTGGCATCATGGGGCTTCCTACATCACCTGCCTCTTAGCAACTTAGGTTGTGTAAGGAACTGTCCTTTCTGTGAAGTCATGTGGGCTGCCGTGTGCCACGGCCCTCGACATGCACAAGTATCTTCTGAATGTGTACACATGCTCCGTGACATCTGGGTCAAGAGAACATCACACAAGAAAGAAGAGGAAACGATTTCAAAATAGCCAGAGCGGCTGCCAACGCTTTTCCCCAGGACACAGACATGCACTTTGGTTCAAGCCACATCTCCCCATACCTGGAGGCAGCTGGGAGACGCTGGGGCATCTCTCAGCCAAAACAAAGGACTTATAGCCAACAAAGGTCATCAGGTCTCGTTTATTGTATGGACCCGGGCCGGGCGCGGTGGCGCGCGCCTGTAGTCCCAGCGACTCGGGAGGCTGAGGCAGGAGGATCGCTTGAGCCCAGGAGTTCTGGGCTGTAGTGCGCTATGCCGATCGGGTGTCCGCACTAAGTTCGGCATCAATATGGTGACCTCCCGGGAGCGGGGGACCACCAGGTTGCCTAAGGAGGGGTGAACCGGCCCAGGTCGGAAACGGAGCAGGTCAAAACTCCCGTGCTGATCAGTATTGTATGGACCCAGGCATTCTAATTGGAAAAGCCTGGACACCCAGGCTAGATGGGGGCCATGAGGGGTCATTTCATCCACACATGTCATCAGAACCCCAGATGGAAGGGAGAAAATGGGAAACTTGCAAATGTACTCAAAGAAATAATGTCTGAAAACTTTCCAAATGTTACAAAAGACAAAAACCCACAGATTCAAGGAGCAAATCCCAAATAGGTTAAGCTGCCCAATCATGCCAAGACTCATAATTCAACGTCTGATAACTAAAAACAAAGAGGAAAATCTTTTCAAATCAGAGAAAAATGACACCTTACCTATATGGGGGAAGCACTGTGATTAAAGAGCAGATTTGCATCAGAAGCTAGGATGGCCAAGAGGAAATGGCATATTATTTTCAAGTGCTGGAAAAAACCCTCCTAATCAAGCATCCTATGACCAAAAAAAATTCTCCTTCAGGAATGAGGGGGAAATCAAGATGTTCTCATGTAAAGAAAAACTAAGAATCTCTTACCAATAAGCTACATTAAAAGGGCTGTAAAAGATCTTTAAACAGAAAGGAAACAATATGAAAGGAACCTTGGAACAATAAAAAGATAGAAACAACATGAACAGAGATTCCTGGGTGGCTCAGTCAGTTAAGTTTCTGACTTTTGATCTTGGCTCAGATAATGATCTCGGCTCAAGTCAGGATCTAAGATTTGTGAGAGTGAGCCCTGTGTTGGACTCTGCTCTGATGGCACGGAGCCTGTTTGGGATTCTCTCTCTCTCTCTCTCTCTCTCTCTCTCTCTCTCTCTGCCCCTCACCTGCTCATGCTTTCTCTCACTCTCAAAATAAATAAATAAACTTTAACAAGAAAAAGATAAAACAAAACATGGATAGCAAAAAATATCAATAAATAGGCTTTCCCTCTACTCTTGGGTTATCTAAATTATGTTTGATGGTTGAAGCTAAAATTAATTACTGCCTAATTTAGTTCTAAGTATACACAGAGAAAATTTTTCACTTATTTATTTATTTATTTATTTGTGAGAAAGAGACACTATGTGCCCAAGTGGGGAGGATCAGAGAAAGAAGGAGACACAGAATCTGAAGCAGTTTCCAGGCTCTGAGCTACTACTGCAGAGCCCAATGTGGGGCTCTCACTAACTCTGAGCTGAGCTCATGACTTGAGCCAAAGTCACATACTAACTGACCTGAGCCACCAGGTGCCTTGGAAATATTTAATTATATTATGACTGGGAGAGGATAAAGAGATATAAAGGAAAGTAAGATTTCTATATTTCATTCAAACTGGTAAAATGACAATACTGGAAGACTGTGATAAGTTACATTTATACAAATGTAATACCTAGAGCAATCACTAAAAAGTCTATACAAAGAGATAACATTCAAACAAACAGATGAATCAAAATGGAATCGTAAAAAGCTTTCAAGTAAGTTACAGGAAGACAGAGAAAACAGATTAATGAAAAAATAGAGAAAACCAAAAATAAAATGGCAGACTTACCACACCAATAATCGCATTAAATGTAAGTGGTCTAAATATACTAATTAAAAACCAGATATTGGCAGAGTTGATTAAAGAACATGAATCAGGGGAGCCTGGGCGGCTTAGTCAGTTGAGCATCTGACTGTTGATTTTGGCTCCTGTCATGGGATCATGTTCCAGGCAGGGCATGGAGCCTGCTTAAGATTCATTCTCTTTTTCTCTCCCCGCCCCACCCCCCGCCCCTGTACCTCATTTATGTGCTCTCTTTCTAAAAAAGAAACATATTTAAACATAACCATATAGGCAAGTTCAAAATAAAAGGATGGGAAAAGATACATCATACAAACAATAATTAAAGGAAAGCAAGAGTGGCTATATTAATATCAGATAAAGTAAACTTCAGAACAAAGAGAATTACCAGAGACAGAGAGGGACATTATATAATGTAAAAGGCTCAATCCACAAAGAAGACATAGCAACCCCAAAAGGATATGCTCCAAACAACAGAGCTGCAAAATACGTGAAGCAAAAACTGAAGAACTAGCTGGGAGTGCCTGGCTGGCTCAGTCAGAATAATGTGTAACTCTTGATCTCAGGTGAGTTTGAGCCCCACATCAGGTGTAGAGATTACTTAAAAATAAAATTTTATTAAAAAAAAAACCAAAGAACTGAAAGGCGAATACACAAATCCACAACTAAATATATTTTTTAAATTTTATTACTTTTTTTATTTGAGAGAGAGAGGGAGAGAGTGCACAAGAGCAGAGGGGGCTGGGCGGGGGGGAGAGAGAGAGAGAGAGAGAGAGAGAGAGAGAGAGAGAGACGGAGAGGGAGAGGGAGAGAGAGAGAGAGAGAGACGGAGAGGGAGAGAATCCTAAGCAGGCTCCATGCTCAGCACAGAGCCCAATGTGGGGCTTGATCCCACAACCCTGGGATCATGAACTGAGCTGGAATCAAGAGTCAGACACTCAACTGACTGAGTCTCCCAGGCATTCCCCCTTCTCCTTCCCTTTTTTTTTTTTTTTAATTTAACAAATCCACAATGTTACTTGGAGACTTTTTCAACACCTATCTCTGAGCAATAAATAAAACTAGACAAAAGTCCAGGAGGATCTAATCAAGAGTTAGGAACACCCCCTGGACAGCAGAGTGTACATTCCTTGCATGCACCTATAGAACATAAAGATAGACAATAATTTGCACCATAAAACAAACCAACAAACTTGAAAGAATGGAAATCATTTAGAGCACATTGTCTGACCACAATGTAATCAAAGTAGAAATAATAGAAAGAGGGGCGCCTGGGTGGCTCAGTTGGTTGAACATCTGACTTCACCTCAGGTCGTGATCTGAGGGTTCATAAGTTTGAGCCCCATATTTGGCTCACTGCTGCAGCGAGGAGCCTGCTTCTGATACTCTGTTCCCTCGTCTCTCTGCCCCTCTCCTGTTCACGCACGCATGCGTGCTCTCTCTCTCGCTCTCTTTCAAAACTAAATAAAACATTAAAAAACAGAAATAACAAAGATAAAAGAAAAATTTCTAACCACTAGGAAACTAAACAACATCTAAATAATTCTTGGGTCAACAAGGAAGTATCAAGGGAAATTTTATTTTTATTTTTAATTTTTCTTAAGCTTTTATTTTATTCTTTAATGTTTTATTTATTTTTGAGAGAGAGAGAGAGAGAGACAGACAGACAGACAGCATGAGCAGGGGAGGGTCAGATAGGGAGGGAGATACAGAATCTGAAGACGGGCTCCAGGCTCTGAGCTAGCTGTCAGCACAGAGCCCAATACAGGGCCCAAACCAATGAACTGTGAGATCATGACCTGAGCTGAAGCCGATGCTTAACCGACTGAGCCACCCCGGCACCCCAACATTTTATTTTTTGAGAGAGAAAGAGCACAAGCAGGAGACGGACACAGAGAGAGGGAGACAGGATCTGAAGGAGGCTCCAGGCTCTGAGCTGTCCAAACAGATCCCAACACCAGGCTTGAACCCATAAACTGTGAGATCATGATCTGAGCCGAAGCCAGACACTCAACCAATTGAGCCACCCAGGTGCCCTTCAAGGGAAATTTTATTTATTTATTTATTTTAAAATTTATTTATTTATTTTGAGAGAGAGTGAGCACAAGCTGGAGAGGGGCAGAGAGAATCTCAAGCAGTTTCCGTACCATGGTGCAGAGACTGATGCAGGCTTGAACTCACAAACTGTGAGATTATGAGCTCAAGAGTTGGATGCTTAACCAACTGCGCCACCCAGATGCCCCTAGGGAAAATTTTAAAAAATCACTGAACTGAATAAAAGTGAAAACACAAAAGGTCAAACTTTGTGCAAAAGATCTAAAGCAGTTCTGAGAGGGAAATTCATAACAGCAAATGCATGTATTAAAGGGATGCCTGGCTGGCTCAATTGGTAGAGCCTGTGACTCTTTATTTCAAGGTCAGGAGTTCAAGCCCCTTGGAGCACACAGATTACTTTAAAAAAATAAGACACGTACATTAGAAAAGAAGAAAGTCTCAGACCAACAATTTAGGCTTCTCACTTCTAGAAAAAGAAGAATGAATTAGACCCAAAGTGGGATAGGAGGAAGAAATTAATAAAGAGAAGAAATGAATAAAATTTAACACAGTAAAGTAGAAAAAAAAAAAATCAATGAAATGAAGAGCTGGTTCTTTGAAAAGATCGTTGAAATTGATAAACCTTTAGCATGATATCCAAAGCATAAGATAGCCCTATGAACAACTCTATGAACATAAATTTGACAATTTAGACAAAAGGGTCCAATTCCTCAAAAAACACAAACTACCACAAATTACCTAATATAAAACAGGTAATAGGAGTAGCCTTATAACTTTAAGGAAATTAAATTCACCATTTTACATCTCTCTAAGAAAAAGAAATATCCAGGCCCCGGTGATTCCACTAGAGAATTCTACCAAATGTTTAAAAAATTAGCACGAATTCCACATAATCTCTTTTCAGATTAAAAAAGACGTTTTTATTTAAAAGTGTATTTATCTAGAGCGAGAGTGCACACGCATGTGTAAGAGTGAAAGGAGCAGAGAGACAGAGAGAACCCCAAGCAGGCTCTGTGTTGCCAGCTCACAGCCTGACATGGGGCGCAGCCCCCTGGACTGTAAGATGACCTGAGCCAGAATCAGGGGTTGGATGCTCAACCACCTGAGCCACCCAGGCGCCCAAAATCTCAACCAGAAAACACAAGAGGAGAAAACACTTTCCAATTCATTTCCTGAAGCTAGCCTTACTCTGGTGCCAAAACCAGATGAAGACCATTTTATTATTGTTTCTTTGTTTTATTCAGTTTGAGAGAGACGGAGAGTGTACATGTGAGCAGGGGGAAAGGATGGCGGGGGAGGGAGGAGGAGAGAGAGGGCGAGAGAGAACCTCAAGCAGGCTTCATGCGGAGCCTGGCACAGGGCTTGATTCCAGGACCCCGGGATCATGACCTGAACCAAAATCAAGCGTTGACACTCGACTGACCGACCCACCCAGGCGGTTCAACAATTTTTCTTTTTTTTTTTTAAAGACAGAAAAAAACCCACTACAGACTAATATCTCTCATGAACATAAAAGATTCTAGTTCCTTTTTTTTTAATGTCTATTTCCTTTTGAGAGAGAGAAACCGAATGTGAGCAGACGAGGGGCAGAGGGAGACAGAGACTCTTTTTCCCTTTAATATTTCATCTTTAATTTCCATCACACTAAACAGTCTTCAAAATTGGCTTTTAATGGCCACGAAGCCTGCCACTGAGTAGATTAAATTAATTAAACTTAGGTATTCAACCTAAGCCCCCATCCCTGCCCTCCCCTTTTGTAGATTACTGTCAAATTCTCTTTTTATTTCTTGTATGTTTATTTTTTATTTTAGAAAATGTATTTATTTTGACAGAATGAGAATGATACACAACAGGGCCTAGGTCACCATCACATTTACCGCCTGGTCCCTAACCCTCGAGCCCAGTTGACTGTTTCTCTTCTTTGCAGAAAAAGAATTGCATTTGGAACAGTTAGATCTGAGCTCAAACACTGACTCTGGCTTTTCCTTGTTGTGTGTAGTGATTTATTCTCCCTCAACCTTAGTGTATTAATTGGTAAGATGGGCAGTATGATGCTTAAGTGAAAACCCAGTCACTACAACGTGTAGATAAAAGTGCCAGTTCCTCAAAATTTGACGTGATGCTCCTCTTCAAACTATCTTTCATAAGAATATGCTTAGGGGCGCCTGGGTGGCTCAGTCGGTTAAGCATCCGGCTTCGGCTCAGGGCATGATCTCACGGTTCGTGGGTTCCAGCCCTGCATCGGGCTCTGTGCTGACAGCTAGCTCAGAGCCTGGAGTCTGTCTTTGGGTTCTGTGTCTCCCTCTCTCTCTGACCCTCCCCTGCTCACGCTGTCTCTCTTTCAAAAATAAATAAAACATTAAAAAAACCTGAATATGCTTAGAAGTTCAAGTAAAAATGCCTTGTTGGAAAAAGATGCATAATAACTTCTACCTTGTGCTGTATACAAATACAAGTTTCAAGCGGATTGCGGATTTAAATGTAAAGAGCAAAAGTTTTTAATTTTTTTAAACGTTATTTATTTTGGAGAGAGAGAAGGAAGGAGCATGAGCAGGGGAGGGGCAGAGAGAAAGGGAGACACAGAATCTGAAGCAGGCTCCAGGCTCTGAGCTGTCAGCACAGAGCCCGATGCAGAGCTTGAACCACGAACTGTGAGATCACGACCTGAGCCAAAGTCAGCTGCTTCACCAACTGAGCCACCCAGGCGCCCCCAAGGCAAAACTTTTCTTAAACACAGCATAAAAATATTCTCCCCGTTAAAAATTGATAATTGATATATTTTATTAAAGTTTTGAAGTTTTGTTCATCAAAAGAGAGTACATGGCAATCTACAGAACAGAAGATATTACTCTCTATATATCTGATAAAGGATATTCAGAATACATCAAGAATTCCTATAAAACAAAATGAGTAAATACAGCATGGTATTCTGGACTGGATCCTGGATCAGAAAAAGTACATTAGTGGAAAAACTGGTGAAATCTGAATACAGTCTATATTTTAGTTAACAGTCTTGTATCAACATTAACTTTCTTAGTTATGACAAACATACATGGTTATGTGAGATGTTACCATTGGGGGAAATGGGATGAAGAGTATATGAGTATTCTCTGTAATATCTTTGCAACTTTCCTATAAATCTAAAATTATTCCAAAATAAAAAGTATATATTTTTAAAAGTTTATTTTGAGAGAGACAGAGAGCACACAAGAGGGGCAGGGAGAGAGAGACAGAATTCCAAGCAGGCCCCACACTGTCAATGCAGAGCTTGATGTGGGGCTTGAACTCACAGACCATGCGATCATGACCTGAACCAAAATCAAGAGTTGGTTGCTTAACCAGCTGAGTCACCCAGGCGCCCCAAAAGTATATTAAAAGAGAGAAGAGGGCAAGGAGGAAAAGGGAGGAAAAGAAAGTTGGTGCCCAACGGAAAAATGGGCAAAAGACTTCAACAGACACTGGATAAGAGGATATCCAAATGGTCAATAAACATATGAAAAGGGTCAGTCTCACCAGTCATCAAAAACGAACTAGAAATTAAAATCACAAGGCAGGGGCGCCTGGGTGGCTCAGTCGGTTAAACCTCCGACTTCGGCTCAGGTCAGATCTCACATCCGTGGGTTCGAGCCCTGCATCAGGCTCTGTGCTGACAGCTAGCTCAGAGCCTGGAGCCTGCTTCCGGGTCTGTGTCTCCTTCTCTCTCTGCCCCTCCCCCTCTCATGCTCTGTCTCTCTCTGTATCAAAAATAAATAAAACATTAAAAAATTAAAAAAAAACGCAAGGCAATACTACAAAATACCCATCAGAATGACTACAAATGAAAATAAGAAACAAACAATGTGGGCAAGGAACGGAACTTATACACTGATGGCAGGATTGCTCATTACCATAATCCCTTTGGAAATATCTAGCAAAGATGAACATCAGCAAACCCTATAATTCCTGGTTATCTACCCAACAGAAATGCATACCTGTTTCCCTGGCCCCATCCAAAAATAAAATCTCCTCGTATAAAAATGTTAGAATGTTCACAGTAGCATTTTTCATAATACCCCAAAATTAGAAATCATCCAAATGTTCAAGAATAGAATGGATAGGAGCACCTAGTAAGTAGGGCATGCAACCTTTTTTTTTTTTTTTTGAGAGAGCGCACACAAGCTAGCGAGTGAGAAAAGGGAGCACAGGAGGGGCTGAGTGAGGGAGAGAGAGAGAATCTTAAGCAGTGTCCAGGCTCAGCACAGAGACTAACACACATAGGGCTTCATGGTGGGAGTACAGGGTAGAGGCTCCATCTCACAGCCAAGAGATCATGACCTGAGATGAAATCAAGAGTAAGTCACTCAGGCACCCCAGGGCATACAGCTCTTAATCTGAGGATTGTTGAGTTTAAATCCCATGAAGGTATAGAGATTACATACACACATACGTATATAAAACCACATTTTATTTTTAAGATTTTCTTTTTTTTTTAATTTTTTAAATGTTTTATTTATTTTTGAGAGAGAGAGAGAGAGAGACAGCGTGAATAGGAGAGAGTCAGAGTCTGAAGCAGGCTCCAGGCTAGCTGTCAGCACAGAGCCTGACGCGGGGCTCAAACCCACAAACTGCGAGATCATGACCTGAGCCAAAACCAGACGCTCAACCGACTGAGCCACCCAGGTGCCCCCCTCCTTTTTTTTTTTTTTTTTTTTGAGAGAGAGAGCCCACATGTGCGTAGGGGAAAGGCAGAGAGAAAGGGAGAGAGAAGCTCAGGCAGGCTCCAGGAAGAGCCCAAGGCAGAAATTGATCCCACAACTCTGGAATCATGACCTGAGCAAAAATCAAAAGTCAGATGCTTAATCAACTGAGCCACCCTGGCACCCCTAAAGATTTTAAAGTAATCCCTACACCCAAAGTGGGGCTCAAACTCACAACCCTGAGATCAAGAGTCACATGCTCTTCTGATAAAGTTGGCCAGAGGACCCCTAAAACCATATTTTACAAATTTTTTTAATGTTTTTTATTTATTTTTGAGAGACCCAGAGAGACAGTGCGAGCAGGGGAGGGTCAGAGAGAGGGAGACAGAGAATCTGAAGCAGGCTCCAGGCTCTGAGCTAGCTGTTAGCACAGAGCCTGATGAGGGGCTTGAACCCACGAACCGTGAGATCATGACCTGAGCCAAAGCCGGATGCTTAACCAACGGAGCCACCCAGGCACCCCTAAAATCGTATTTTTTAAAGAAAAGAGGAGAAAGGATAAATTAATTGCAATATAGTGGTGCAATGGAACAGTATACGGCCATTAAAAAGAATGAAACATGCAACATGGATAAACGTCATAAAAATGTTAAGCAAAACAATTCCAACACAAAAGTATACTCAATGATCCCACTTATACATAAAAAAGTATCAAAACAAAATATGTTTTAGAGGCTGCAGCAGTGGCCACCCCCAAAGGACGGGGGTGGGTAACGGCTAGAAGGGGAAAATGACTAGAAGCAGGAACTTCTGCGGTGCTGGTAATGATTTGTTTCTTGATCTGGATGTTGGGTAGAGGAATGTGTCCAGTTTATGAAATTACTTGACTGTATACTTATGATCCATGCACGTTTCTGTACATATGTCATCGTTAAAAAGAATCTATTAAAAAAACTAAAAACTTCTCATGGTATGAAATTCCCTCAGGATCAGGACCATCGTTATCTATACCGCCTAACGTGTGGACATCTCCCACTACCATCCCTGTACCCTACACTCTAAGCATCCCAGACGTTCCTGATCCAGCTGTAGGAAGGTACCCAAATCTACATTTCTTTCATTGATGAGTCTTCATGTAAATACATGTTTCACCTCCCCATAAATGCACGGGTGGTTTTCTCTTTCTAGGTCCCTTGACTTCCCTTTCCCTCTTTGGAGAATTCCCAGCTCTGGTATCCTTTCTCTAAGGGTCTTACCCCAGGATTCCTCAGTCAGAGCCTGCTCCTGCACCCACTGCGTCCTACACTACACTGTAACACTGATCTCATTTCTTTATAACTATTTTATGCAACTTCCCCAGTAAAATCATAAGCTCCTTGAAGGCGACTAGCTTATTTAGCACAATGCCTGGCTTAGAATAGGTTCTCAAAAAATATGCACTGAAGGGTGCCTGGGTGGCTCAGTCAGTTAATCATCTGACTTGATTTCAGCTCAGGTCATGATCTCATGGTTCATGAAATCGAGTCCTGCATCAGGCTCTGTGCTGATGACGTGAAGCCTGCTTGGGATTCTCTCTCTGTCTCTCTGCACACCCCCATCTCTCTCTCTTTCCAAAAATAAATAAACATTAAAAAAAATACACACTGCATCAATTCCAGGTGATGAGATCAAGGATTTCTCCATTCCCATTGTTTTGAGAAACTCATACTTCTCAGTTTAGAGAGGTAGTATGGAATACTGGAAAAAGTATACACAAAAAGAGGGGAAACAAAAAAAATTGAGCAAAGACTGAAAAAGGTAACTCTAAGGAGAAATATAAGTAGCCAAGAGATATATGAACGCAGCTCAGCGTGGAGACGGACGGCAGCTACACTTGTGGTGGGTGCACAGTTTGAAGACTCGTCCAATCACTATGCCGCACTGTGGAGAGCTGCCAGGAGAGCTGCCAGGGGAAGAGATGTGTGCCCTGACCTAAGATCAGCCACCTGCAGGGCTGGACAGTGTTATCACTCCCAGCTCAAGGCCGGAGACAGCTTGGCTGGGCTTTCTTATCGGCTCCTCAGACGCTGTGCTAAAACTGCGGCTTTTGTTTTTTCTTTACCCTAGCCCCTTCACGTGACCCTGTTTCTTAGCAACTGACCTGTGCTTTTGCTCTTTATAAGATGAATGTTTTCTCTCAATAAACTGAGGCTTGATCAGAAACTTCGTCTTGCCTCCATTCTCTGTGCCCCCTGCCCCCCAATTCTCACTCCCTCCCTCAGGACCTGCATTGATTGACCTGCGGGCCGGGTCACCACACACTTAACACTAATGTCACCTTGTGTGTCAACTATACTTCAATTAAAAAATAATAAAATAAAATGTTTAATGCACAAACAAATCAGTTGATAGATGGACATATGGATTGATAGACAATGTAGAGGCTTAATCTGAATATAGGGAGTTGGGTCAGTGAAGGTCAAGTCCTTCACTATCAAGAACTATACTGTCCAATGTGGTAGCCATTACCACATGTGGCTACTGATCGCTTGAAACGTGACCAGTCCAGGGGGACCAGGGTGGCTCAGTCAGTTAAGCATCTGACTCTTGATTTTAGCTCAGGTCATGATTCATGGTTTGAGACTTTGTTTGGGATTCTCTCTCTACCTCTCTCTCTCTGCCCCTTCCCCACTCTCTCTCTCTCTCTCAAAATAAACAAACATTAAAAACATGCACCCAATCCAAATAGAGATGTTCTGTACAAAGATATAGTACAAAAAATCTAATCATTTCTTTTTATGCTGATCATTTGTTGGAAGGATAACCTTTGCATATACTGGGTTAAATAAAATCTATTATTTGGAAAAAAAATTTTTAACATAAAATTTAAAAATATAGGAAAGATGCTCAACCTCACCAATAATCAGGGAAATGCAAGTTAAGACAATGAGTTATCATTTGGAGGGAACTTCATTAAACTTACATATTTAGGAAGTGTAAGAGGAAACATGCAGATGTCTGTTCATACCAGCATTGTTCGTAACGGCTAGCCACTGACAACAGCCCAGACGGTCCGCTGATAACAAAATGGATGAATAAATTCTGGCGTATTAGTACAATCAACTACTGTTCATACGGCTTCATGTTTTGACATGAATGAATGATGCATGAATCTCCAAATTAATGGTAAGTTTTAAAATTAAGCCAAAGAGGGAACACCTGACTGGCTCAGTCAGGAACGCATGAGTCTTGATCTCAGAGTTGTGAGGTCAAGCCCCACGCTGGGTGTAGAGATTACTTAAATAAATAACCTTCAAGGGTGCCTGGGTGGCTCAGGTGGTTAAGCAATCGATTCTTGATTTCGGCTCAGGTCATGATCTCACCGTTGATGAGACTGAGCCCTGTGAGGGGCTCTGTGCTGACAGCGTGGAGCCTGCTTGGGATTCTGTCTCTCTCTCTCTCTGCCCCTCCCCTGCTCACGCTCTTTCTCTCTCAATAAATAAATAAATAAACTTAAAAAATAAACTATAGAACATAGATAATACCATGAATATGAAGTTCAAAACATGCCAGGTCAAGCACTATATCACTTGTGCATGTAGGAAAAGTATAACAAAAGGCAAGGAAATAAATACAAATTCAAGACAGTGATCACTTCTGTGGAGGAAGCTGAGGGTTATGAAGTAGGAGGGGCTTCAAAAATATTGTCAACGTTCTATTTATTGAGTGTTCCCTCCACAGCTGTCCATTTTATTGCTCTTCTTTAAAGCTTCCCATATGTACAAGCCTTCTTTTCTTGCTTTTCAGTAAAGCAATGTACTTTTCTTCGTGTAAATCCTGCAGAAATAGCATATTTAGACCATCAGATTGGCAAATATTAAAGGTCTTCATAATATCCAGGATTGGTGAGGGTACAGGGAAAAAAGTACTCTCATATGTTGTTAGAGAGAACATAAGTTTATACAAGTATTTCTGGAACTTAACTTGGCAATATTAATAAAAAGTGTTTGTATATTTTGCAAACCCCTTGACCCAGTAATTCCACTTGTAGGAATATGCTCTATGAGGGACACCTGGGGGGCTCACTTGGTTAAGCGTCCGGCTCATGATCTCACAGTTCATGGGATCAAATCCCGGGCTCCCGCACTGACATCACAGAGCCTGCTTGCGATTCTCTCCCTCTTCTCTCTCTGCTCTTCCCTCACTTGTTCTCTCTCTCTCCTCAAATCAATACATAATCATTAAAAAAAAAAAGAATATGCTCTATGGAAATCCATGCACATGTGTCCCAAGATATATGTGTAAACCTGCTGACTATGATACTGTTTACAAATAGTTACAAACCGGAAACAGCGTAACTATCCTCTAGTAGGTGAGTGGAAAAAGTATGGAGTCATCCACACTACGGAACACTATGCTGCTAAGCAAACTTCTACGAACTGACAGAAAATGATCTTCAAGATATACAGAAAAAAAGCAAGTCACCGATGCATAAAAAAATGACTTCTTATTTAACTACATAATATGCACGTTCATAGTAATTGCCGATCGCCATATACAGCAACTACGAAGTACTAAGCCCTACTGGGCTCTGTTCTAAGTGCTTGATATATATTAACGCATGTAATCCTCACTATAAAATTATATGGTAAATATTCTTATCAACATTCTCCTTTTATAGACAAGAAAACTGAGAAAACTGAAGCACACATATTAGGTATCTTGCCCAAGACCATCTATCTAGTAAGGGACAGAGCCAGGATCCAAACCCAGGCCCTGTGGCTCTGGACTCCTTTCCCCAGCCACCAGGCCACAGAGCATTCTAGAATACACTGAATTTATACACATTAAACAAGAGAAGGACAGAGGAGTAAAGGGACATTCAGTCCATACTTCCACAGTGTTTTAAATTTTAACAACAAAAATGTATTTGAGCAGCACCAGTCCAATATATAAATAAAGAGATGGCAAGAAAAAGTGCTAAACTTGGAGTTGGACGTGGGGTCTGAGTCCAACTGACACCTATTAATCCTTGAATAAGTCACTTTATCTCTCAGGGCCTCAATTTTCTGTCTGCATAATGGGAGGGATAATGCCCTACGTTCAAGGTGGGGTAGCTAGATAGGTAAGATAGTGTGAAAGTGCTTTCCGAATCATAAATCACTTTGCAAAAGTGAGGCGGCGTTACTTTCCCGAGGAGCTCTGGGAAGACTGCGGGGAGGGGGGGCGGGCAATTGTCTAAATGAAGCCTGCGAACAGATCTAGATTTCTCTGTGGCACCTCAGCCTCCAGAACCAGAGAATCCAGTCTGCGAGGCCACAAACCTCAACCCACAACCCCAGCCCGGAGGTGAGGAGGAAAGCCGGGCCCTCTCTCTGCTTGGCGCCGTTGGCTGTTTTCCGGAGCCGGGGTAATCTCAGGGCCGCGAGCAGGCTCTGGGGGTGTTAGCGGCTCTCCCAAATGTGTAGCAGGGCAGCCCCACTGAGGACCCCCTGAGAGTCCCGATAAGAAGGGGAGCCTTCTTCGCTAGGGGGAAAGAAACAGCTAATCACAGGGTAAGCAGCCATGAACCTCATAAACATTCTTGGGGAGAAGCCCGGCCACCTCCAAATTACAGGCAGCCTCTCGCCTCTGTTCAAACAAATCTCGTGCCGTGAGTCACTCCTCAGCGCGGGGAGGGGGTGAACACAGAGCTGGGGGTTAGAGATCAGGATGCTGAGGAGAAATGGCAGGGGACAGAGAGGGAGGCCCCGGAGGCTCTCACACTCCAGGCTCACATGGAAAGGGGACAGATCTGTGGATCTACGGGGAAGTACGGCTCCCGGCTCCCACTCCCAGGCTGCTCTGACAGCTCTGAGTGAGGGTCAGGGTCTTTCTAGGAGGAAGTGAGCGCAGTGGAGATCGTCTCTGAGCTGGAGACAGGCATCCTTACTCCACCTTCACTCCACAACCCACTCTTCCATCCCTCTGTCCTTCAGTCCTGTCCCCTCTCCTACCTGACATGTGGTCTCTCCAACTGCTGCAGCAGTCACCTCAGGTTTCCCCTCTGAGAAATGGGAACAGCCAGCCACTTGAAACATGGGCTCCCAAGAGGCCGGGACAAAGAAAGACCCAAAATGCCCAAGTGGGCCAGATGGGGTGGTTGGGGCCTCCCCTCTCTCAGCAGAGACTCCCAGGCCACTCCACTCCGAGGTTCTGGGCAGCCGTGGTCCTGCCTTACATAGGGCTCTCAAGCCCAGAGCCGCCCTTCTTTTGAGTGTGACACAAAGAATTATGCCCGCTCCTCCCCACAGATTAGCCAACAAAATAGGTGTCTGCCTTTTGTCTGGCTACCTGCCCAGAGGCATGGGCCGGACAGGCACAGCACAGAGGGCTGATGGGTGATTGCGAGGTGAACCGAGAAAAAGGATTTAGGGTGGTACCTGAACCAGGGCAGCCCTTCTCACCACCTGGAGAACTGGCACAGGGCACCGCGGGGTATACGAGGCCAGACAGGGAGTGTATGCAGGAAGGAGGTGGGCTGCTGAATGCTCAGCTCTGAAAAAGACACCCTTTTCCTCTTTCCAGGAAACCGTGAGGCGCTCAGCCTGCGTGGAATGAAGGGGCAGTTTCTCACGCCCCTTCCCCTCACTTTTTATTTTGTCATTTTTTGCTTTTGTGCCCCCAGACCCAGGGAACCATTTCCTTTCTCTTCCTTCCTCTGCCCATCCTCATCATAGCCCATCTTTTCTTCTCTTCCTGCTATGGATGGCCAGGCTGAAATCTAGGCCACCAGCCTCCCTGGCACATACCTATTCCCCTAACTAAACCTCCCCACCCCTAGCTAGGAGACAAAGGCATTTCACAAGACTCTGCTTTGTGACCAAAGAGGCATGTGCCATAATTACCAGCAGGCGGGGAAGCTCGCCTCAGTGTCTGAGCACATGTGTCGGGAGCCGAAACTATCTGGGTGAACACCCCACCTCCCACCCCAGAAAAATATGGGCAGATGCTGGTGCAAAATGCCAGGTGCCTGGGTAAGCCTCCTATTCCCATCCTCTGGCAGAGTTCTGGATTCCCCAGATTCCTGGCAGGCCTGGAGACATGAGGTACAGTATTCTGGACAGTAAGAATCTAGCAATGAATGGGGGAGATGGAATGGTGTGAGGAAGAATTTATGGGCTGAGCTTGGGGCGGGTGTCAGGAGTGGAAGCAACAGGCAGTCACTAAACTTGAAAGGTTCCTCTGCCCAGGAGTTTCTTCCCCACCCTGGTGTCACAGAGCCAGCTTTCACCATTTTAAAATTTGTTCATTCCTCTGGAGTAAGCATCAATGACTCCAGTGGAATCCTCTTTCAAAATGCAAATATTCTTTTTTTTAAATAATTTTTTATGTGTATTCATTTGCGGGGGGTGGACAGAGAGAGTTAGGAAGACATAGAATCAGAAGCAGGCTCCAAAATCTGAGTTGTCAGCACAGAGCCAGACGCGGGGCTCGAACCCATAAACCACGAGACCATGACCTGGCTGAAGTCAGACACTTAACAGACTGAGCCATCCAGGTACCCCTCAAAATGCAAATACTCTGACCCAGTAATTCCACTCCTAGGTATGTCTCTCCAAAAGAAATTAAAGTATCTGTTCACACAAACACTTGTAAATAAATGTTCATAACAGCATTAGTCATAATAGACAAAAAGTAGAAACTACCCAAATGTCCACCAACACTTATCCATGATGAACATATGTGGTAATATATCCACACACAGGAATATTATTTAGCTATAAAAAGGAAGTACTGAATCATGTTACAACACGGATTGACCATAAAAACATTATGCTAATTGAAAGACACCAGTCACAAAGGATCACACATTATATGATCACATTTACGTAAATACCTAGAATAAGAAATCTCGGACAAAGAAAGTAGACTAGGGATGAGGGGTTGGGAGAAAATGGAGATTGACTGCTAATGGTAACTTCTTCTTTATAGGTAAAGAAAATGTTCCAAACTTGATTGTATTGATGACTGTATAACTCAGTAAATATATGAAAAGTACTGACTTATACATTTTAAATACGTTATGTGTGCAGTCCATGAATTATACCTAGTTAAAGCAGTTACAGAAAAATTGGGCCCATAATAAGCCTTCGATAAATCATAACTTTAATTAAAAAACAAAAAACTTTTTTTTTAAAAGGAACGGAGCTCAGGAAAGACTTTGGTATTAAACTAACTCAGCTTCTGAGATCCTAAAGGAATAACACTTAATCCAGAGTAAAGACAAAGGTTCAGACTGCAGCTGAAGAAAAAGTTCCAAATCCACGCAGGTGTTGAGAAAAACTCTCTGGCCAAGATTGATCAAGACAAAAAACTAGAGAAGATGAAAAAAATGCAAATATTCTAAGAAAGGGGAAAACTGATAGACTACTTAAAGGGAATCATCCTACTAAAGGGCCCACAGCATCATGGGACACCAGCTGCCTGAGCCATGAGTCAGAAAGAGGAAGAGGAAAGGGGCCTAGGGCGAGATGCCTTCATGCAGACCATCAGTCTCGTCTGAGACCTCTCCTGGCTGAGTTGGTACTAGCAAAGGTTACTCTGGGCCCCCACAGGCCCCTTCTCATCCTTAGGACCCTCCACTGGTACAAGAAAGAGGAAAGGAACAGATAAGAATAAATATTAATGTAATCAGAAGAAGTAAACCTTGACCAGACCAGAGAGTTCTCAGACTCTTCCTCCATCCCTTGGGTGGGGGGGTCTCATGAGAGGTTAATACAGTCTCATCTAAGCCAGTAAGTAGAGCCAGCAGAAGATGACAGCCAACATCTGAGCAATTACCATGTGTCATGCATCGTGCTTAAAGTTTCACATGCATTATCTTATTTAAACCTTATAACAAAAAACCTTATGAAGAGGGTGAAATTATTATCCCCATTTTACAGATGAAGAAACTAAGATCCAAAAGATTAAGTAACTTACTGAAGTGACCTTGGACAAAACAAACACGGAAGCCAGCCCACTATAGGGTCAGATTCCCAGGACCAGGCTCTTAAGCACCATGCTAGTAACAGAAATCATAGTTCAGCTGAAATTGATATGTAAATACACTGGGAGGCTGGGAGAAGGGAAAGGGACCGGGTAAGGAGTGGGAGTGTAAACTTTTCTATAATTCCTACGCAGGAAGTCAACAGATGTCTAAAACTGACAAATCAAAAAGTATCACTATAAGCATTTTATTTAGAAACGGGGTAAACACCAACAAAAGAGCTGAGAGTTGAAAGTGGCTACTTCCATGGAGCAGGGCTTGGGGTAGGAAATTGCCTGCTATTTTTTTTAATGGTTTTTTTTTTTTTATTTATTTTTGAGAGAGAGAGAAAGAAAGAGGGAGAGGGAGAGAGAGAGACAGCATGAGCAGGGGAGGGTCAGAAAGAGAAGGAGTTACAGGGTCTGAAGCAGGCTCCAGGCTCTGAGCTGTCAGCACAGACCCTGACTCGGGGCTCAAACCCACAAACTGTGAGATCATGACCTGAGCTGAAGTTGGATGCTTAACCGACTGAGCCACCCAGGTGTCCCTACCTGCTATTTTCTTTTAAAAAGCCTTTTGATATTATTCGATCTTTTAGAAATCATGAATATATACTCCTTTGATTGCAAAATAAGTGAAAAAGGAAAAGAAAGAAACAGAGATCACTTGAACCGAAGTCTAACATGGGGAACATCTGCTGGTTTTGCCACACGGCTTCCATTCTCCTCTACCCGGAACAGCACTTGGGTTTTGCTTCGGGGGGTCTCTCTCCTTTCCTGGGGAATCTGGTGGGCCTGCCAATCAAGGACCTCTGCAATGCCCTTGCCACAGTGGGTGAGCGGCCAGTGACACCCTCTCCTTGGAAGACCTGGAACCATTTCCCCCACATGTAGAAACCCTCCATTAGTTTCTCCCACTTAAACGGATCCAGATCCAAGTTCACATTTTTTTTAATTGAAGTATAGTCGACACACAATGTTATATTAGTTTCGGGTATACAACATCGTGATTTGACAACTCCACAGTTACGCTGTGCTCACCACAAGTGCGGCGGCCATGTCACCATCCAATGCTATCATGATACCACCAGACAATAAACACTTCGCGAATCTGCACGTCACACTTGCACAGGGGCCATGCCAATCTTCTCTGTATCGTCCCAATTTTAGGATGTGTGCTGTCAGTGCGAGCACATTTGGTGCATACTTTTTTAATGTTTGTTTATTTTGCGGGGGGGTGGGAGGGCAGAGAGAGAGGGAGACACAGAATCCAAAGCAGGCTGCAGGCTCCAGGCTCTGATCTGTCCACACAGAGCCTGAGGCGGGGCTCAAACTCACTAACAGTGAGATCATGAGATCAGGACCTGAGCTGAAGTCAGACACTTAACCCACTGAGCCACCCAGGCGCCCCAGTTCGCGCTTTTTAAGCTTTCCTTTAAATTCTGTGAGGTGCCCATTTCCTTTTAATAAATTCCTCTTCTGCTTAAGTGAGTTGAACAGTCTCTGTGGTTTATAACCAAAGGCACTTACTGGAATGTCTAATAAAAATGACTGAGGTCTGTTTGTGCTTCTATTTGTCAGAATAACTAACTTACTATAGTGGCTTGCAAGTTTCTCTGACCTAAAACAAATTTTACCTGAAGATCTCATAGGCAGACACACATACATATATTGTGTATACATACATATAACTGAAACAAAACTTTTGCCAAAAATGTCCACTGTAACACTCACATAGCGCTAATTTTGTTTTTCTTAAGACTTTATTTTGTTTAGAGAATTTTTAGATTTATGACAAAATCAACTGGAACATACAGAGATTTTTCATATACCCCTTGCCCCCACATATGCATAGCTTCCTCCATTATCTGTATCATTCACCAGATGGTTTTTTGGTTTTTGTGTTGTTGTTGTTTTAACAAGGATGAACCTACACTGACATAATGTAATCCCCAAAAGTCCACTGTTCCCCTCAGGGCTCACTCAAGTAAAGTGAATAATGTACATTCCATGGGTTAGGACAAAAGGATTTTGACTTCTTATCACCCAGAGTATTTGCACTGACCCCCCCAAAAAAAAGCCACGCTCTATGCTCTGTCTATTCATCTCCCCTCCATCCTCAACCCTCCTGGCAACAAGAGTGATCTTTTTCTTTTTGTTGTCTCCACTCTTTTGCCTATTCCAGAATGTCACATGATTGGAATCTATTTATTTTCTAAGGCTGGGGTCTAGCCCCCTACGTGGATTTCAGACCCACTAGTAGTAGTGACAATCTGCAGTTTGAAAAACACTGGCTCACTGTACCTGCTCCATCCGCCCCCAACAAAAAAAAACAATCCAGAGAGTGTATGAGCCATGCTTCCAAGCCCAAGTATGATGCGCCAAAGCACATGGCCAGGCTGGTAGGGAAACACCGACAGAGTCCCAAAGTCCAGACTCGCACAAGCACACACCAGGTGGTTAAGTTAGTCTACACTGGTGACACAAGAAGAAACACCTCTTCATTTATATGTTCGTTCACTTTGCACAAGCACTGAACACTCGCTCTATGGTGTGAGTATATATTGCAGCTTCCTGGTACAGAGCTGTAAATTCTGTCCTCCAGCTGGCTCAGAGGAGAGGAATCCCAGACAAAGCCTGACCCTGACCGACTGTTGGCCACCCCCACCCCCTCCTTAAGAAGCTCAGGAATGTCTCCAAGAACAGAAACAGGCAATGCTTGTTTCATTCACACCTTTGAAGTAAAATACCTCTCAAGTCCAGTCTAGAAAAAAGGAATAAAGGGAATTTCTGTCTCCCCTTGTTCTAGAAGTCTCTGATCAGCTTCAAACTAATCCATGGCTGGCACCTGGCTAAATTTCTTGCTCACTGTTTTTTTTTTCCTACTGACTCTTTCTACCCCTCGAGGCAAGCAAGAAAATATCAAAGGACAAAAAGGTGTCAAAATCATTCTCAACTGTACCAATACCTCAGTCTTAAGACCTTTCTGGATCTCTTTTTCACAGCAAGCAAAAAAAAAAAAAAAAAAAAAAAGAAAGAAAGAAAAAAAAGAAAAGCCTTTCCTTTATTTTCCTCATACTCTTTTCTCCTCAACCATTCCAAAACAGTAAGCAAGAGAATGGAGTAGGATCTGGGGCAGACACAATAGATGGATTTCTTCCATATCTTCTGAGCTCCATAGCTGGGGGAGTAAGACTACAGAGAATGAGAGATTGAGGCAGCAGCAAGACCTGCAATGGGGTAGAAATACTAATCGACTGTACAGAAATGGAGAGGGGACTGTGAATGGAACTGATCATCTGTACTTGAGATGAAAACTATTCTTGGTTGTTATTTTGTGAGGAATCCAGGTGCCGCTGCCTCAGCTCCCCCAGGGGGCATGCTGAGAGAGGACAAGGGGAAGGGAATCAGGCACACCATGCAGGGAGGGGAAATGGAGGGTTACAAACTCCCCATCACCTGGGCTCCCATTTCACTCTCATCCACAATAGCTGGAAAAATGGGTGAAACAGTACACACTCTTTCTGGGTCAAGTTCCCTAGCAAAGCCTAGAAACATTCAGCCACAAGTTACCCTCTTCTGCCTCTGAAGAGGAAAAATCACATGGTGGGGTGGGGTGGGGTGGGGGGTGAGGACAAGAATAGGGACCAGGAGACAGCGAGAGCCAAGAGAGTGAGGGGAGCAGGGCAGGTGTGTTAGCCCTGGAGAACACCCCTCTGTCCCCCACCCTCACTTTGTCCGGAAGCTCTCGCGTGGGTCACTACTCTTCCCTTTTCAGCCTAGGTTCTGGGATCCCCTTCATTTCGCGGCTTGGACACTGGACACGGAAACAACGTGAATAAAACAGTCCCAGGAAGCTACCGATCGGCCGATGGGGGATGGGAGCCAGGAGAACCGCAAGGGGAAAGAGAAACCCTAGCAGAGAGGTGACCCCCTCAAGCGGACAGCTCTAAATCCCTCCTAGCGAAACGTGGCGTTCCTGGCCAATCTCGGCGTGCCTGGAGTCCTATCACCCCACCCTCTGGCCCAAGCCCTAGGCTTCACTTTGTCTCCTCACTCATCACCCAAAGCACCAGTAAGTTCTTTGAAGGACCTCTGCGGCCACCAGGACCCACAGAAAAGCCGAACCCCCCTCGTCGGGGATCCAAAGTCCAAAGGGCGCAGAGATCCCGTCCAAGGAGCTCATTTCTCCTCCGACCCAATCTACTGCCCAGAGGACGCCTGAGTAGCGCGCAATGGAAATCCGTGCGGAGTCCCCGGCAGGAGTCGCAGTGTCTGTTCTCCCATAGGGCAGGTACGCCCCGAGTCTCCGAACAGCCTTCCTCCCGAGACCCCTCAGCCCGGACCCCCGCTGCCCGCCACGGGACGGTAGAAAAAAATGAAAAGAGAGAGCGGCGAGGAGCCGACGGCCCCAAGCCGGTCGCAGGTGATGTCAGCGACCTCCGCACGGGGCACGGGAGGGGCGCAACTGGAAACAGAGAATACCGGGCGCGGGGAGGCGGCGCGGCCGCTCTCTCTTACCGCGGTCTGCTCCTCCGGGTGCACGTCCACCAGAGTACACCAGTTCCGGGTCCCGTTCATCTTACTCCCGCGGCGATCCCAGCGCAGAGAGCGACTCCCGCCCGGAGGTCCGGCTCCTACTAGGCAGGCGCGCGCGGAACCGTCCTCTTGTATAGGCGCGTCGGGGGCGGGGACTGCTAGTTGGATACGCCCCTCAGGTGCCGTTCGCCAATGTGAACGAAAGAGCAGGGTGGGCGTTACCGAGAGTCATCGGGACACGCCCATCTGCTCTCGCTCACATTTACATAAAGGTGGGGCTTGGAGGCTACCTGAGGCTGCTTGGCCGAAATTTTGTCCAGCGTTACGTGGCTGTACCTCAAACATTCTTCTTGCTGTTCCTTCCTTTCAACTCCAAGGTCAGTGCTGGTGAAAGAGAATCACCCTGCCTGCCCCTCAGAGGATGAGTTGGAAAAAAGCTTCCCTACATTCTCCTCTCCCCATAAGGCCAGCTTTGGGGAGCTGAGCAAACGTTTCCTCCATCACCGTAGAAATGCAGGCACCAAAAGGCCAACTCACTCAGACTGGCCTAAGCCAGTCTGGCAGGTGCCCTGCCCTGGCAGGAGGCCCAGGCCAAAGTCAAAGCCAGCTTGGCTCTGGGTGGGGCTTGTTTTGTAGAAGCTATTATACTAAAGCTGCCCTTATATGGTCAGGAGAGGCGGGACACATTGCCTTAAAAGAATTTTGTATTCTTGAGAAAGGAAGAACCTCAACTTCTCCAGTGGTATTTGCTCCGAGGCCCAGATTAGCATTTTAAGGACCTAGGGGAGAGGATTGCCAAGGGTGGAGTCTCTTCCAGCCCAACATCTCTCCAGGTTGGCTGCTGTCCACATGGGCTGGGCTGTGGTCTACATGGGAAGCACACAGGTCTGACCCACTCTTGGGTGGGCAGTGCCCCTGAATTTGGCAACAGGCTTTGAAGAGCTCCCTCTTCAAGGCAACACAAAAGCAGGAATGACAGAAACTTTGCTACCTCCCAGGTAAGGACTGAGCCCCATACTAGGTGGGAAGGGATGAATATCTTTGTTCCTGGGAGGTGAATGGTGGGAATATCCCTGGGCCCCAAGGGAATAAAACCCAATCCTAGTCTGTCTCTTTTAACCTTCAGAAATGGCATTTACTGGCTTTCTATTCCCAGAAGGCTGTTAAGGAGAGAAGGGAGGTGCTAGAAACAGGCTCCCTGGGCTCCATCTGACCTGTTGTAAAGGGCCTCTAAAAAGTGAGGTAAAGAAAACCCCAGCTTCAGCTTCTAAGTTCTATAATTAAAATGGTTTCTTCATAAAACAGACTTCCAAATAAACCAGGAAAAATAACAAGAAGTCAGAATTTTGGTATAGATGTATCATTTTAATATTTAATTTAAAATAAAATCAAGGCTGGATTCGTTTGGGGGAAAATAATTTGCAGAATAGAGGATTTTTTTTTAATCATGAAATTACAAGTCATTGGTGAAAACAGCCTTCTCCCTCCCCCAGGCTCCTTACAGAGCCTGCTTAGGAAATAAGAGAGGTGAATCATCTCCCTTACCTATTCCTCACCAGGGGCTGGGCTCTCCCCAAAACCCAAGGGAGGAATAAATCCTCCACTGCCTCTTCCCATTTCTACCAAGAGTCAGTCTTTAGCCCTGGGCAGGAAGCCCTGTATCAGGTTCAAGCTCCTGAGATAATGAGGGTCCCTTGGTTCCCTACTAAGGTTGGCCACATCTGGGTCAGAGAAACCCCAAGGAAGACCTTTGCTTTTCAAACTCGTGTAGGCAGTTAATAGGGTTCCCAGATGCCACCCGCTTATGAACATATCCAGAGTCACAGAGGGAAAGGAGGAAGGACGGAAACCCTGAGCAGAACCAAGCCCAGTGCCTTAGCATGGCCTTCCAAAGTCCCTCCTCCCCCAGGGCTCATCAGAAGAGGACCCCATAGCTCTCTAGACCATTCACTGGGGCAGCAGAGAAGTCTGAGGGCCCTGTTTTGGGAAAGGATGGTCCTTGGAGAGGTATGAATGTGCAGGTGTAGAAGGCAAGGAGAGCATGCTCCTCTCCTCACCCTGGCTAAGGCACCAAAAGGAAAGAAGGAAGGTAGGACTGGGGAATATGGGAAGGGAGAACAGACCCGTGGATCCACTGGCTTAGGGAAGACAAAAATACATAGGAGCAGAGAGAGGTGGGGACTACCATATGGGTCCCACAACTGTGCAAAGAGAAGCATCCAAGAACTGGATAGAGCCACATTAGTATGTACATTATCCAGAACGTGCCTTCCACCCTGCTCCAGAGTTGGAGGGAAACATGTTGCAGGAGTCAAGGGAACAGAATCACAAAGGGTATTTTTCCCTGAGCCTGAAGGTTAAGGGCTTAAGAAATAAAGCTTTACATATATGGCAATATCTGTTCCTTCCTATCCTGCTCAATCCACTTCAGCCTCTATGCTGCCCATCCTATTGCTATGAGGGAGAAGAGGAAGGATCGGCACTTAAGGGAAGGGCTCAGTTGGCCTAAAACAACCCCTCCTCCAGAGGGAAGGGAAAGCCCATCCACAGCTTAGTGCTAACGCCTTTTTTATCACCATCACTCACACCCCTCCCAGTCTTAGGGTTGGATAATTGGGTGTCCCCCTTTCTCCCCCCAGGAATGAGGAATCTGAGGCTTGGCAGGGCAGAGCAGGATGGCCAGGGAGGCCTCAAGTGTGGTGTCTGCTCCCTCGTGGACCCACGCTAACAGGAACTGGTCTGCAGGTTGCTCTCCGTAAGCAATGATGCGATGGAGGAGGGGTCGTAAACGTTGTCAAATTCCTCATCTGAGCTCAGCCCTTCGTGTTGGGTTGACTCAGCAGCTGACCGGGAGGCTTTGCGCCTGACTCGGAGAGAGGAATACTTATAAGGGAGGGAGACAAAGATTGAGACAGCCCCACTTATCATGCTAAGGAAATTCCCAGTTGTGCTAAGGCCTCTAGGTACTCACAAGATCGCCACCAATCTGAGATCTGGAGAGATGGGATTAGACTAGGGGCTAAGATACTAAAGACTAATCATGCAGGCTTCTATCCAGGAAGGCGTGACTGCCAAGTGCCATCTTAGGGACCCTCCTCCCTATCCAGCTCAGGAGAGCCCATCCCCTTCTTGCACAACCATCCCAATCAAGCCGGGTCCAAAGTGCAGCCATTACCAGGCATCCTTCTCTAGGGCTTTGATCCGGGCTTGGAGCTGCTCGTTGACCTCGTGCTGCTCCTCCAGCTCACGCTGGGCCTTCTTCCTTAGGCCATCGAGTCGCTCGATCTCCTCTTCCGCTTCATCTACCTGCCGCTTCAAAGCCTTCACCCTCAGGCTTAGCTGGGCAGGACACCAAGTCCCCACATTAGAAAAGCATCTGCTTCTACGGTGGACTGGGACCCTCCCCTATAGCAATTTCGAGAAGGGATCGTTGCCATAGAGAAACAGGGTGACCAGGGGCCTAACTCCACAGGTTTGTTTCGGGGATTAAATGAGCTCTTACGTGTATAACACTTAGAGAGAGAACCTAGCACATCACAGCCACTCGACGCATGTGCTTGCTCTGGCTGCTCTAACCCCATCCCTCCAGGCTCATCTCCATCCATATACAAGGAAGGTTGAAGCTGGGAAGAGGTCTGAGATAGGTGCTCTGGTGGCCTTCCAGCAAATGCTCAGGACATGCTTACCATGGGGTTGCTTGGCCCCGGCTACCATCCTTACCTGGTCCTTCTGGTCATTGACATGCTGCCGCTCATCATCGATCTGGATGGACAGCTCTTTAACCCTCCGCTCCAGTTTTCGGTTGTTGGACTGCAAAGCTGTCTTCTCCCTAAGAGGGTGTGGAAGGGGGGTGTCTCTAGCTACTGCCATTGCTAAAGGCCCCCTCCAGCCTCCATGAACTCCACTCAGTCACATCACACTGGGAAGGATCCAGGGTAGAACCAAAGAACCAGGGAGAGAAGAAGTCATTCCTGTTTCAGAAGGTCTATAACTCTCTCTGCTCTTTACCAAGAAAAAAGGTCCCCCTAAAAATGAGGCCCTGTTGACCATGTGTGAGGTGCAAGATGGAGGGGACCTCAGAGGAGAAGAGCCCAGAGGGAGTGAGGGAGGGCTCCCGTCACCTCTCTTCAGCTTGTAGCCGCTCCTGCAACTCTCGATTCTGGGACTCAAGCTGCGAGAGGCTGGCGTTGGGCTTCTGGAAACCTTCTGAGCTGGCCAACCGGCTCTTCAAGTCCTTGTTCTGGAAGGGACAGAAAGTCTTCACAGTCACACTCCACTTCCAACCCCTCCTATGGTCCTTTCACCTACCTTCGGGGGTCTGTCCCTAAGACTCTCCACTCAACTCACCTGTCTCTCCAGGGAGATTTTGTCACACTCCAGGTCCTGCCGAGCTGACCTCTCCTGCATGAGCTCTGTCCTCAGCTGGTCCACCTGGTGGGAAGGAGTGAGAGGAGCCAGATTCGGGGAGGGCTGACACTGAACCAGCCAGCTGAACCACACGAGGCAGAGTGAACCGTAAGATGTTCCCTGAATCCCCACAATTTTCAGGCAACTAAGAAATCAGCCTATTCAACTGGGAGGAGCCACAGAATTTAAACTAGGCCTCCTCCATCTCACCAGGAGTTAGCATCCCTTCTGAATAGAAGTAGCCTGGATTCAGGTCTGGGAGTAATCCCAGGCCACCAGGACTCCTTCTTCCACTCAAACCCCTGCTTTCTTTCCACTCGCCCTGAAGCAGAGGGGACCCCAGAGTAATGCCAGCCGTGAATGGATTCTGTAGCACAGGGGGTGGGGGTGTGTCTGAGAGGGCAGCAAGGCCTGGAGTCAGGGTGCAGCAGGACTTGCCTGGTCCCGGCCACGGTTCACACGCTCTGTCAGCAGCTCCACGGTGGTCCTCTCCTCATCCAACTCCACTTCCAGCCGCGAGACCTTTTCCTAGGCAGAAGAGCAACAGGTTCTTTCTGCCCCACGTGCTGGACCCCAGAATGCCAAACCCCAACCAGGGTGCTCTCAAAGCCCCGCCTCCACAGACCTGTCTCACTCATCCCCACAAGCAGCCGGTCCTCACAGCTGCCCGGGGCCACCATGGAGCCACACCCTCTGCTGACCAGGCACAGCATAGAGGGAAAGGGTGAAGGGGCACCTGCTTTCTGCTCTAGCCTTGGTCCCCTGGCAGGATGACAAACCCCAGAACCTATCCCTCACTGGGGCAGCCCTGTTTCCCTAATACAAAAGCAGACAGAAATCAAAGTGCCCGAGCCAAGGCTGGGATAGAAAGAGTCAGAAACCGACGTGCTAGGGCCCAGACCAAGGAAGCACGCTGAGGCCAGGCACTCCCAAGGAGAGACTAAGCATCTCATCTCTGGAGCCACACTGCCTGGCTCAGAAAAGCGGATTCCTAGCAGAGGGGCCATGGCTAAGTTGCTTAACCTCTCAGGGTGTCAGTTTTCCTCAACAATAAAATGGAGAAAACAAGACCACCTTTCCCACAGGATTATTGTCAGGATTAAATAAGCACATGGTGTAATATGTGTTTGCTGCTGTTATCATCTTGTTATCATGATTATGGTCAAATATAGAAGACTGAAGGGCACTGTTGACCCTGAAGAGGAAATGTCACCGCTTATGCCCAGCCAACTGTTGCCATGCAGGTCACTCAGGATTAGAAGCTCGGCATTACCGCATTTTCCAAATGTACAATAGAAGCCAGAAATCAGAACTTTCATGTGACATGTATAAATTCCCAAACACTGGCAATTAATTCAAAGCTATTTAAAACACCACAGTCAGGGGCACCTGGCTGGCCCTTGATCTCAGGAGTTGTGAGGTTGAGCCCCATGTTGGGTGTAGAGACTACTTAAAAATAAAAAAATACTTGGAGCATCTGGGTAGCTCATTTGGTTAGGCATCCAACTTTGGCTCAGGTCGTGATCTCAGGGTTTGTGGGTTTGAGCTCCACATTGGGTTCTGTGCTGACAGCTCAGAGTCTGGAGCCCGCGTCAGATTTTGGGTCTCCCTCTCTTTCTGCCCCTCCCCCATTTGTACTCTGTCTCTCTCTCAAAAATAAATAAACATTAAAAAATAAATTTAAAAAATGTATATGAATATAAAAATATTTAACAAGAACAACAACAAAAAACATAAAACAAAACAAATACCCCTGCAGTCAAACCCCACCAGTACCAGCTTCTGACCCCTAGCACGGTGTGGCCTGGCTCCGCACAGAAGTCCCACCTGGGCCAGGACCTGGACTCCCGTCCCCCTTCCTCCCATCCCCCCATCCCACACCCTCTGAGTCCTTACCTCAAGGCCCTTGAGTTGCCGTGTCCTGTCATCCCGGGAGCGCTTTTTGTTCTCCGCCTCTTGCTCCAGCCCCTGCACTTTCTGGGCCAGCAGCTCTTTGTCTAGCTGGGCCGTGTCTCGGTCAGCCTGGGACGCCTGCAGGGCCTGCCGCAGCCTCTGGGTCTGCGCAGAAGGAAACATGCAGCAGCCTGGGCTGGGGGTGGAGGGCCGCCCCCGTGGGGACAGGTGTTTCATCACTGACGTTTTTTAGAACCACCAGAGCACGGTGATAATAAAAAGCAGGCTGATGTTTAGTTTGTTTTCTTTTCTTTGAAGATCCAGTTAGCTTAATTCAACCATTGGGGCATCCAGGTGGCATCCTATCTACCAGCAGAAAGGAGCTCCCAGTCCATTTTCTTTACTGTTTTAAAATGTCCTACACAAATTAGAATCACCTAAGTAGTTTTCTGAACGCTGCCCCTGGGTCCGGGCCCCAGGGTTATGATTTAAGTGATACGGGCTGCAGCTTGGTATTGGGGGTTCTGGTTTTTTAATAAGGTTTAGTGTAATCACAAAACACAAGTTAATAACACATTGTTACTGGTAAAGACTGTGAAGCATTAAAACTAGCAATCATATTTTTAAAATGTTTTTACTGTTTATTTATGTTTGAGAGAGACAGAGACAGAGCACAAGTGGGGAAGGGGCAGAGAGAGAGGGAGACACAGAATCCAAAGCAGGCTCCAGGCTCTGAGCTGTCCGCACAGAGCCCCATGCAGGGCTCGAACCCACAGACTTGATCATGACCTGAGCTGAAGTTGGACGCTCACCGGCTGAACCACCCAGGCCCCCCTAAAACTAGCATTCGTATTTAAAGCATCTATTGTATGTCAAACATGACTCTGTATTGATACCATACTTGTACTAACAGTGCAGTATTGACATTTTTTTGGTACTGGTATTTTTTTTTTAATCTCCCCAAGTCATTCTAACATGCAGCAGTTTAAATACGGCTCTACAGGGGTGCCCAGGTGGCTGCTGGTTGAGAGTCCGACTCTTGATTTCAGCTCAGGCCATGATCCCAGGGTCATAGGATCAAGTCCCATGTTGGACGCCTCATGGAGCATGGAGCCTGCTTGAGATTCTCTCTCTCCCTCTGCCCCTCTCCCCCCTCACTCTCTCCCTCACACTCTAAAATAAAAAATTTTTTTTTAAAAAGCCACCATTCTACAGACAAGGGACCTCCTGCCATCGGTACCTAGAGTGGACAACTCCCCTACCTTACTGTGTCCTAAGTGGACAGACCTCAATCTGGGTCCCATGATCCCTTGGCCCCAGGTTTAGTTAAGAGGCAATGACCTTCAAACCAAGGACGTTGGGAGGGCTCCCACCCCCCTGCCATTTCTGCTCCTACCTCATCCTGAAGCCGGCTCAGCCCCCCAGAGCTCTTCTCGGCCTCACTGGCCCACTCCTTGGCCTGGCGCTGGGCGTCTGCCACCTCCCGCCGGGCCTTCTCCTTATAATCCTCCAGCTGGGCCTGGAGCTGCTGCAGGGCCTGCTTCGAGTCATTCCCGATCTGCTCCAGCTGGGATACAAAGAGCCTTTTCAGCACTGCACCTCTGTCCCTTCTCTGGGCCTGACACCCCAGACTGTCCTTTGTGCCAAAGCAGCCCTTCATTCTCTCCCCTGGGCCTAGGTCCCCAGTATGGCCAGTTGTAATAGACTCTGGTTTCAAATCCTTACTAGCTGTGTGATCACAGCTTGTCCTCTCTGGGCCTCAGTTCCCCATCTGTAAAATGGGAAAATAACAGTACCTACATCATGGAGCTGTTGTGAGAAATATGATAGTTAATTACATAAAGTACTGAAGACAGTGTCTGATATACAGTAAACCTAACCAAGATGCCAATGACTGCAAGATGTACCACTAAGAAAGAAAAATGTCACTTGAACTGTAACATCCCATCAAAATTATAAGACACAAATCAACTTCAGAGTGCATTTTAGAACTGATGAAATATATAAGGTGTTTGCTCTAGCTTTAGAAAGAGATTAGAAGAACCTTACTTGAAAAAAAGCAATTTACTTCCTTTTTTTCTTTCTTCCCTGCCCTCCCCCAAATACAAAATCCCACCCACAAAAATCCCGTATTTAGGTCTTAACAGACATCTAGGGAGGGATTATAGATCTTTCCTTTCCTTACCCTAAGGAAAATTTGACTAATGAAGATTTTTCTGTTCAGGCCTTATTGATGTCCAAGGGAGAATCCCAGGAGACCTTCTCCAAGGATCAAGACCACAGTGTAATGGGATATAGGGCAGGGGCCGGGAGCACGGAGGAGGAGTAGAAAGGACACCATCCCTGAAGATTTGGGCAATGAACTTGAGGGAAGCAGACACCACTCATTCCGAGCTCCCCAGCCCTCCCTTCTCCCCTCGGGCAGGCTCCCCAAAGAGCCGGCCTGGCTGGTGCCCACCTCCTTGTTCAGCTGGCACACAGTCTTATCCAGCAGCCGCTTCTGCTCCTCCAGCTCGGCCTTGCCCCTCCGGAGCGCCTCCCGCTGCTTTGCTTCCTCCTCCAAGGCCCGGTTCAGTGCCTGCTGCTCCTGTGCCAGGCGGGCCAGCCCTCGCTGGGCCTCCTCCAGGCGGGCCTCCAGTGCCCGCTTGGCAGCTGCCAGGCTCCCCTCCTCTTCCTGAGCTGTGTTCAGGGCCTCCTCAAGCCGCTTTTTCTCTGCCTGGGAGAGGGAAGATGTAAGGCATTTGGAGAGGGGCAAATAGGGAAGAAAAAAAGAGGCTTACGAAAAAGGTGAGCATGAAAACAGGCTCAGAGGAACCAGCAAAGGAATCCAGACACAGGGGACAAGCACGGGGTGAGAGATAAGAGACAAAAATGCCAGTGCAAAGGCCAAGACGTTCATGCCAGAGCCACACTCCAGAGAATAAACCCAAGTTTAAACAGAGGGCCGGGAAGGCAAAGAGCAACACACTTGGGGCCAGATAACACTGGTGGCCAAGGAGCTGGCTGAGTATTCAGCCAGGAGGACAGGCGAGGCGGGTGGGGAGGAAGCAGGAGGCTGGCGCAGGCACTGACCTCCAGCCGCTGCACCCTGTCCCGCAGCCTCGCCTCCGCCACTTCCCCGCCCTCCGCCAGGCCTCGGGCCTCCTTCAGCTGCTGCTCCAGACCCAGGATGCGCCGCCGGAAGTCGTCGTTTTCCTCCTGGGTCTCCCGAAGTGTTGTTTCCACGGCGGCCCGCCGCTGCCCCAGCACCGCCACCTCTGCCTCCGCCGCCATCTGAGCCTGCGGCCAGTCAGGGAGCGGCAGCTCAGACCCCAGGGCCCAAGGCCGCCGGCCGCTGCCAAGGAGGCAGCCCCAACAATCCCAGCCCTATGAGGCGGCAGGGCACTCCCCTGCCACCCACCACCCCCGGGCTGCTCTGAACCACACACAGAGGACCGCAGATCTGGTCTGTACGTACCCGCGGCAGGGAACCTCCACGCCCGCCAGACCCCTCCGCCTGCACCTCCTGAGCCCTGTGCCCACTCCCCTTGCCTTAGAAGCCTCTTCACAGTCCTGTCTCAGCTGCTGCAGCGTCTTTTGTAGCTGGAGGTTCTGCTGTTCCAGCCCCCGGCCTCGGTCGGCCTCTGCCCGAAGCTGCTTCTCCAACTCCCGCTCCCGGTGGCGCCCGGCAACCTGCTGGCTTTGCTGCTCCTCCTTCAGCTCTGTAAGTTCCTGCTGTGTCCGGCGCAGCTCCTACAAGGGACGGAGACAGTGACAGGGAACAGGGAGACAACCTGGAATAGGAAACTGTGTAGCAACGGGAACTCTCACACGTCGCTAGTGGGACGGAAGATGGTGTGGCTGGCGGGGCGGAGGGGGTGGGGTAGGGCTCAGATGGTTGAGCGTCCGACTTCGTCTCAGGTCGAGATCTCGAGGGTCTGAGTTTGAGCCCCGCATTGGGCTCTGTGTGACAGCTCAGAGCTTGGAGCCTGCTTCAGATTCTGTGTCTCCCTCTCTCTCTGCCCCTCCCCCACTCACATTCTGTCCTCCCCCCTTCAAATATAAACAAACATCAGAAAAAACAAATTAAAAAAAAAGATGATGTGGCTACTTGCACAAGTGGTTTGGCAGTTTCTCAAAAAGTTGACCCATTAAAATTTCATTCCTAGGTATATATCCAAGAGCATTGAAAGCATTTTTTGGGAAAACCTGTCACATGAATGTTCACAACAGTATTATTTCATGAGAGCTAAAATATAGAAATAACCTAAATGTCCACCAGTTGGTAAACAGATAAACAAAATGTGGTATACCCATATAGAATATTATTCAGCCGTAAAAAGTAAAAAGTATTGAAGTACCGATACTTGCTACAACATGTGTAAACCTTAAAAAACATTATGCTAGGTGAAAGGAACCAGACATGCAAGCCCATATGTTATTGGAGACCGGTTCTATGAGATGTGGCTATGAATAGGCAAACGCATAGAGGGGTTGCCAAGGACTGAGGAAAGTGACTGGATATGGGGTTCTTTCTTGGGGTGATGAAAATGTTCTGTAATTAGATAGGAATGATGGTTGTACAACCTTGTGTACATACTAAAAACCACTACATTGTACACTTTAAAAGGGTGAATTCCATGGTATGTGAAATAAATCTCCATTTTAAAAAATTACATGGAGGAGCACCTGGGTGACTCAGTCAGTTAAGCAACCGGCTTTGGCTCAAGTCATGATCTCACGGTTTGTGGGTTCGAGCCCCGCCTCAGGCTCTGTGCTGACAGCTAGCTCAGAGCCTGGAGCCTGCTTCAGATTTTGTCTCCCTCTCTCTCTGACCCTCCCCTGCTCATGCTGTCTCTCTCTGTCTCTCAAAAATAAATAAAAAACATTAAAAAATTAAAAATAAATAAATAAAGTTTATTTATTTTGAGAGAGAGAGAGAGCACAAGAGGGGGGTCAGGGAGTGGAGAGAGAAAGAATCCCAAGAAGGCTCCATGCTGTCAGCGCAGAGCCCAATGTGGGGTTCAATCTCATAAACTGTGAGATTGTGACCTGATACGAAACCAAGACTCAGACACTTAACCAAGTGAGCCATCCAGGCGCCCTATTTCTTTTTTAAAAAATTAAAACACTGGGACACCTGGCTGGCTTAGTCAGCAAAGCGTGTGACTCTTGATCTTGGGGTTGTAAGTTTGAGCCCCACAGTGGGTATAGAGATTATTTCAAAATTAAAAAATTTTTTAATTAGGAGGGGTGGGAGAAAAAATTAAAATATGAACTCTGGTCCTAGTTCTTCAGCTACTAGCTACTTCTAAAATTCAGAAAGTACTATAATTAGGTTGAAAGGTTATATATTATATTGTGAGTTTTCAATGTAAGACACTAACAAAACTACAAAGAGAAAGAAAAATAAAGGCGTCTGGGTGGCTCGGGTGGTTTCAGTTCAGGTCATGAACTTGCAGGTTGTGGGTTCAAGCCCTGCATCAGCCTCTTTATTGACAGTGCACAGCCTGCTTGGGATTCTCTCTCTCCCTTTCTCTCTGCCCCTCCCCTACTCGCTCTCTTTGTCTCTCTCTCTCTCAAAGTAAATAAACTTTAAAAAAGAAAAAAAAAAGAAAAAAACAGCACAATGTATAGTCTACATTGGACAAGGTCCATTTTCCAAATGAATACTTTGTTATTGAGTAAGTATTGATAAAACGTACTTCATTTATGAGCAAATGAAATGTTATGTATTACTTTATAGTTTTTGAGCTTTATCTAGCATAATCAATCAACTGAGATTGTCCACAGGAATTATGTAGACTAATATAGTAAATAATTCAGACTATCCTTGATAATTGTTAACTTCATATTAATATAGTAAAAATTTAAGAGCCCTTTTCATTTCATGGCCACTGAAGTATATTTGGTTTAGGTTCATTATGTTTTTCTCCACCACATATGTGTGTAAGCCCAGACTTTTATTTATCTGGAAAATCATCACTTAGAACTATACTTCTTTACTCATTTAATAAATACGGTTACTTTGGTTAATATTAGGCAGTTTTATGGTAAAAGCATGTTAAACAAGCATTGATCAATTAATACTTGTTAAGTAAGCACCAACTACATATCCAGTGGAGTGAATCAAAAAATTATAAACCCAGAAGAATCCTCAGGAGGCCAAAAGTGCCAATTCTCTACACTAACAAAAATATTTTCTAAGTGTCTAAATTATCCAAAATAATTACTTGCTTTCTTGTCCTTCATAAAGTAATACAAGGAATATGAAGAAAGTATTTATATTTACTCCAACGTGATGAGTTTATCATTTATAAAACATCTGTGCATGATAAAAGATTTAATTCCCTAGCTGCTATGATCTCTAAGCAGCCTTCTAATTACAGTTCAGCTTCCCAAATTGGTGAGCCTGCCAGGCAAATACGGGTATTCCAGTCTGTGAGACAATACTTCACATTACAAGTTGCTACACTGGCATTCTAACTGTAAATGTTTGTTTCGTAGATGCGGGTAAGAGAGTCCATATTGCCACCCCAAGATAGAGCAATGCTCGCTATGCTGACTGAACTCCAAGCTTGCAAAAATGACCCTGGAGTTTCAGAAATCCACCTAAATGCTGCTCCCCACAAGGTCTCTGGAGAGGTGGCCAGCAGCCTCTAGCTAGAACCTGGTCTGGCCACCAAAAGTCCTTTACATCAGAAACCTGCATGTTCAATGACAACAGCCTAAGCTGGATGAGAACCTGTGGGGGGAGATACGGCCGAACAGGTCCTGAAAACCAAGCACACGGGAGGCCGCCCCAACGGTGTAGAAGCCCGGTCAGTGTCCATCACCCCGACCTGCCCTCCACACTCCAATTCCAAGCATCTCCTTCCTTCTTTCCTTCCTTCCTTCCCTTCCTTCCCTTCCTTCCCTTTCTTCCCTTTCTTCCCTTCTTTCCTTCCCCTTCCTTCCTTCCCTTCTTTCCTTCCCTTTCCTTCCTTCCTTCCCTCCCTTCTTTCCTTCCTTCCTTCTTTAAAAGTTATCTCTACACCCAATATGGGGCTCAAACTCACAATCCTAAGATCAAGAATCCCATGCTCCACCAACGAAGTGACCCAGGCGCCCCTCCAAGTACCTTCTTGAGCTCCTCCATTTGGCGAGTATCCACGGCACCAGCTCGGGCCTGCCCTAATTCCCTTTGCAAGACCTCCACCTTTTCCCCGAGCTCCTCTTCCATCTCCTCCTTCTCCATCCGCAGCTGCAGGAGTCTGAGCCCAGCGAGGTGAATGAAGAGGGAAAGGGAACATGGTCAGACCACCTGCCTGGGAGAAGTTAGCAGGACAATGCAAACCACCACCACAGAGGCCACTAGCCCAGGCACCCACTCTCCGCACAGCAAAGGGCACAGCATGGGTGGGAAGGAAGCAGGATGTAGGAATCATGGATAAGCATTGCTGGGAAAGATGCAAAGTCCTCACTCCTGCTTGGTGGCTCTAAGCTCCTCCTTATTCTTCTGGAACATGCTTTGCCAATGCCCTGTCTCCTCTGAGGTCTCCTCCAGCTCTCTCTGCAGCTCCCGCACGAGGGTTGACATCTTCTGCCTTTCAGCCTCTAATGCAGCATGGTCCTAGGGAAAGGGACAGTTGGGGGCCAGGAGGCTCAGATCGAAGTATCAGTGTATAGAAGCAGATGCATGGGCCCACAGGACACCATGCCAGCTGCAAGCCCTCATCCCCCAGCAGTGCCTCATGCGCAAGCTCTTCCCAAGCCATGGTCCACCCCCCAGTGATTTCTCCATGGCACTCTGGTCACACAGCCTACGGTGCCCCTGGCCTGCACTCCCTCTCTCTGCCCTTGCAGGTTCCCTGGCCAAGGTTTTCATTACGTCTCACATGTGCCCTTTAGAAGGAGTTGCAGTGACAACTAGAAAAGTCTCAAAATACCACAGCCTCTCCGCAGCCCCTCTGGGGGCGGGGGGCACCTGCCTCTGGCAGCCCCTGCTCCGTCACGTGCCTGGGTTGCCTCCTGCACACTCCGGCGGAGCTGCTCTGCGTCATGCTGGTACTGCTGCCGGACCTGTTCCACCTCCTGGTCGCGGGAGGCCACCTCCTCCTTCAGGGCCCCCTTCAGGGCTGTCAGCTCCCGCTCCCGCAGTCGCAGCTGCTCCTCTACCCGCTGCTTCCCCTCCAAGACCTCTTCTAGAAGCTCCCGGGTCTCTAACAGGTCCTGGGCAAAAGAGGATGGATGGTATAGGGGTGACGATGATAGGATCCGCCTATCTATTCATTCAGGCAGCCAACCAACCAAAACTACTTCCTGAGCACCTCGTACCTGTCAGACTCCGTACCAGGTGCGCTCTCCCCTGAGATGCCGACTTAGGAAAGAGGAAATTCACCATTCTGGGCTCTAACCCCCTCCACCCGTGAATCTGTCTGAAAGCACGATAAGGGGTGCCCGTAATCAGCTACTTACTGCCCAAACTTTGGGGCAGCCAGTGGTGAACAGAGGTGAAGGTGCTCTAGCAGACAGCCAGAGGAGGCTGGGGCCGCCCCTACCTTCATCACCGCCTCCTTAGCAGACTCAGGCCCCTGGGCCCGTTTCAGCTTGTCCTGCAGCTCCATCACTTGGGTCTCCAGCCTGTGTCGTTCCCTTTCACCCTGGTCCACAAGGAGCTTCATGTTCTGGAGCCTAATAACAGTAGGTAATGTTACCAAGTTCTAAGTGTCAGGCAGCTTTCTACATACTTTACCTGTATCATCCATTTAAACCTCCTTCAAGTCTTTGTTCAAATCTTAACGAGGTCTCCACAGTTCCTCCACTGATCTGCTTTAACCTACCCTACTTATCACCTTCTCCTATGCTACAGGTTTACTTACCTAATATGTTCTTTCTTTATGGTCTCCCTGCCCCCGCCCCCACTAGAAATTCTGCTTCTGGAGAACGGTGCTCTGCATCTGAACGGTTCAGTGATGTACCCTGGGAATCTAGATCACTGCCTGCCACATGGGATTCACTGCAAAAACATCTGCCAAATGAATAATCCTGTGAGGTAGGTACTGTTTTTAACCCGTTTTATAGATTGAGAGCCTGAAGCAGAGAGGCAAATCCAAGTAAGTCAACTCAGGCACTATCACCATAAGCCATAAAGAGAAAGGGCCTATCTTTAAGCTGTTTCTGTCTGCCCCTTCTAGCTTCTAGATTATCTCCCCAGTCTCTCTCACCCAGGGGGCAACCTCCCACTCTGGCCCCCCACATGCACCACTGGCAGCACTCACTCTTTGGTGCTCTGCTGGGCCTCCCCCTTCCTCCTCTCCAGCAGCTCCTGTAGTCGGCTGCACTCTTCTGTCTTCTCCTCCAGCTGCCGCTCCAGCCCGACCTGGGATGGCTCTCGCTTCTGCTGCTTCTGGAAAAGCAGGTGGAGAGTAAAGTAGGTGAATAGGAAAAACCTCTCCGAAGGACCAGGAGTAATGGGAATGTCTAACAGGTAATGACACTCACTAAATACAGGCACTGTACTAGGGACCCTGTGCTTATTATCTGCCCTTACTACTTCTCACAAGCCTTGGGACTTGTGACAGTTTAAAGCACGTCCACTTATTCTCTGACATTCCTTTCAAAAGGTGAAGCCTTTCGCTGGAGTATGGGCTGGACTTAAGGACTGTCTTCTAACAAAGAGAAAAAGGAAGAAGTGATGTGTAGCTTCTGAGACTAGGTCCTAAAAAGGCATTGCAGCTTCCAATCCTTACTTTCTCTCCAGATCAGTCACTCTGACTGTGTGACTGTGTGGACGCCCAACGGCCCTGTGAAGAGGTCCACATGGCAAGGAGGTGAGCCCTCCAACCAACCCACTATGTTCTCATGACCAGCCCCAGCCAATACCTTGCCTGGAAATTCATAACAGACCCTGAAGCAGAATTACTCAGCTTAGGGGGCGCCTGAGGGCTCAAGTCAGTTGAGCTTCCAACTTCAGCTCAGGTCATGATCTCACAGTTTGGGAGTTCGAGCCCTGCATCGGGCTCTGTGCTGACAATTCAGAGCCTGGAGCCTGCTTCGGATTCTGTGTCTCTCCCTCGCTCTGCCCCTCCCCCACTTGTGCTCTGTCTCTGTCTCTCAAAAATACATAAATGTTAAACAATAAATAAAAGAAATTTTTTTAAAAAGAACTACCCAGCTCAGCTGCCTCCAGATTCTGGGCCCTCAGATACCAGCAGACGACTGTTTCATGCTGTTAAGTTTTGAGGTAACTTGTTATAGTCATAGATAAATAACCGAGTCCAATTATTAACCCCACTTTACAGTTAAGGAAACAGTAGCTTGGAACACTTAAAGAATGTGCCTCAGGTCAGTTACACAGCCAACAAGTTAGGGTACCAGGATTTGAACTCACTTTGATTTCACAGCTGACCACTTAACCAGGACACTAGACTGCCTTCCAGGAAATAAGGGGTCTTAGAATCCAACACTTACCGAGTGCCAACTCCATGCAGGGCCCTACCAGGAGAGGTGGAAGCAGTATGTATTTTTTTAGTACATGAACTTTAGCACAAGAGTGATGTGAATTTTCAGATTCTTCTCTGCAACTTACTGCCTTGAACAGTTCACTTCACCTCTCTGATCGTCAGTTTTCTCATCATGAAAGGGTTCGCAACACCCACCTTACAAGATTCCTGTAACTACGGCACATCACCCAGGATGGCACCTCTTACAGGAAGTCATCCTCAACAAATGACAGCTACTACATATTGCCATGGTTGTAATGTCAATGAAAAAGATCAAGGGAAGGAATCTGCTCAAGGTGTTCACAGCCAGGGAGCAGCAAAGCTGGGATAGGAACTTCCAAAGGAAATGGAGGGAGAGTGGTCAGAGCCCGGATGAATGCGCTCCTCTCTCTAAGCTCCAGAGAACCCCAGATACCCTTGGTGGGACGGGCACACACTCTTGGCTCTTGTGTCACAGAACACACAAGTGTTTGGCCCGTTGCTGAGAAAAGCAGCCCAGGCCACAGCTCCTCCCCTGTGTCCTGTGTGCCTCCTGCACTTGGACACCCCTCACCTTCACCTCTTCATCCAGCTTTTGCTGCAGCTCCTCCACTTTTCGGGCGAGCTCCCCCTGCCCGGCCAGGGTCTTAGCAGAACCCGAAGTCATCTGCCAGAGATACGGCAGGAAAGGATGAATCCACATCTGGATCCCGGCCCCGAAGACCCGAGCCCTGCCCAGTGCCTTCACCAGGAGGCAGCCACTCACCACCAGAGGCTGCATCTGTTCCAGCACCAAGCTGACCTTCCTCTTCACAGAGGTCTCGCTCTCTGAGCTCCTGGAGGATAAAAGGACAGAAGCAAAGCTGAAGGGAGGGAAGACGTAGCAGAGGGGAGGGAAGGGAGCACTGAGGGCAAGGAAGATGGGGAATGAAACTAGAAGGAAAAGGAGGGAGGTATGTGACTGCGCTGTTGGGAGGGCCCCCACGCACCCCTCCCTCAGGATGCTGTAGATGGTGGCCTTCACATGGTCCACACTGCCTGGTGGGGCAGCCTCCTGCTGGTCTCGGAGCAGGTCTGGTGTCGATTTGAACTGCAAAACATAAACCCAGAGAAAGAGGAAGATTCAGCCAGAGGCTTGCATGGCGTTGCGATGGCATAGCAACGGCAGGGGGGAGACGCATCCGCCCATGACGAACATGCCTGAAGCGGGGAGAAGAGGAACTGCTGAGACCAGAGCGGCAGGCCCAGGAGACGTGCAAGCAGGGTACACCTCTCACTACTGCCGCAAGCCAGATTTTCCTTGACGAGCAGACCTCAGCTGGCGGTGAGCTGTTTTGCGAGTTACCTGTCACTGCTGACAGTCAGCATACTCGAATTTGTAAATGATTTACTTTTAAAACAGGCTTAACATGGGCATCTAGATAGCTCAGTCAGTTGAGTGTCTGACATCGGCTCAGGTCATGATCTCACGGTTCATGGGTTCAAGCCCCACATCCGGCTCTGTGCTGACAGCTCATGAACCTGGAGCCTGTCTTCAGATTCTCCCTCTGACCCTCCCATGCTCATGCTGTGTCTCTCTCTCTCTCTCTCTCTCTCTCAAAAATAAATAAAACATTAAAAAAAATTAAAACAGACTTAACCTCATCTCCAAGAAGCTGCTCCCCGACTCACTCGCACTCCCAAGTAGTAGACAAAGCCGGGAGTTTGAGCGGCTTAGATTACCAGGCCTGCCTTACTTAGGTTGCCAGTTAACTGCCAGGCAGGAAGAAGTAACGCTCATGCTCTCAAAGGCTGACTTCATAGCTCGTCCCATTTCTGTGGAAGTATCTTGTGCATGAGAGTATCATCTATAAGTAGAAGGAGATAGTGGAGGACACGAGAGGAGGCCATCTGCCTTTGGTTACTGGAATCAGCAAGGGGTCCTGCGGCTAGCAGGTCAGGGCTCAGGAGCTGTGGAGGGCTAGGGTCTGACCTGCAGCATGCCAGGGTCCTGGGCTCTCCCCTGCAGCTCCTCCGAACTCTGAAGAAGCCAGTCCTGGGTCTGACGGGAACGGCTAAAGCCCCCAGGAGGGCTCTGGCTCTGGACAGACTGTTTGGAGCTGCCCACGTGGCCGTCGTGCCTTGTGCTAGGGGCCCAGCGGCTGGGGGACCGACGCTCCCGTTCCTCAAGGGTGTCCCGTGGGAGCCGGTTGTCCAGGCTTTGGCTCCGCTTGCGCTGCTCGGGGGCCAATGTCCGCGTGCGCCGGCCAGTCCGGCCCCGGCTCTGCCCACCGTGACGACTGTCAAACTTGTTGATGAGAGAGTCCACAGAAGACAGGGGAGCGGTGTCGATGGTGCTCCCTGCTGCGGCTCCTTGTGGGGCCAGCTCCAGCAGGCTGGTGCTCCTGGTGCTTGGACTCAGGGAGGCAGGGCCTGTCAGGGAAGCCTGGGACCGGGACCGGAGGAGCCTTCCATTCCAGTGGGCCCCGGGCTCGTCATCAGACAGGCTGCCCTGTGAGCATGCAGGAAATTCTGTGGCCTGAGAGCAGGAGCGCTCAGGGAGTTCCAAGTCAGAGCTCAGAGCGCCCAGAACCCCTCTCTCATGAGCCCCCTTGATCTGGACTCCAAAGGAGTCACTGCCTTGCTCCCCACTGTTGAGCACCACAAAGGGCTGCCCAGCAATGCCCTGCACACGCACGGCAACCCCATAGGTACTAGCTCTCGCATCCTTAGCTGGACGTCGCCCACCACGACGTAGGGTGCCCATCTCTGCATCACCCGCTGGCTCTGTGATGAAGCGAATCTGGACTCCATGGTCTACAGGGCCCCGGGGCTCAGCCATGGTGGACACCAGCTCCATGAACAAGAGGGTTCCTAGAAAATTAGGAAAAGAGTTTAGGCTGAGAGACGGGAAGTAGAAGCCCAGAAACCTCCACCTGTCCAGCTTTTGTGTGGCTCGCTGTCTTACCATTTCTTCTCCGTAGAACAGTGGTTCTCACATTTCCCCTGAACAGCACAAAGCACCTCAATGGCCTATGAAGACACAGACTATTGGACCCTGTCCCCAGAGTTTCTGATTCGGTAGGTCTGGATCTGCATTTCTAACAAGTTCCCAGATGATACTGATACTTCTGGTCCAGATTCCAGATTTTGAGACCCACTGACTGAGAAGAATCCATTTCCTCTAATATCCCAGTGGGCCTGGCTTTGTCAAGAGTTAAAAAAAATTTTTTTTAATGTTTATTTTTGAAAGAGACAAAGTGTGAACCAGGAAGGGGCAGAGAGAGAGAGTCAGGGAGACCCAGAATCCAAAGCAGGCTCCAGGCTCTGAGATGTCAGCGCAGAGCCCAACACGGGGCTTGAACTCAGGAATGGTGAGATCAGGACCTAGGCCAAAGTCAGATCTTAACCGACTGAGCCGCCCAGGTGCCCCAGCTTTGTCAAGAGTTTAATGATTTGGGGCCGCCTGGGTGGCTCAGTTGGTTAAGTGTCCAACTTCAGCTCAGGTCACGATCTCATAGTTTATGAGTTTGAGCCCCACATCAGGCCCAATGCTATCAGCTTGGAGCCTGGAGCTTGCTTTGGATTCTGTCTCTCTCTCTGCTCCTTCCCTGCCTGTCTCTTTCTCTCTCAAAAATAAATAAACATTAAAAATATTAAAAAAAAAGAGTTTCACAATTTTCCTTGATCTTCGCACATACACACACACCATGATATGTTTCCTCCAACCCCAAATCCTACCGAACAGATACCTCTATCGCAATGGATGAAAGGGGCTGTCCACTCCCAGAGCTCATTCAAAATACAGAAGACCCACAACGCCATCCCGTTTCTGATTGGGGAAACTGAGGGCTGAGTGAGGAAAGAGGTGGGAGAGAAACTAAGTTTCTATGTTTATCTTTTTGTCCCTCTCAAATCTGGAACCATGTAAATGAATTGCTTATTCAAAAAAAGATTTAAATAACATTTAAGAGTGCAGTCCAAGGGGCCCTACATTAGGCAGACTTGTCCCACCAGAGGGCCAGTGTGAAGACTACCCGTGGGCCAACCCCTCAGGGTGCTTTAGCATAAGATTAGTCTCAGCAAATGGAATGTATTCTAGGTCTGCTCTGGCTCCAGGTTCTCCTCCGGGCAAATAAACACCCCAGCTTCCCCAGCCCTGCAAGTAATCTCCCTCAGAGACTGGCCCCAGTCTGGGAGGCGGAGCATCTAATGTGCCAGACACACAAATGTAACCCAGCCCAACCTCCCATGGGGCCTTGGGCCAAGGAAAGTTGGCAGACTCCCTTAAGGGACTGCAGGTATGCTAAGAAGCCCTGGAAACTGGGGGTGAGGGGGGAAGGGAGTAGCCTCCCTCCAGGTGAGAAAGGGCTTGGTGGGAAGAACATTCCTAGCATTCTCAGCCCTTCCCCTCCAGAGAAAGGAACAGAGACGGAGGAGCCCTTATTGACAATGGTTCTTCCCCTTTTTAGTTTTGAGACGCGATTGGAGGGAACAATGAAAGTAATGCACCTCCACTGCCCACCCCACCCCACCCAGGAAACAGTCCACAAAATTTCAAGAGTTTCATGAACACCTCAAAGCTACTCTGAACTAAAGGACCCACTCAGGCATTGGGGAGGACTTTAACCAACTTAAGATACTCCAAACAGAAGGACATTTAGTTGGCAGGGTCCTTTGTTAGAATTGAGTAAGAGGTGAGACCAGAAAAGAAGCTACAGGGCAAAGGGGCCAGTTCTCCAAACGGTTCATCTAGTACAAAAGGAACCGAGCCCTGCTCTTCATTTGATGTATATACAGTATAACCTTGAGCAAATCACAATTTTTCTGAGCCTCAGTTACCTCATCTGTAAAACAGGTATAATAATAATGCCTCATAAGTTAGTATCTGTGAGCATTAAACAATAATTACATGTACAAAAAGTTTATCAAGTTTGGGGCACCTGGGTGGTTCAGTCAGTTAAGTGCCTGCCTTTGATTTTGGCTTGAATCATGATTTCTCGGTTCATTGGTTCGAGTCCCACATTGGGCTCTGTGCTCAGTGGGAGCCTGCTTGGGATTCTCTCTCTCTCTCATTCTTTCTGTTCTGCCTTGTGTGCTCTCTCTCTCTCAAAATAAATGAATGGGAAAACAATTTTTTATCAAGTTCTATACTTCAGATTTTTGCATTTTATTTGCTTAGATTCCACGTTAATAAAAAGAGGGAAAATGACAAGATATGAAACATGAGGGGCACTTGGGTGGCTCAGTCAGTTAGCGTCCAACTTCTGCTCAGGTTCGTGAGTTGGTGCCCAACATCGGGCTCTGTGCTGACAGCTCGGAGCCTGGAGCCTGCTTTGAATTCTGGGTCTCCCTCTCTCTCTGCCCCTCCCCCATGTCTGTCTCTCTCTCAAAAAATGAATAAACATTTTTAAAAATTTAAAAAAAGAAAAGAAAAGAAACATGAAACATCCCTCTCCAGCAGTGTATGGCTGTCACAAAGCTGACAACAAATGTTACCCTGCATACATGCCCTTCCATCCAACAGGACCTTCCTGACCTCACCTGCTTCACAGAAGAATGTCACTTCCTCAGAGCCTTTCCCAAGCAGACCCTCCCACAAACTAGGTCAGAACCATGCTATATGCTCTATAGTTGTCCTTCGATGAATTTGCCTGTTTATTTTAAGTTTATTTATTTATTTTGGAGAGAGAGAGAGAATGAATGAGAGCATGAGTGGGGAAGGAGGAGAAAGAGAGGGAAAGAGAATCCCAAGCAGGCTCCACTGACAGGGCAGAGTCCCATCTCATGAACTGTGAGACCATGACCTGAGCCAAAATCAAATATCAGACGCTTAACTGACTGAGCCACCCAGGTGCCCAACAGTTGTTTTTTGGTTTGTTCGTTTGTTTGAAGATTTATTTTTAGGGTACCTGAGTGGCTCAGTCAGTTGAGCGTAAAAAAAAAAAAAAAAATGATAGTGATTCTCTTTCTCTCTGCTCCTCTCTCTTTAAAATAAAAAAATTTTAATTAATTTAAAAAATATTTTATTTTTAAGTAATCACCACACTCAAAGTGGGGCTGAAACTTATGACCCAAGATCAAGAGTTGCATGCTCTACTGGCTGAGCCAGCCAGGTGCCCCTGCCTCAGTTTATTTTTATATATTTATTAGGGTGATGAATGGTTTCCAGTCTGTCTCCTCCACTCGATTATAAACTCCTGGAGGGCAAAGATCATGACTCTCAGCTGACTCCAGTGGCCCCAGGACCAGGTGACATGGTATGCATCAATAAATATTTGTTAAAGGTTGGATCCTGAGCCAAAGCAGACTCTCTGCAGTAGGGAGATTTGCCCAATGATTCCTCACAGCCATTTCTCATTCGCCCTGGTAAGGAGACCTGTTCCTGGCCCAGACTCCCTCCCCCATTCAGTTGTAATTTTGGAACCAGATGTGCCTAGACTGCTGGCTCTCAGAAGTCACATGACTTATTCATAATGCCGCTCAGCTCTGTCAGTATCTACTGATCCTCCAGATCAAGGAGCTCCAGGGTTTGGCACGGCAGCGTGCACAGCCCACCACCCACAGGAGAGCACCAAGTTGTCCAGAGACAGTGCTGAACCTGCCCCTAGTCTCGGTGACTCCTTAACCTCAACCACTGTTAGACCCAGGACAGGCGGGTCAGGGGCCAGCAAGACTGAGGTGATCTTTGGGGTGGGTCAAAAAGCAGAGCTCTAAATGATTCAATGTGGAAAACCCGAAACCTATCCGCCTTCAGTTACAGAAGCTGGGGGGGCGTGGCCGGGGAGCCCCAGAGGCAGTAAACAGCCATCTAGTGCCAAGCAACATGGAGTACAGAGCCTTCCCTCTCGCTGCCTGCCCCTGTTTTTCCCTGCTCTGGCATGTACCCAGGCCACTCCTCACCAAATGTACTCTGGGAAGAGCCCAAGCCATGAGTGAAGTCAGTTTCATCTGTCTGCCTCTGCCATTCCTGCATGAAAGGAGGGGGAGGGGACTCTGCACCTGTACCTGACAGCCACTTCTCCCCCAGTTACTCATTAGCCTGCCCTGCCCCAAATCCGTCACCTCTGGCCCAGCCATAAGCATCTGGCTTCCAACTAGGAGTGACAGTCTAGAAGTGGGGGTGGGGAGGTTTGGGGTGTGCAGAGGAAGAACTGATACACGTAGAGCCAAGCCACATTGCTAGATGCTCTGTAACTGGCAGATTTAGAAAATGGAGAAAAGGTAGAGAGATGAGACTCTCCTCGGAGGTAAAGGGAAGCAAATGATCAAAACAGAAGAGGACAGCTCAGTGACCTTGATCAATCGGGGCTATTTTCTCAGAAGGAGTTACAAAGACAAGAAGGTTCCCCGTGGATTAACAAGAACCACCTCAAGTGGACTCCTGGTTCAGTCCACTGAGAGAGCCGAAACCTGAGAGCCAGGCTAGGGGAGGTTGGCCAGTGGAGGAAAAACACAATGAGGAACTGGGCCCTGCAAACTGGCTGGACTGGTTTGAGAGGCAAGGGGAAGGGGAGGGCCAGGAAGGCTCCACTGGCAGCTCGTAAAGCAGACCAGAGCACCTCCATGCTACAGAGGACAAGGGGCAAAACTATGGGCAGAAACTGTGTGGCCTTGGTGCCAAGGCCAAGGCTCTGAAGGAGGAGGCATGAGCTAGAAGACGGAACGGGAAGGAGCAGAGGCACGAAGAACCTGGTCCATGACAGACCAGTGTGTGATGAGAAGACTCTGTCCCCTACCCCTCCCTCTCAAGTTCCCAAAGTTGCATTCCTGATCCCACATTTGCCTTGGCCAACTCCCTGGCCCTTAGTTCTCCCCTCCCCTCCTTTCACCTCACACAGGGCTGCTGGCATGGAGGTCCGCCTGCGGAAAGACAGGGTCCTAGGAAGCCAGAATCCTCTTAGGGCCAGGCAAATCTCTGGATTAGCAGTCCCCTAGAACTAGCCCCCCACTCCCAAATATCAAAGATGAAAGAAGAAGTGCAGAGGCACGTGCAGGCAGCCTGTAGACAACATAGCAGTTACTAATTATTTCCCAATTATATCTTTCCTTGGGCAGGGCATCAAAGGGGCCAACCTAAGATTGGCTCTGGCTCCTTTACCTGCCTAAGGCAAGGAAATCTGCCTCAGAAGTCCTGTCTGGGCCCCAAGGTGCAGCTCTCATCCAGCCTGAAGACCCAGAAGTGCTAACTCCCCTAGTCTTGTGGTTTCCTAAGAAGTTTTGCCTAGTCCCACACCACTGGTGCCTACTGCCAGTCTGACAGCCATCACAGTCAGGGAGTCAGGGATGCGCAGCGGGGCTTCGAGGAGTAACGGGGCTTCGTGGAAATTGGTGAGGTTCCCAAACGTCACCCAATGGCCCCATCTAGAATCGCAGAAGAAAGTATGCTGCTTCGGGGAGGGTTTGACATTAGTCCTCCGCAAGAGGCCTTGTTAGAAAGCATTTCTACAAATTGTGTAGGCCTAGGGATCTAGGCCTCCGCATATGCCTCTCTTGGAGAGCACTCTCGAGAAGACAAAATTCTCCCAGGCATGAAAGCAAAGGGGGATTAAAACGGAAGAGCTGGGGCACCTGAGTGGCTCAGTCGGTTGAGCCTCTGGCTTTGGCTCAGGTCATGATCTCGAGGTTAGCGGGTTCGAGCCCCTCAGCGGGCTCTGTGCTGACAGCCCAGAGCCTGGAGCCCATCTTCAGATTCGATGTCTCCCCCTCTCTCTGACCCTCCCCTGCTCAAGCTGATTATCTCTCTCTCTCAAAAAAAAAATTTTTTTTTTAATTTAGAAACGGAAAAGCTTCGCTTCACACCTAGCAGATGTGGGTGCCTTCTTGCGCCCCCGCTCAGCATGTTCACCTGTAGGTAAATGGTCACAGCGAGATGGCACACTTCAGAGGCATCTCAAAGCCAGCAGAGAGGGGTCAGCGCCAGCTCAGAACAGCAGTGGGGGTGAGGGGGGTGGAGAGCACCTCTGGATACCTTCCCCCTGACATCTCTGAGCCCAAGCAGCCATTCCCCTTCCCACCAGAGACGAGCTCCTTCCCCAGAGCACCGCGGGGGGGGGGGGGGGGGGGGGGGGGAGGGTCTGTCCGAAAGTCTGTCCCCAGGACAGCGTCTGACCTCCAGAGAGAACCAGGCCCTGCAACTCTCTCAAGTCCCGGGATCAGGCTTGGGCTCAGGTGACCCTCCCCTGGCACAGTCCCAGGCACCTGCCCCTAGGACCTTCAGGCAGCAGCCAGCTCGTCATCAGTACCCCCACCCTGCTTCGCGTCCCCTCCTCCGCTCTCCGTCCTGCACCTGTACCCTGGAAGAGGAGCTCTCAGGTCGCCTCGGGCCCCGCCCCTCGCCCCGCAGACGCACACCTGAACTCCCGGTGGCCCCTCGGCTTCCACTCACCGCAGCCGCGCTCGGCGCTCCCGGGCTCGGGCTCGGGCTTGGGCTCGCGCTCGGTCAGAGCTGCACGCGCGGCTGGCGGGCCCTCCCCCTCAGGCCCTGTGCGCTCCCTCCGTCCTCCCCCCCAGCACCCCGCGCCGCCAACCTGTTACTCCCCTACGGAGCTCCGCCCCCATTGGCCGTCACCACCGCCCCGCCCTCCCCTTCCTCTAATTGGTCCTTTTCCCGAGGGGGCGGGGTCTTTCGCCCTAGGGACCTGGCCCGGGGGTCGCGGGCCGCGGTGGGCGCGCCAGGTCACGTGGGCCGACGGACCGGGGTTGGGGGGAGGGGGCCGCGGGAGGCCATTTTGGGGGCGTCGCGGTTGGTGGGGCGCGCGTGGCCGCCTCCGCGCGGCTCGGCCCCGGGGACCGCGCGCAGGAGCATCTTATGGCCTCAGCCTCCGCCCTGCTCTGCGGGGATCGCCGTCTACACCGCCTTCTGCCCTCAACTGTCTCCGTAGAGACCGGATTGCTCTGCTGTCCCTTTGCAGAGGGTTTCTCCCCGCCACTGCTCGCCGGCGCTCCGCGACTTGGGCTTGGGTCGCCTCTCCCCGGCCTGAACCGCAGCCCCCCCTCTCGTGGCCTCCACAAATCATTGTCCAGCCTGGTACCTTCCTCTCCGCAGTATTTTATCATTTTCCAAATTACGTAATTTAATTTTTTTAATTTTACTTGTCGTTTGTTTCTCGTCCTGCCGTAAGCTCCACCAGAGGAAGGAACGCTGATTTTGTTCGCTGCCACCCCAGATGCCTACAACAGGGACCGGCACACAGTAGGCGCTTAATTTGTAGAATGAATGGGAGCTGGGTACGCTTAAACATAAGCTTACGTTGAAGGGGATGTAAGTTTACAATGAATAGGAACGACCTTCACTCAAAACAAAAGGGGACTCGACCTCAGATTGTGAATCCACTTTAGAGCTGAGCTTTCCCAAGAGATGGAGGAATTGATCCCAGACCCCGAAGAGTAGAGTGAGGTCGGGGGTGCCCAGCAAACTATGGGCCCCCCACTAATTCGCTAGTTGTAATTAAACAGCATTGAAGCTGGCTGCCTAGATTTTAAACGTTGAGATATGTAGAAAGGAGCTTAGCTTACGTTGCTGGGCTCTGGGTATTGTTCTCACTCAACAGATATTTATTCTGTACCTAGTTTGGCTTGAAGAGGAATCCTAAATGCTGCTGACAGTCTGGGGCACTCGCCGGCGCTCATTTCCTTTCCCTCCCCCACCTCATCTGAGCCGAGCTAGGTCCGGGAGGGTAAAGTCCACCTACCAGTTCCTAGGCCGGGACGCAGTCTCAGCATTCCAAGGGAAGCCTTTACTGGGATTAGAGTCCTCAAACCGGCCAGTGCCCAGGGGAAGGAACAGCAAAAAGTGTGGGGGTGGGGAACCAAAGAGGAAATACCCGACCCAGCTGTATTATCTCCAGACCAGTGGGAAGATTTAAAACATGTACATATATATATATATATATGTATATATATATATAAATGGGAGATTGTTAATTGATCCAGATACTGGAAAAGGGGAAATGCCTAAAGCCTCATGGGTAACACCTTAATAATTAGGATACTTAGTGTATTTGTAGTAAATACAAAGCTAGGGTGGTAAAAGGAAACACCCACCCCAGCACTCTGGACACAGATTACAAGGAAAACCCAGGAGGTCTCAGATTTACCATAAGTGTCATCTGTTCCTCAAAGAAGCACTCAGAGGGACATCTCCATCAGGCACAAGTCGTAAAGGTGAGACCAAGGTCATTGTCCAAAGTTTGTGGTCTCTTCTGCATAAGAAATATTACAATTTGAAAAATCGGTTAGTGTACAGATATGGCAAAGGTAGGAAATCCAATATTCAGAAAGAAGGAATAAATTGTATTGGTATATGTTCATGTGGGTGATTGTACTTTTTGTGAAGTAGTACAAAAAGAAGGTTCTAGGTAAATTGGAGACATTTTCACCAAGAAGTGAATTTGGAGCCAAATTCTCTCCTCTGCTGTTTCCTGGGTTTCCCAGGCCATCACCCCTACCACTAACAACTCTACTGAAGTTGTTGTCTTCAAGATAACCTGTTAGGGGCGCCTGGGTGGCTCAGTGGGTTAAGCATCTGACTTGGGCTCAGGTCATGATCTCATGATTAATGAGTTCGAGACCCACATGGGGCTCTCTGCTGTCAGCACAGAGCCTACTTTGGATCCTGTGTCTCTCCCTCTCTCTCTGTGCCCCTCGGTGTGCTCTCTCGCTCTCTCAAAAATAAATTAGGGGCGCCTGGGTGGCTCAGTCGGTTGAGTGTCCGGCTTCAGCTCAGGTCATGATCTTGCGGTTCCTGGGTTTGAGCCCCGCATCGGGCTCTGTGCTGATAGCTTGGAGCCTGGAGCCTGCTTCGGGTTCTGTATTTCCCTCTCTCTGTCCCTCCCCTGCTCAAGCTGTCTCTCTCTCTCAAAAAAAAAATTAGAAAAAAATTTTTAATAAAAACAAACAAATAAGTAAACATTAAAAATAATCACCTGTTAAATCTGTGGCCAGTTCCTAAGGAGCAGCAGAGAAGACTGCATAGGAAGAGTAACTAAAGATTCCAACTGGAAAAAGGTGAGCCTGGCTAAGACTGAAGGGACAGGAGTCAGAAGGGAGTTGGGGAGAACCCAGAAGAGGAAGAATATAATAAATTAGCATTGGAACTTGCCATGTTGGAAAAGCAGGTGGACATACACACACACGCATACACACACACAAGTCTAGCAAACAACTGAAAACTGGAAATGAAGCTTAGAAGTTAGGACTAGAAACAGATCCAAGAATCATCCTCAGAGAGATGCAAGTTTGCAAAGAGGACCAAAGAACGAACCTTCAGAAATGGGGAGCTGATGGGAGAGACACAGAAATCACTGAGGGAGGACTCAGAGAGGTAGGTGAAAGTCTGTGAAAGAGAAAGAGAGGGGTTGGAGTAGAAGAAGCAATGGGAATTTGACACTTTGCATTTATGGTTGATTTCCCAGATGTGAGTCTCAGTCATAGGCAGACTCTCAGCTCAGACTTCAACAGAAGGATTATATGTCAAGAGAAGGAAAAGGGTACCTTGACTTAAAGAAAAACAGGGTGAAATAAAAGGGACATTTTATGTTTGTTTTATTTTGTTTTTAGGAAAGAGAGACTTGGTTATATTTTGGGAATAAGCCAGAAGAGTGAGCAAGAGTCAAGAAATAAGGGAGAGAGTATGTGAGCAAACAGTCAAAGCCTGGTTCCAAAGGAAAAGGAAAAGTCTGTGGAACTTAAATTGGAAGCCCAGGTAAGGGGTAGGGAGTTGAAATTGAGTCGGATCTCTTTAATTCACTACATTGTTCTATGTGCCAGTGAGAAGGGTGATTCTGAGAGCTGGGGACTTTGTAAACCAGTTTTGGAACTGTTCTATGGAAGAATACAGTAAGTGCAAATAAATAGTTCAAATGAAATGCTACCAGGAAAGCCTCCCTTTCAACTAGAAGAGGGTAGTATTTAATCTGAGTGTTAAGTAAACAGGTATGTGAAGGAGGAGGAAGAATGAGGGCCAGGTATTATGCAAAGGCCCTGGGGCAGGAAAGCATAAATGTTTTTTGTGGGAATTGGAAGGAGACCCTACAGGCTGATCAAAGAGACAGGGACATAGTGGGAAATAAGACTAGAGAGGTAGATTCTGGGAGAGATTATACAAGGCCTTGAGCAACTGACTCTTGATTTTGGCTCAGGTCATGATCCCAGGGTCATGGGATCAAGCCCCATGTTGGACTCTGTACTGAGCCTGGAGCCTGCTTTGGATTCTCTGTCTCTGTCTCTGTCTCCCTCTCAAAAAAAAAAAAAAAAAGTTAATCTAGGTCAAGGTCAATATCAAGAATGCAATGGCAAGACTTGGTTGAGGTGGCAAGATTTCATTGAGGGAGAGAAAGAGACCACTCACCCTGATATCCTTTAGCACACTACTCATCTTGTCTTCCTGGAGCTTTGTTTACAAATATTTTGCTCTCCAAGAGCAATAATAACATGTAATTAAACTAACGCTCAAGGCTTTTCCTGGTTGAGTAAAATTTATGTTGTGAGTGTTAGGAGAGATAATAAGAAAGGGTCATTCTTTCAGCCTTTGGGCTCAGGATCTCCCAAGAGTCCCCCAGAGATATTTCATTATGACTCATGTGTTCCGCTCTTTCCACAGAGATTTTATGAGTGCACATCATTGAGACACAGCACTGAGTCAGGAGTCCAAGACTCCTCACAATTTACCTCTGGGAAATCTCTAGTATTAGCCACGCCTCCTAAACTCTCTCAGACTCGGTTTGCTCTGAAAAATTAAGATGTTCTGTCCTCCCACCCCTCTTTTATCCTGGGCTGGGAACATGAGTAAGTGTAACCATATCTGATGTATATTATAACAAGGTAACCATTTGGGACAAAAAATTCCAAGCAACTTTTTCCGCCTAAGGCCTAATCAGAGTCACTCCCTAACAAGGGAGAGCCAGGTCCCCAAGCTCTGCCTGTCACCCTACACTTGCTCACCCGATTGTCCTCCCTGCTGCTCCACCTCGAACACTGAGCCGCCAAATTCCAGTATGTCCCAAGTCCCCACTGTACATTCAAAGTAAGAGTATTCTTTCAAAGGGGGGAGAAAAGAGCAAGAAGGTTAGCTATTTCCAATTCCAAGGGAAACTAGAAGGAACCGATTCCTTCTGCATAATTTTTCTTCTGAGTTGTTAAGATGCCGCTCTGATGAGAGAGCCAGTTGCTCCACACACCCAGACAAGAGCTGATTGCTCCTCCTAGCTCGCTTTCCTCTCCTCGTCCGTGACGGAGGCCAAAGCTTGGCTGCCTGAACCAGCACATGTTCCAACGCCCCAAGTCCCTTCCCAGTCCACTGTGGCAGAGAGTTTGAGCAGAGTCCCGCCAACTACTGGGTTTGCTTAGATTCTTTATGTGAACTTTGTTTGAATGCTTATCTCAAATACAGAGAGAGGGAAGGTGATCTGTGGACATGGCACTGAATCCAAGGACAAAATACCTGGTGTGGCAGACATGGAGACTGTGTGGCTCAGATCTCCCTTTGAGAAAGAATCTGCCATTCAACTACCAGTGTGCAATTAGCTGTCAGCTTCCAGCTACATCACGTTTGGGATCCATTAGGGCGTCAGAGGCAAGGTCCCCCTCTCCAGGCAGCCCCTTGTCTGTGACTAGGCATGGCATGGGGATTAGGGCTTGGCCATTTCTGCTATTAGACTTCTCTATCAGACACTCTTTGCTCTGGAGCTTTCCACTGGGTTGACTGGAGCTTGGAGGGATCTGCATCATGGCTTGAGGCTCTCCTTCCCCAGTTTTGCTTCCTACATCCTTTCCTTTCAGGGGGACTAGATCCGCATCCCATCTGAAGGCTTTCTGTACCCCTTTCCTGCTTCCTTCCCCTTCTTCATTCGTAGGCACTGATACCCAATAAACATCTTGCACTCTGACTTTTGCCTCAGCATCTGCTTCCCAGAGCACCTGAATTGACTCAAGTTGGTTCCAGGAGTGGTCTGAAAAAGCAGGCAGTCAGATGGGGTTTGAGAACTGCATTCCTCACTGCCTGGCAGTAAGACCCTCTCCCAGATAGTATGTGGGCTAGATAGTCTGAGACAAGATGGCGGCCCAGTTGGTTTCACTGATAGTAAAGTGGGAAAATGTTCCTGAGTGTAACAATTAGGGCATAAGGGGAAGGCAGTAGTGAACACAGGGACAATGGAAGTGGCTGGCTGTTATTAAGTTGCACTGAACCCTGCCAAGAAATAATGAAAAGCTGAGAGCAGTAACCAAACATTGAAAATTAACTGTGAAGGCCAAACAGCGTTTTTGATGGGTTACAAAGAAGCCCTTATCTGAGGCAGCTGGAGAGCAAAAAAAAAAAAAAAAAAACAAAAAAAACAACTGAAGAGCAAACTCAGGATTTAATAGCATTCCAGGAGGCAGATCAGGGCCTTGGTTGGGAAAACCCAGAATTCTGTAACATGGAATTGGAGGTGTGTAAGTGGCGCACCCCAAAAGTTTTGGCTCTCACATTCCTCTAAACCCTCAGAGCCTTAAGAAGGGGCCCACCCCTCCCTATGAGGACCCAGCACTCCCTCCTTGTGAAAAGACACCACAGAGGCCTCTTCCCTGCCGGAGTCTGCCCCACCTCCACTCCTGACTGCCGAGATCTTACTGGGGTTAACTTGCAGCGGAGTCTAATGGGAGCATGCTGGTTCCGGCAAGGGAAGGAAGGGCCTGTCCCCCCAGGACCACACGTGCTGCATGACAACTTATGCACCCATAACCACTAGCCAGCATATACTGGTAAGATTTGGGGGTATCCAGGGATTGGTGTTTAATCAAGTGGCTGAGATGCAAGACTAGATAGGGACAGTTCATTCACTGGGGCCCACTCTCTTAGGATAGAAGTCAACTTGCTGGTAAGGACCTGCCCTGTGGCTCCTAGAAACACGGCGGAACTTTTGGTGAGTGAAGTTCATGCCTGGATTGCATGGCAGTTGGGGGAAGAGAGGAGTACGTGGCTCAGTGTCTGGAGGAACTCACTTACCAAAGCTGTCAGGAACGCGCTGGTGAGGGCACGGCCAGCATCACCATGAGGCTCTGCGTGACTTTCTTCTGCAAGCCAGAGCTAAGAGGAGGTGCTGTCACAGCTTGGCTCTTCTACAGCAAGAGATAAAGGAGTCCCAACACAATAGAGGCCAAGTGGCAGCACTTAACTTCCAGAAGCCTGGAAGGGGTTACGGTTATCCTAATGACTGGCAAGGTTAGAGTGACAGCCCCAGGAGCGTGACACAGAACTGTGAAGATGGTTAATAGAACATGGCATCCCCAGGGGCAAGATAGACGGTAGTCAAAGCACGGGTATAACTGAATAGGTGTAACTGAAAGAAATAGATAGGCAGGAACCTAAGGAAGGAAGTCCCAGTAAAAAAAATCATGATCCCTTTTCTAGCTCCCCAACCTGAGTCAGTTTTCAGACCCAAAATTCATCGGTTAAAGAGGTGGCCATGCCTCCAAGACTGGCAATCCCATGGTAAGTATGTACTACAATGATTGCCCAGCCCTTCCCCAAAGGCATTGATGGCTATTTGCTCAGGTGACTATAAACAGAGGAGAGGGAAGGGCCAGGCATCTGGAAGGCTGCTGGTCACAGGACCTGAGTTGACATTGATATCTGGAGACACAAAGCGTCATGTCACCCACCCTGTCACGTAGAGCTTATAAGGACCAGGTAATAAATAGAAGCCTGACAAATGTCCAGCTTACAATGGATTCACCTCCTCCCATCAGAAACAGGCTGGACTGTCGGCGAACCCTGCAGAACGTCCCTCTGATGTGTGGATGATGTCGTGCCGAACAGTCACATTTCCAGAGCAGTGTGGCAGATGATCGCTACAAAGATTCGGGGGCCCGCCACATCAGAACCATGGCGAAGTTTTCAGGAGCCCAGTGTTCAAGGGATATGCGGGACATCTCCAAAGTAAAGGACAAATCGTTGCATCTCGTATCTCTTGCGACAAAGAAGGAATCCCGGCACTTCAGACATCTCTTCACATTGTGCGGGCAATGCGTTTTATTCTAGAAACACTGCCCTGGCCCACACGTCAGGTGACACCAAGGATGGTGGGTCCTGCGTAGGGCCTGGAGCAGGGAAGAGCGGCCCCGCTGCCATAGCTCCTGCTGTGAAGACAAAATAACACCAGTGGGTCGCTTATAAACAATAAACTCTGACTTCTCACAGTTCTAGAGACTAGGAGACCCAGGATTGTGGTGCTGGTAAGTCTGGTGATTGGTCACAGCTTCCTGGCACAGAGATGGCTGTCTTTCCCCTGTGGTCTCCCATGGCAGAAGGAGGAAGGGGACTTCACCTGGCCCTCTTCTTAGAGGGACACTGGTCCCACTCATGCAGCCTCTGCCCTCATGACCTAATTAGCTTCCAAAGCTAACACCATTACATCGGGCAGTAAGACCAGCAGACAAGTTTTGGAGGGACACAAACATTCAGACCATAGCACCCACTCACCATCACTCTGTGACCCACGGAGGGACTTTGCATTTCCTGTTCCTGCAACTTTGAGTGCTGTAGGATTAGAACTTCTAACTCATAAAGGAGCATACGCTTTCCAAAAGGACAACATTAAATTACATACCATGGCTGCCCTCATGGGCCCTCTGGACTTCATATCTGTGTACACAGAGCATCAGGTAGGGCAAGAAACTACTGTGTTGTCCGGGGTAACTGACCCCCTTCAGGGAAGAGGTAGGACCACTCTTGCAAATCTGGGATGGGATCGGGGCACCTGGGTGGCTCAGTAGGCTGAACGTCCAACTTTGGCTCAAGTCATGATCTCACAGTTTGTGAGTTCGAGCCCTGCATTGGGCTCTGCGCTGCCAGTGCAGAGCCTGCCTCAGATTGCCTGTCCCCCTCTCTGTCTCTGCCCCTTCCCCAGTCACGCTCACTCTCTCCCTCTCTCTCAAAAATACATATTCAAATACTTTTTAATTAAACAAACAAAGCTGGGGCAGGATGGAGGTCCTGGTAACTTAGTGTCCCAGTAAAGTGTGTGGTGACTCACCTGGACACCTCTTGGTCCTCCCTCGCCTATTTATGACCATGCATGAAAAATTACAGCAACCCTGACCTGTGAAGGGGCCTCAGACCCCTCTGGAATCAGGGTTTGGGCACCAGCTGGCTACACCACTGAGACCAGTAGAGATGATGGCTGAGGCGAGGAAGATTTAGAGAGGGGAGGAAGGAAACAAGGAGTACCCGTAGCAGCCCTGAGACTCACAGCAGCAATGGGGACAGTAGTTTATAACAGCAGGCTCCGAGCCCCTCTTCAGGAGGGGAGGCCCAGGGAGCACTCACCAGACGAGCGGGGAGAAGCAAAGCCCGCACAAGGGGTGGGCCTCAGCGGCCAGGGTGCTGAAATCGAGGTGTCTCCCAACCGCCCTCCAGCGGCAGCACCTTCAGGATTCACCTTTACGTTCCAGTTTCGAGCATTCTTCCCTGGCACCCCAGCCAATGGCTGAGCGTGACTGGGTACTAGCAGCTGGCCATCTCTGTTCACCGTGGAACACCTGTGACTGGCAGGCTTGGCCCGGTCTCTGCACTGGGCGTGGTGAGAGTCTGTCACATGTGCTTGATGACAGGAGGCTCTCCCACCCCCTGCCCCTTTCACAGGTGTTATCCTTAATAAACTCCTACATCCTTAGCTCTGTCTCCGTATCCTTCCCAAAGGACCCAAACTGACACACTCAGGCAATAAAATAATGTTAAACAGAAAAATGAACACTACATGTATATGTATGTATACACACATATATTACAATCATAAAGATTTTTTTAATGTTTATTTTTGAGGCAGGGAGGGGCAGAGAGCAAGGGAGACAGAGGATCCAAAGTGGGCTCCCTATTGGGGCACCTGGGTGGCTCAGTTGGTTAAGCATCCGACTGCAACTCAGGTCATGATCTTGCAGTTTGTGAATTGAAGCCCTGATCAGACTCTGTGCTGACAGCTCAAAGCCTGGAGCCTGCTTCAGATTCTGTGTCTACCTCTCTCTCTGGTCCTCCCCTGCTCACACTCTGTCTCTCTGTCTCTGTCTTTCAAAAATAAAATAAACACTTAAAAAAAAAAAAGTGTGCTCCCGTGCTGACAGCAGAGAGCCTGATATGGGGCTTGAACTCATGAACCTTGAGATCATGACCTGAGCTGAAGTCACATGCTTAATCAACTGAGTGGTGCTCCCAATCACAAAATTTTGATTAACAGGATTATAAATGATTTTTATTTGTCCTTTATTATTTATATCATGATAATTATACATTATACAAAATAAGGAGAAGAGAAATATATTGGTTCTGCATCTATGTTCTGGCTCTTGAAAGCTATGGGACTTTGGGCAAGTGAGTTTTTGTTTCCTTGTCTATAAGGATAAGAATTGTGAAAATACAATGAGATTAAGAATATGAACACATTTTGCTATTGTATAACACTATAAAGTTGCAAGGTATCTTTTTAAGTTGATTTATTTTTTTTAAGTAATCTCTAAACCCAATGTGGGGCTCAACCTCAATGACCCCAAGATCAAGAGTCACATGGTCCCTCCGATGGAGCCAGCCAGGCACCTGGTATGTTTTTATTAGAAGCTGGGGTCCTTGGGGCGCCTGGGTGGCTCAGTCGGTTGAGAAGCTGGGGTCCTTGATATAAGGAAGCTGGTTGATCAGCATGTTCACTGAGCATCTACTGTGAATCAGGTTCCACATGCATGGGTTTTCCTGCCTGTTGTAACCAGTTACCACAACTTCAGTGGCTTTAAACACAAATTTATCATCTTACAGTCTGGAGTCAGATATCTCAAGATCAAGTTGTCAGCAGAGCTGCATGCCTTCTAGGGGCTCTGGGAGAGAATCTGTGTCCTTGTCTTTTCCAGCTTCTAGAAGCTTCTATACTCCTTGGCTCACGGCCCCTCCCTCATCTTCAGAGCCAACAACGCAGCACGTTCAAATCTGTCTCCCTCCTTCTGACTGCTTGCTGTCACATCTCCTTCACTGACCCTGATTCTCCTTCCTCCAGTTTAGAAGGACACTGTGACAACATGGGGCCCTCCTGGATAATCCAGATGCTTCCCTGTTTTTGAGTCCACATCCCTAACTTCATCACATCTGCAAAGTCCCTTTTGCCATGCAAGGGAACATATTAGGAGTTCCTGGGATGATGACGTGACCACCTTCAGGAAGCCATTACTCTGCATCATTGCAGGACACGGGGCTGAACACAGGAGGTGACGCCCCTGTTCCCATGGAGTCTCTGCTAGTGGAGGAGAGACAGAAACTAATTGATAAGATGCTGATACATGCCATGAAGAAAATTTTATTAATTTTTTTTAAATTTTTTAAAATGTTTTATCTATTTTTGATACAGAGAGAGACAGAGCATGAGAGGGGTGGGGCAGAGAGAGAAGGAGACCTAGAATCGGAAGCAGGCTCCAGGCTCTGAGCTAGCTGTCAGCACAGAGCCTGACGCGGGGCTCGAACCCACAAACGTGAGATCTGACCTGGGCTGAAGCCGGAGGCTTAACCGACTGAGCCACCCAGGCGCCCCAAATGAAGAAAATTTTAAACAGGCACCATAATGGCGACTGGGCATGGAGAATGGTTGGAGAAGTCTCTCAGAAAGTGGCTTTTGAGGCAAAACCTGAAGGATTAGGAAGCAATGACTGGCACCCTTGCCTGCGTGGTCTCCCGGGAATCGCTCGGAGAGTTTTCCGATTTGGGACCTGTTCAGGAAATGAGTTGATTACTTAGGAATGTAGCAGTTCCAACTCACCAAGTAAATACTGATCTGGCACCCCTGCCCCGGGGACGTTCGTCTCTAGGCTTTCTGAATTTCAAGCCGAGATCAAGAACCAACCCTGTCTCTTTAGGGTTAAGAATCAAGCAGTGTTCCATGCATATTGTCCGGCACTAAAGCCCTAAGACTACACTGCAATGGCAGAGACCAGTTGGGAGTAATTTAAGTCTTTAATCGCTTAAATTTGATTCCCATGAACATAATTTACAAAACCTTTTCAGAGAAGTTGAAAGTGGATGGGCTTAGCAAGGGTCTCATTCCTCACTGAATCCTGGGGACAGGGATGCCGGTCCTGGACCCATCCATTCAGTGAATTGTACTGGTGTCCCTCGAGTTCTGTGATGCCTCAGGAGAACTGAGAGATGAGACCTTAGGCCCAGCAGAGAAGCAGAGCAACTGCTTCCCGAGGGAAAAAACATCTTTCTTTCTAGGCTGTCAAAGGGGAGGTTTGCTATATATCGATGGAGACCAGGAGAGCCTTGTCTCAAGGGGAGAGTCAGCCAGTTAACTAAAGAATTACAGAAAGAACACAATGTCCTCACCCCAGCAAACCGAAGACTTTCTCCTCCAGTTCTCTACCTCTTCCCTCCTCCCCCACTAGAAAGTAGCTACTTTATCCTGGTGTGTGGCTGGAACTCCTACAATCACACTCTTCATATCTTGCGTCCCTGGTTGCCTTTTGTTTTCTCCAAAATAATTATTTTATTTCAAAATGACTTTCGCTTTGGGGCGCTTGGGTGGCTCAGTCAAATGAGGTCGGACTTTGGATCAGGTCATGATCTCAGGGTGAGTTCGAGCCCCATGTTGGGCTCTGTGCTGACAGCTCAGAGCCTGGAGCCCGCTTCAGATTCTGTGCCTCCCTCTCTCTCTGCCCCTCCCCTGCTCACGCTCGCTCTCTCTCTCTCTCTCTCTCTCTCTCTCAAAAATAAATAAACATTAAATTTTAAATAAATAAATAAAAATTTTTAAAAATCACTTTCTCTTTGATTGCAACGATAAATTAGATGAATTGATATATACGAGCAAGCGTGCACAAATTAAATACACAAATATAATTATAAAAATTTTTATATGAGATGTTTCCTTTTTCTAAACAGCTTTATGAAGGATAATTGACATACAGTAAACTGCATAAATTAAATGTACAATTTGATAGTTTTGAGATATATATATGTGTCTATATACATATATATCTCTATCTCCATAAAATCTTTACTGCAGTCAAGATAGTGAACATATCCATCCACCAGAAATTGGTGGTGGGGGGTGGGAGTGGGGATGGAGATGTTCTCCCTGGGTTTTAATCTCTTGTTATCAGCTCACAAATTTGTACTCTGCGTAATGAGATGAGATGAACCATTCATAAAACTTTTTTTTCTACAGAAGTGGGCAGAAAGAAAAACAACTTCCCACCCTCTTGGCGGGTGGCCAGTGGTTCATTAACCTAAATCATGTCACTGCTCTGGCAGTACCCTTTCTTTTTTGTGCACAGGGCTCCGCTGGAATGCAAGGGGCTGGGAAGAGCGCCCAGCTGGTGTCCCAGGCTAGCTCTTGGCTGCCCTGGCTGGGAGCGGGAGACTTTCGGCCTCAGTGCCCCGCCAAGCCTGGCCTCCTGTGGTCCGTCTTCACTGGGCCCCACCATATCTTTCAGCCCAGGAGCTTCAGGCATGAGTTCCTCACCTACCTCCAGCTCCTCAGTCTTTCCTGTGGTTTAACAGGAAGAAATACATATATTCATTTATCCTTCATTCTAAACCAGCCTCTCCAGTATCTAGACAATGTTTCCTCTTCTTCTCAGCTCTTCAGACCTACCAGGTGCCAGGCAGTGTTCTAGGCTCCTGGAATATTGCAGAAATCAAAACAGATTTCTGGGGCGCCTGGGTGTCTCAGTCGGTTAAGTATACCAAATCCATGTTTCTAACTTTCTCTAGAACTTCTGCCCTTGTGCGTCTCACTTTTATTTCAGACACATGCAGTTAAGGTGCCTTAACTTCCCCAGTCCACCAACTCTCCTTCTCAACGTCCTTGTCTTTACCAATTGTAGTCCTCAGTCTCTCCTTCCAGTATTGCTCAGAACCCTACCAGAGATCAGCTACCAAGAAAGCCTGCCAGCTAGGCTAATTAAGGGTGGAAACACACAAACACACAAACAAATAAACACATTTATGGGACTATGTGGGGGGGATCCCAACCTCTGCTGTCTCTAGAAAGCAGCCTTTTACTTTAAAGGAAGACTTGCTTTCAATACCTTGACGTCAGTGGGCAAAGGAGGATGTGCAGGGCACTGGAGTGAATGTTGGGGAGACAGGAACACCTGAGAGCCTCAGGGAAGCGGGCTTGAGGCACAAGAGAGAGCAGAGATGAGGATCTGCGGGGGGTGTTTGCTGATTCTGTATCCTGGGCAGAGCTGGCTCCAAGAGGGCTTTGCTCCCATTAGTCAGTGAGTTGATGTGGGATGACAATGATAAAAAGCAGGAAACTCAACTGTCACGGCCAAGGGGAGCCTAAGCAGACATTACGAATAAGTATGATACGGTATCCTGCAAGGGGTCCTGGAGCTGAAGCAGAATGTGAGATTAAACGCTAAGGAGATCTGAGTAAAGCACAGACTTCGGTTAATAATAATGCAGCGACGTTGGCTCATCAATTGTGATAAATATACCATACACTAGAAGATGTTAATAATAGGGGGCACCTGAGTAGCTCGGCCTGTTAAGCGTCCGACTCTTGGTTTCAGCTCAGGTCATGATCTCTCAGTTTGTGAGTTCAAACCCTGTGTCAGCTCCCAGGCTGTCCGTGCAGAGCCCTCTTTGGATCCTCTATCTCCCTCTCTCTGTGTCTCTCTCTCTGTCTCTCTGTGTCTCTCTCTCTCTCTCTCTCAAATAAAAAAAAACATTAAAAAAGAAAAAGAAAAATCTTTAAAAAATAGAGGGTAATAATAGGGAAAACTGGGCTTAGGGCATGTAATAAGAACACTTACTCTTATAGTATTTACTATTTTTGCAATGTTTCTATAAATCTGAAACAATTCTTAAATTGTTTATTTAAAAAAATAAAACAGTGGCACCTGGCTGGCTCAGTCAGTAAAGCAATGTGACTCTTGATCTCGCTATCATGATTTTGAGCCCTATGTTGAGGGTAGAGTTTATTTAAAAGAATAAATAATAAAAATACATGTTCACGCTCTCTCTCTCTCTCTCTTGCTCTCTCTCTCTCTCTCTCTCTCAAAATATAGAAGGTGGAGGAACCACCTGGGTGGCTCAGTTGGTTAAGCATTGGCCTCTTGATTTCTGCTCAGTTCATAATCTCACAGTTTGTGGGATCAAGCGCTGCCTCGGGCCCCACACTGACAGCAAAGAGCCTGCTTGGGATTCTCTGTCTCCTTTTTTCTCTGCCTCTCCCCTAATCTCCTTCTCTCTCTCTCTCTCTCTCTGTCTCTCTCTCTCTCTCTCTCAAAATAAAGTAAAATAAAATAAAAGCAGTAGGGGCGGCTGGGTGGCTCAGTCGGTTAAGCCTCCGACTTTGGCTCAGGTCAGATCTCACATTCGTGGGTTCGAGCCCTGCATCAGGCTCTGTGCTGACAGCTAGCTCAGAGCCTGGAGCCTGCTTCCGGTTCTATGTCACCTTCTCTCTCTGCCCCTCCCCCTCTCATGCTCTGTCTCTCTCTGTATCAAAAATAAGTAAAACATTAAAAATTTTTTAAAAAGAACAGAAATGTTAAAAAAAAATAAAAACAGTAAACTCTAATAAATTTTTGATTTTGAAACTTTGGCTTCATATGCTTATGGGGAAAGGCCTATTTCTTGGAGACCCCCCACCGGAAAAGCCTGGAAGGACATTATTACTAGTGTCCAAAACTGGGAACACCTGTCTTCATCTTCCAGGCTCTCTACATCAAAATTGTCATCAGGGCGCCTGGGTGGCTCAGTTAAGCATCTGATTTTGGCTCATGGTTCATGAGTTCAAGCCCAGCGTCAGGCTGTGTACTGACAGCTCAAAGCCTAGGAGCCTGCTTCAGATTCTGTGTCTCCCTCTCTCTATGCCCCTCCCCTGCTTGCCCTCTGTCTCTCTCTCTCTCTCTCTCTCTCTCTCAGAAATAAATAATAATAATAAAACATTTTTTATTTATTTTTTTAATTTTCTGTAATGTTTTATTTATTTTTGATACAGAGAGAGACAGAGCATGAGAGGGGGAGGGGCAGAGAGAGAAGGAGACACAACTGGAAGCAGGCTCCAGGCTCTGAGCTAGCCGTCAGCACAGAGCCCGACACGGGGCTCGAACCCACGAACGTGAGATCTGACCTGAGCCGAAGTCGGAGGCTTAGCTGACTGAGCCACCCAGGCGCCCAATAAAACATTTTTTAAAACATTTAAAAAACTTTAAAAAAAGAGAAAAAGAAAGATGACTAATACATAAAGAAATAGAAACCATGTTCAGCTTCACACATGATTAAATAAATGCAAATTAAAACAACTACAACAATCAGATTGGCAAATTTTTTTTTATTTGGAAATTTAAGGTTGGCAAGCTGTGAGAAAATATACATTCCAGATAGTCTTGCTAGGAGTGAAAATCAGTACAAACTTTTTGGAGAGCAAGAAGGCAATAATGAGTATTATTTGAAATACAATGTCTCTTTGGCTTAGCAGCCTACTACTGCTGAGAGTGTCTGAATGTAATTTCAGAATACGGCAAAGTGTCCATGGTCATATATAGTAGAGAGGTATATATACGCACAGTGACTGCAGCTCTGTGTGACTGTACAGGTCATAGGGCCGCGGAGCTGGTCCTTTCTCTAAACGTGGTCTATCCTCATTATTTGTGGGTTCTATATTTGTCAATTTGCCTACTCGATGAAAGTTACTTGTAACCCCCAATCCATACTCCTGACACTTTCGTGGTCCCCCACAGACGTGTGCAGTGCAGCAAACACTTGGAGTCACAGGACAGGTTCATTCCCAGCTGGATCCAAAAAAGCAACACTCCGCCGTCTTCTGGTTCTGATGCAACAAACAAGTGTCCCTTCACAGTCTTCATAGTATCACGTTTTTCACATGTTTTTGGTGGCTTTTTTTAATGGTGATTTCACTGTTTAAAATGAGCCCCTCCAACTGTTGTGCTGAAGCTTCGATGTACCTCACAGAAAAACTATGCATTAGATAAACTCCTTTAGCAGGCAGGAGTCTGTCGGGAACCACCAAGGTTTCTGGCTGACTCAGGCAAGGATATTCGCTCTCCAGGGAGCAACCAAAAAACAAGATTTGCATTCTGGAGGCTGGAGATTGCCATTACCTGGTCCAAAATAATTTTTGGCGACTGTCTTGCTGCGCCAGACGTAGATTAGGCCAAGGTGCACAAAAGATCAAACCTGCATTCGGGTATGCAGCGTCAAGCTTCCCCTGCCCAGCACTGCAGACGCTAGTCTGCGCGCTTCCCTTTGATGCTGTGTCCGGAATTTCAGTTCGTTTTACCCCTTTCTCTAAAATTCTGTTACCTGGCAACTAATCTGGGTCAGTTCCCCGCCCCAAACGCTATATAAGAGATTGTTTTTCTTAATAAAGAACGAAGAAGCTAGAGGCTTGATCAGAAACCGTGTGCAGTCTTCACTCTCTGCGCTCCCCTCTCCTGCCCTGTTTTCTCTCCCTCCCTCAGGAAAAGAACCCGCGAGGATTTTCCGCCCTGCTGGCCAGGGCGGGACACGACATGAGTCAGAGTGCCGTTGGTCCTGAGTCAATATTAATGAATCAACAATACATATTAAATAAGGTGTCTTTAAGCAGAAACATACAAATAACAAAGTTATGTATTGATCTGTTGTAAATGTTATGATCAGGGACTCGCAAGAACCTACCCCGTATTTTCCCCAGGAGCAATGGTTTAGTATTTGCTAATTCAGTGTTGGAGGCAACTTTATAGAACGTAACCAGCAGGAAAGATAGTTAACTGTTTATATACAGGTATGTGCTAAAAGCTTATTTGAAGTACACAAGAAACCTTTAAGAGTGGTTATCTTTCTAAAGCCAGACTCAGGGTGGCAATGACAAGGGAGACTTTTGTTTTTCACTTTATAGCTTAATGTACTATTCCTTTTTTTTTTTTAACTCAAAGCATATATCACATTTTTTACTGTCTGAAAATAAATTTAAAACAAATGTTTCACAAACTCCCCTTGTCTCCTCATGTCGAGTGCAATATTAAGTCGGGTCTTCACCACCTCGAGCCAGAATTACTAGAACTACCTCCTCACTATCCTTTCTTCTCTTGATCTTTTTCTCCAGTCTTTCCAGAAAACCACTGCCACATGAATCTTCCCCAAACACCACTTTCATCGTGTCCTTTCCCTCCGAAAAAAATGCCAACAGAGATCCACTGCCTCTTACAGAGTCTGTGAGAATCCTGTAGGATCAGGCGTCAGGCTCACCTCTCCCTGCCCCCCAGGTCCGCTCTGAGGCCCTGCCATCACCTCTGTCGAACTCCCCACCACCTGCCCCTGCACCGGGCCACTTCTGGCCACGCCTCCTCTTCCCAAATCCTGCCCACCCCACTCCTTATAGTCTTACTACCTCACTGAAGCCCTTCTTCATTTCTTCTTTTCTACAATTTTCCCATTTCTGAATTCTTACAGAGCTAAGACACACAATGAGTGTTTTATTTATGTTACCTAGAAATCTCTAATTTCATATGTTTATTTCTTCAAAAAGCACCGAAGCACTTATTCTACACCTGACACTATTTGAATTACCCGAGACATATTACCTCATTTAATCTTCATGATGATCCTATGAGGTAGGTAGCATTATCACGCCATTTTAAGCATAGAAACGGAAGCACAGAGAAGTTAAATGAGTTACCCAAAGGTCACACAGTAAAAGAACCAGCATTCATACCCACAGAGCTTGACTCTCTAGTCAAGCCCCAAAAGCCATTGTATATGCTCTTAACCATATACACTTCTGCCTGCTGATTGTTCAAATGGATGTATTATATGATGAATTCCTTGAGGGAAGGGACTACATTTTCCATTTTGTCTCTTGAGAGACACTTATCATACTTAAGAAAGTCTTATCAACTTCCTGGAGTTTTCTGGGCCTCATTTTTTATGGTAGGCTGACACGCCTTGCTCTGGGGATGGACTTGGGACTTAGGAATTGAGCTAAGTATGATTCCTGTGAACTTGTTAACTGCCTTCCTTCTCCCTGACTCCCCCATCTTTCTCCCACAGATGGGCTAAGCTAAGCCCTCTCGTGAGCTTCCTCCCCACTCTCGTCAAAGCTCAGAGAGAGTCCTGTGGCCACAAGAGGGCAAGACCGATGTTGGCTCCTTTGGGAAGACTCCAGGAGTCACACAAGAGTAAACGGCAGGATTTCATTCATCCATCTGGCTGGGAGATGAGGCCTAGTAGGCAGGAAGGGACTGGAATGTGAATGGCCTTGTGGGAGTTTTGTGATAAAAGCCTAACTCAAGCCTGTAAGTAACGGGGAATCATGGAAGAGTAATATGGTGAGGTTCACATTAGACGAGGGACGTGCGGCAGCAAGCAGAGACTTCCGTTAGGAGGCTATTTGAAAGAACGAACTAAGGCATGACGGGGAGAATGGAAGGAAAAGAGCACGAGAGAAATGAGCACAGTAAGTAAAGATAACCCTTCTCCTCTGGCCTTCACAGCCAAATCCTTCTGAATTGTAAGTAATTCCAATGGCTGGCAATGGACACAAGGAAGACAATACACCTCCAGGTACTCAGCCTCACCGGACTTCCATCTCTCTTCCATCTCACACTTTAGGCTGTTCCCGGGTATGTGAGCAAAGTGTGCCAGAGACTTCTAGTGCTCACCAACATCTCTGCCCTCCCTTTTTCTTGTTGCATATAACTAGGCGACATTTCTATCCTTTGCTTTGGTTAGACATGACCATGAGGCTAAGTCCTAGCTGAAAGGAATATGAAAGGAAGTATTGTATACTCATGCTTCTCAGACCATATGTTTTTTTTCCTTCTGATTCATTGTAGACCAAAACCTTTGTAAAATATACTATAAACGGTTACTGGAAAAAATGAAATTTTAAAACAAAAGCATTTTATTTTTATTTATTTATTTAAAATTTTTGTTTTTATTTATTTTTGAGACAGAGAGAGACAGAGCATGAGCGGGGAGGGGCAGAGAGAGAGGGAGACACAGAATCGGAAGCAGGCTCCAGGCTCTGAGCTGTCAGCACAGAGCCCGACGCAGGGCTCAAACCCATGAACGTGAGATCATAACCTGAGCCGAAGTCAGAGGCTTAACTAACTGAGCCACCCAGGCACCCCAGAACAAAAACATTTTATAATTTTTTTAATGTTTATTTAGTTTTGAGAGAGAAAGAGACACAGAGTATGAGTGGGGGAGGGGTAGAGAGAGAGGGAAACACAGAATCCTAAGCAACCTCCAGGCTCTGAGCTGTCAGCACAGAGCCGAATGTGGGGCTCCAACTCACTGATGGTGAGATCATGACCTAAGCTGAAGTCGGCCACTTAACTGACTGATCCACACAAGTGCCCCTAAAACAAGGATATTTAAAAAGACATACATTGAGCCCAATTCAGCAGACATAAAATCATTCTATCAAAACATTTATAAAACTTTCTAAAAGGCTGACTTTCCATTTCTGTACTTATCTTGTCACAACCCAGTATGAACTAACACCAGTCCAAAAAGCCTATTTCGAGGGACAGACGGTACTTCCAGGCCCACGAAAACCTGCCCTGGGTGTGCTTCCAAGCCTTTTGCAGGCCTTCATTAATCTGGGTTCCTATCTGCATATCGGAGGGCTGCTCTGACATCCAAGGAACAAGAAATGAACAACTGGGGGCGTCTGGCTGGCTCAGTTGGTAGAGTGTCAACTCTTGATCTCAGGGCTGTGGGTTTGAGCCCCATGTTGGGTGTAGAGATTACTTAAAAATGAAAATCTTTAGAAAGAAAGAAAGAGAGAGAGAAAGCGAAAAAGAAAGGGAGGGAGGCAGGAGAGATAAAGAAAAAAACTATTGTATTTGAGCCATTTCCTTATTTGGATCTATTTATTGCACTGATTACCCTGACACATGCTTCTACTGCTGCTCTCATGAGAGTAATTCTGTTCAGAAAGACATTCTCAGTACATCTTTGCAGCGAGAAGTTAAGAACAATTTGCTAGGATGGAATGTGGTACACAGTGTTTCTATGTCCATAGCGCAATAGTCAAAGGTCGGAAAATTTGTTTCAGGTTGCAGAGGTGCCTTAATACTAAAGGTTTTTGATTTGGAGTTTTTCAAAATCGAGTGTAGTTGACCCCCAATGAATACTAAAGTATTCCTGTAGTAATTCCTCACTCTGCAGAATCTCATTTTGGAAAAAGTTGAAGAGTTTCTCTTAGATTCAAATATTAAAATGGCATAATTTTTAAAATCTGTTATTTATTTTTGAGAGTGTGAGCAGAAGTAGGGGAGGGGCAGAAAGAAAGGGAAACAGAGGATCTGAAGTGGGCTCTGTGCTGACAACAGTGAGCCCAACAGGGGGCTCAAACTCGCAAACCACTGTTAGATCATGACCTGAGCCAAACTGACTGTGCTGCTCAGGTGCCCCTAAAATGGTATAATTTAAAAATGTGTTTTTTTACTTATTTAAGTAATCCCTACACCCATCATGGGGCTCAAACTTACAACCCCATGATCAAGAGCTGCACTCTTGGGGCACCTGGGCAGTTCATTCAGTTGAGTCCAACTTAGCCTCAGGTCATGATCTCCAGGTCTGTGAATTCGAACACTGTGTCAGGCTCTGTGCTGACAGCTCAGAGCCTGGAACCTGCTTCTGATTCTGTGTCTCCCTCTCTCTGCCCCTCCCCTGCTCCCACTCTGTCTCTCTTTCTCAAAAATAAACATTAAAAAAAAAGTCACACACTCCTCTGAGCCACCCAGGCGCCCCATTAAAATGGTACAGTAAGTAGAAAGATGTGCCTTGTATGTATTCAATAAATGTTTGCTGATTCTGAATCTGAACACCCAACCCTTTTGGGGGGCGGGGTCTTTTCTATACAGAAACATCTTTCCTTGGATGAGATCCTCCGTCATTCCTCTTATGTTGCTGTCTACCATGGCTCTGCTGCTGGAAGTGCTTCTTGAATGATAACGTCTTTCTTCTGTAGTTACAGGACACCTGTGAGAGGGGTGTGGGCACCCGGCAGAGCTGTCAGCATCAGAGACACAAATTCACTTTCCCAGGAGTTAACAGGGACAGCCCATATGCCTGGGTTGGCTTCCTTCAAACTAGAGAACTGGTCCTCCAAAGAAAGTGTGCAAAGGTAAGGAAACTATAAGCTCTCGGCACCCTGAAGGTTTCTTTAATTAGGGATTTCACTTACTTATTGACCTCCGAAGACACTCAATAATTGATTTACCTCACTATCCTTACTGCCAGGAGGCAATGGCAATCCACCTCAAAGAGGTACCGTTGTGGGCAAGCACTGGGTTCTTCTGGCTTGTCTTAAATTACCTGATGATCCTGTGTAGTAGCTGCACCATGTTCTCCTTTACAAAATGTGAAAGGGGAGGGGTGCCTGGGTGGCTCAGTCGGTTAAGCATTAAGTGTCAGACATCTGGCTTCCGGCTTCGGCTAAGGGCATGATCTCACGGTTCGTGGGTTTGAGCCCTGCATCAGGCTCTATGCTGACAGCTAGCTCAGAGCCTGGAGTCTGTCTTTGGATTCTGTATCTCCCTCTCTCCCTCTCTCTCGGACCCTCCCCTGCTCGTGTATTTTGTCTCTCAAAAATAAATTAAAAACATTTAAAAAATTACAAAAAAAAACACACCAAAATGCAAAAGGAGAGTGTGCTCTTCCCAGGAGAAGGTAACGCATATCTTTCTAGAGACATCTCTAATCTACAAGAAGAGTCCACTGAAGACCATGCTGAAATAAAAAGCACTTGAATTTAATCACATACAGGGCCAAGCTCTTTTAATTCTGAAGTGAGAACTTGAACCACAGATGTAAATAACTCTAGCACAACACTTTAATCCCATTTAAATTTTATCTAAACCCCTTTAAATTCTACTAAAGCAAGAAGAAGAGGGGTGCCTGGCTGGCTCAGTCAGTAGAGCATTAGACTCTTGATCTCGGGGAGTTGAGTTCAAGTTCCACATTCCGTGTGGAGCCTATGTAAATAAATAAATAAAACAGGACCGAGAAAAATAAAGAAGGAAGAGAAGAAAATGGAAAGAAAGTACAAGGCAAGAAAAAAAAAGAAATTCAGATGGTAAGAGATTGTTGGGTAATAAAAAGAGGGAGGAAGGAGGGGGGCTGAGAGGCAGATGAAAAAAAGGAACCAGAGAGAGAAGAAAGAGGCAGAAGCAGAGTGAAAGGGAGAAGCAGGGAGAGCTGAACTTAGTGAGCAGAATTTGTGTGCTGGGTGCTTCACACCTGTCATTTCACAATTGTTCACCCTGCATCCATGTATTGAAGGTTTTGAGCACGGAAGTGACATGATCACGTGCACATGTTTAAAAGTTCACTCTGGCTGCAGAGAGGGACATGAGTGGGTTTGGGTGGACAATTTTTGAGACTGTTGTGGAAATTGGGGGAAGAGAGGATGCTGACTTGGCTTAAAGCGGGGTGTGGGAAGAAGGATGCAGAGAAGCACAGAGAATTGTGGGATTTGAGGACCTTTATACCTTATACTTGTCTCATCATGGCTTTTCTTACATTTAGCTGAAATCACCTGCTTCCTCACCTGTATTTCCCTCTAGACCTGGGCTGTACCATACGGTAACCATTAGTCACATATGAGTTTTGAGCACCTAACATGTGGCAAATGCAATGTTGTACGTGTAAAATACACAGCAAATTAGGAAAACTGGATTCCAAAGAACATATGCTGTTTTATTAATATTTTATATATAGGTAATGGGGCACCTGGCTAGCTCAGTCAGAAGGGCATGGAACTCTTGATTTCGGATGGGGAGTTTGAACCTCATATTGAATGTAGAGATTACTAAAAATAATAATAAGCTAGGGGCACCTGGGTGGCTCAGTCGGTCAAGCCTCCGACTTCGGCTCAGGTCAGATCTCACATTCATGGGTTCGAGCCCCGCGTCGGGCTCTGTGCTGACAACTAGCTCAGAGCCTGGAGCCTGCTTCCGGTTCTGTGTCTCCTTCTCTCTCTCTGCCCCTCCCCCTCTCAAGCTCTGTCTCTCTCTGTATCAAAAATAAATAAAAACATTTTAAAAAAACAGCTTTTTAAAAATAATAATAAGCTATTTTATTTTATATTTTACATTTTTTAATGTTTTTTATTTATTTTTGAGAGACAGAGAGACAGCGTGAACAGGGGAGTGTCAGAGAGAGAGGGAGATACAAAATTTGAAGCAGGCTCCAGGCTCTGAGCTAGCTGTCAGCACAGAGCCCGACCCGGGGCTCGAACCCATGAACCATAAGATGATGCCCTGAGCCAAAGGTGAACGCCCAACCAACTGAGCCACCCAGGTTCCCCTTTAATAAACTACTTTAAAAAATAATTTCTATATCGGTCACATACCAAAATAATATTTTAGCTATATTTGGTGAAATGAAATAGAGTATTAAAATTAATTTTGTTCCTTTTGCTTTTTTAATGTGGCTATTACAAGTTTTTTAATTATCTAAGTGACTCAAATTATATTCCTTTTTTCTTTACTTTTTTTAATGTTTTTTTTTTTGAGACAGAAACAGAACATGAGCCAGGGAGGGGTAGAGAGAGAGAGGGAGATGCAGAACCTGAAGCAGGCTCCAGGCTCTGAGCTGTCAACATAGAGCGCGATGTGGGGCTCGAACTCACGAACTGTGAGATCCTGACCTGGGCCAGAGTCGGATGCCCAACCCACTGAGGCTCTCAGGCACCTTCAAATTATATTCCTATTGAACAGCACTATTACAGACTATAAGAAACTGAGGCATCTCCAAGGCCTACCACTTAATAAATATGTGTTGAATGAATATGTAATATTCAGCCACAACATATTCCATTTCTGACTATAGGTATATATTAACAATGATGGTTTGCAACTTCAATGTTGGCTGACTTTTTTGACAATGTCTATTTCACTGTTGCCTGAAAAAGAACGTACTTTCTATACCAGCTAGGCCCGAACATGGCCCAAAATTTGGTCAAAAATTTTAGAATACTTCTGCAATTCATCTACTTGCCTTGAACATTCCAGGGATATTTGTCTCCTTATAGCCATAGCTCACTTTCAGCTCTGGAAACCGAGTGGCACAGGCCTAGCTTGATAAAGGAGGACCATCTTCAGGGGTGCATTCCAAAAGCCACGACTAAAACTTGAAATGTAATACCTACTCATCAGAATCTGCAAAGTTCTTCTGAAGTTGTGCTTTTGTTTTCACCAAATAGTTGAGCCCCTTACCAAGGTCTAGGCTTCTATTGAGTTCAGGTGCTTGAGCAAAAGAAAATGAGCATGGGGCCCAGCTGACTTCATTGTCAGGGCCAGAGAGAGTTGAGCATTTGCGGGTCTTTGAACACATCAGCACTGGCCTTGTTTTATTTCCCCGAAGCGCTACATGCACTGTGCTCAGCTGTCCCATCACATCAATCGGAAAGAACAATTTTATGAGCCAGTAGGGGTCTGGCATGTTTTATCTCTCAGAACCTTTTTAATTAATTCACTAAAGTCTTTAATCCAAGGAAACAGCTCAGTAAATCTCTTCAACAAGTTTCCACTGCTTAGCAGTCTGACAGCATTCAAGTAACTTGATCTCCACGTTGTTTTCACCTTTTCCAAACATATTAAAAACTCAATATCGCTAAGGGCAGAAATACAAAGGAAACCCAGCCGGTGCCTTCGCTGAGCCACCTGTCCTTGCTTCTGGCCCTCACCCTCCTAATGAGTGATGTAATGGAAGCCAGGGCCCACTAATCGCCTTTGACATGAAAAACTTGAATAATGCATAGAAACCCTTTCTCCCCTTGATCTGTGTCAAGTGAGTTTAATGTTTCCATATTTAAACAAACTTCTTAAGTTCCACACTGACAAGAGGTTAGGCCCTATTTGTTGATTACATACACTGTTTTTGCCCCCCTAAAAATCTGAACTGGTCTACATTCCAAGGTCAAGAGAGTCAGGATCTGGTAAAAGCGCTGCAGGATGAATTCTTGCCCAGTGAGCTTCAGTGAAGAAATGAAGTCATTGTGTTAAGAGGCCTCCCAGCCTGGTGTGTGCTACATATGTGTACGGTATGGGACACGGCAGGCTCCTTGGTTGGACCAATATTGATTGCCTCATGCCAAGCACTTTGGAGAGTATGGAGATAAGTAATACTAATAGCTTTCATTTAATGAGTCCCTATTATATCTCAGACCACTTAAGCACCACACTATAAGGAGAAGAACTCCATTTAACTGAGGAATAAAACAGCGTTCTCACATTTAAGAAGTGTATGTTTCACAAAGATTTCTGATATATAGCATGGTATAACTATAGGTATATGAAATCCTAAATGCTATTTCTAATGAAATTAACAGGTAGGTCAGATTGTTTAATCTGTAGTCCCCAACAGCATCCTAAACTAAGTACTTCCCAAATGTTTGTTGACAATGCCAACCAAGAAGAGAGAGAGAGAGAGAGAGAGAGAGACATTTTCTGTCTACACTAAGAACAAAGGATGCTTAAAATGCATGTAGCAATAAAACAAAATTCCCTAAATCTGAATAAGAAGACATGAGGTAAAGGACCTCCCATCAAGGTTTTTACAAAATAATCTGAATTAACCTGGGCTGACCTAGGTATAATCTTACCCACTTAAAAAAGAGACATGTATTAAAATTAAGTAAAATAAAAACTCAGTTTTCACCCATGGAAATATTCATCACTTACCAGGGTGATGTTTGGGGAAGTCAACCTCCATTTGCCAAAATCACCACCACAACAAAACCTTATTTAAGTGATTTAAGTGTCGGGTGGGGGCAGAAGACAAAGCCTTGGAAAACCTGACCTTGAGGGCTCTCCAAATGGAACTTACATCTAAATTAATCAGAGAGAGAAAAAGGAAGTAGGAAAAACTATTTTTTAAATCACATTTTAATTTTTTCTCCAGGTCACCTCATTTTCCATACTCTCAATATGGCTCCCTTAACGCAGTCTGAGGCCAAGAGATCACGATGACAAAAAGAAATGATCAATAAGAAAAGGCGGCTCAAGGCGACCGGGGACTAAGCCTGCGGAGGCGAGGGAGGCTGGGGGATGGCGGGGAGGACCTCGGCCCCATTCTCAGCTCTTCGGCCGCCAGCGCCCCCTCCCGGCAGGCGGGCGCATCGCAGCGGCGCCCAGGCCGGCGCTGCCCTGTCCGGGACTTCAGGTCTTTCTCTCCTCTCCCCGCCGGCCCGCCCCCGACGCCGGCGCCCCCTCGGCACGCGCCGCCTCTCCCAGTCGTGCCGGCCTGTAGCGGCTCGGCCATCCGGGCCCACGCAGCCCGCGCACTCGCACGTCCAACAGCCCTCTCCCCTTGAAAAGTTTCTGGACGGTGGGGACTATTTTCTTCGAATGTAACCTTCCACCAAACTGGAGGGAAAAGTTAACCCGAGGCCCGAGAAGGGCCGGGAGGCAGGGGGCGCCCCGAGGGAGCGCGGCCTTGGGAGAGAGGCCTCTTGTGCGCGGAGATGCATAGATGTGCTCCCCAACCAGAGTTGTGTGTTGGCTTAGTTGTAAGAGGTGCATGATGGTGCTACATATTTAAGATGGAGATTTTTAAAAATTAACGTAGATTCCACTAGACAAATGGTTCTTGTCTTCAGACCTTGCAGTTCCTTCTATAGAGTCTCCTGTGGTCTGTCTTCTAGAAGCAAGATCCCCTTGGGAATGACTTCTTAAATCCTAGAGACAAAAGGCAAGCCTGGAGACTGTTCCTTGGGACAGGTTGCAGAATTGTACTGCATTCTAGAGAGTAAACAACCTATATAAGTATCTAGTGATTAGGAAAACCCACTAGACCGGGATTTTTCAAATGCGAGTGGCAAAATCAGATTGAGGAGAATATTAGGGAAGGGGAGAGAATAGAGGAAGGTGGAAGGGAGGGAAGAAAGGAAAGGAGAACCCAGAATAAAAGAATAGAAAAGTATTTCATAGTAAGGGTCAGTATTCTTTCATGAAACCTCTATTGTGAGAGAATACTGTGTGTATGTGCATGTATCAGGCCAAAATGTAAAATAATTTCTTAGCCAGTTGCTGTCAAAAAATGTTGGAAAACCTCTGCACTAGACAGTCCGATTTATGCCTCTATACATATCTCATTTTAAAGAACACAACCTTTAATTATCTCTCTTGCTTATCTTCACATCTCAGCACCTGCTATTAATGATTTGTGAATAATTTATCTCCTTAAAGCTATTATTTCAGTAAAGAAACCTGTAACTTCTCAACGCTCCTCTTCTACTCTGTGACCTTGGTTACATTCCAAATGTGTCTGAAAGCCCTGTCTCCAGTTCAGTCCCAGGAAGCCTGGGTTGCTGGGATATTATGTAATCAAATACTCCTCATATCTATTTTTTTTTTTTTGAGAGAGAGAAAGCAAGCAGGCGAGGAGCAGAGAGAGAGGGAGGCAGAAGATCTGAAGTGGGCTCCATTCTGAGAGCAGAGAGCCCCATGTGGGGCTTGAACTCACAAAGGGTGAGATCATGACCTGAGCCGATGTTGGGCTCTTAACCAACTGAGCCACCCAGGCGCCCCTCCTCATATCTATTTTATTTTAACTTATATTTATTTTAAAATATGTATTTTTTCCTTATTACTTATTTTTTAAAGTTTTATATCCTGTATAGATAATATGAAAGGCAGCAATGCTTGAATTTGACTTTGTCCCTGCTCGGCATAGGGAAAGCTCTTTGGTCCTAACCAAGGCTGTGGTCTGTGACTGAAGTTTCTATCTTTACTACTCTGTTGCCTGCATTACACACACTTCATTTATTCATTCATTCCTGCCATTTTCATTTCTTCAATATTTGCATCAGAAGTCCCACAGCTGTGTGTGTGGCTAAGGGTGCTGATGGTAGGGAAACACTTCTCATAATCAATAGTAAGCCACTGGCCCAGTAACACCAACAACAATAAAATCATTATAATAATAAACATTACAGTTACATTAATAGCTAACATTGACTCAACACTTTTCTGTACTAAGCATCTTATGCATTCAGATTCTCTCTAACCTTCTTTCACAGTTGAAGACACTAAGATTAAACAAAGTTGGGCGAAGTGCTAGTTAGTGCTTGGCATGATTCTTCAACCACTACCAGCTTCTCCTTTCACTTTTTCTCACTGACTCCCTGAACATTGGACCCCAAAGACCTCTTGTCTAAAAGGCAGTTGTGACATCAGTGAGATAGTTCATGTTCCTTAAAGTCATGCCTTGTTAACTGGCATCTGAAGGCACCAGGCATACTCCACCGATCTTGCCTACCAGGCAGGAGGGGGTCATTGCAAACACAGGTTAAGGAAGGAGAGCCCCTGGGTAAAACATTCTGGAAGCTGTACACAGATGTGCTTTTGAAGAGAGAAAAGGAAATACTGGGAACTTATTTAACTGGTTCTATTTCCTCTACATGTTCATCATGAGTCAGGGATGCTGTTCAGCTGGTTGTGAATATCTTGAGTATCATCCCTGGCAATAAATCCTGGAATTTGACCTGTGGGAGAGGAGGGACTGGGGCAACTGTTGGAGATCTATGAAGGAGAAGAAACAGGAGGGGAGAATTTTAGTGCAATTAGAAAAGGGATATTTTTAATAACAGTGTGCTTTTATTGTTCCTTTATGAATAAACAACCTTATCCCTAGTTGGCCTTTGACATCCATCTGCTTGGGGAAGATAAGGAATTGGGGAACTTGTTCCAGAAGGAATGGAGGGGGGATCCTGAAGTATTCACCTTTTGACATTCAACATAGAATTTTATAGCAAGACAAGAAGTTTCTAAGCCAGGTTAGTGGCTTGAAAGACGATTTCCTAAATTCAAGATTAAAAAAAATGTCTGCTAACTCCCCGAAGATCCCAGCTTGGAGGACTTAACTCAGGAAGTTCTCTCAAAGGGTAGGACTCCCAGGCCATGATGTCTGCTGCTCCGTGGTGAGAGGACAAGGAGTGGAGGAAGGCAGGGAAGCCTGTGTTTGTTGGTCGTAGAGGATAATGGGAAGAAAGAGATGGAGAGAGAAAAAGGGAGGGAGGGAACCCACAGATGTGTGTCCCAATGTCTCATTTCTAGGTTTTGATCTGGAGATGATGAGGTCCATCATATGACTGGAGGGAATAGCAGGGACCTGCTCCCATTTGGGCCCCTGTGAGGAAACGCAGGGTGCTCTGCATCTTTGTCTGGCTGAACACAGCAGGTAAGAGTGTAGTCAGGCCAGAGGCCCTGGGGCCTGGCTTTCCTGGAATGCTATCAGTGACAGCCACGATGTCCAGGGGCTTGTTGGAGGGGTGACATGAGCAAGCTAGAGCAAGGTGACACAGTAGGGGATTGCCTGCCCCCACTTCCGGGGGCCAACGCCAATGGGCCTCAGAGACAAACTCTAGTTTGTAGGATGTGTAAAGCCAGACAGCTGAGGGGAGGCTGAGAGAGACCAAGAGGCCGGAGCAACTGAAGGGAAGCCAGCCCACAGGCTATATCCACATAATCCAAACCTTTCAGCTGCAAACACCAGCAGGATGGACAGTGGCCAGGTGGGGAAGGGAAACTGCTCCAAAGGCCAGAGGAGTCAAAGAACATTGCACTTAGGGGTCTCTTGGGTCCTCTCTGTCATACAATGGCCTAGGCTGTGCTTGCTCCCTGAGCCCGTTGGAGAAACACTGGGGAAAAGAGCAAAAGTCCAAGAATCCTGAGAAAACCAACTGTTCTTTTCCTAAAGAGAATGAGTGTTACCTAAAAGGATTGCTTCAATTATTTTCTGAGACCTAACTTTCTTTTATGCTCTTCTTTAATTTAATTTAGTGAGAACTGTGAAATATTTGGGAACCACAAGAAAGAAGTAATACAAGGAACTGACGTACCTACCACTCAGCGTTAAAAAGAAAACATTACCGATATAAAGTTCCAGTGTACCATTCCTCAAATGCCACTTTTATTAGTTCAAAAACAGAAAATTACTGATTGTTTTTTTTTACCCTACAAAAATCCTTCCAGTGATGTTTCCACCTAATATTTTATCTGAACGTCATGGGTTTGATCAGTACCTTGCTCATTCTGTTGTGCTCTTAGAATGCCCTTCTTCCTTTCCCTCATTTATTCACATTCTACCCATGCTTCAAGACAAGATCTGAGCCTCACTCCATTCAAGAAGCTTTCTCTGGAGACTTGAGAAGCCTGCATTGTGCCTTCCTTTCTCTTTCTAGAATATACTGTCTGTCTCATACCATTAGCATTGTTTTATATGTTTTATTCCGTAACAGTCTGGATCACACAAATTTCCACTTGGCAATATTGTTACCTGTTATGTTATTTTGTCCATTATACATGGAAGAAATATTAGGCATTAATTAAATATGAGGCTGGTTAAAGATAATAAATTACTTATTTCTTGGGAGTTATTACATCTAGCAGTTTTATAAAAGATGCTTTTTCCCAAGACCCAAAGTACTTAGAAGAGATACCTTAAGGTGAGAAATCTGGGAAAGAACCAGAAGAGTAGACTCTCATCCCATGGATGTAGTCAAGTTTTATCGTGTCCCGTAAAACACTTACATTATGGTATAGGATTTCTTTTTATAAAGTTTATTTATTTATTTTGAGAGAGACAGAGACAGCACGAATGGGAGGAGCAGGCAAAGAGAAAGGGAGACAGAATGCCAAGCAGGCTCTGCAACGTGGGCCTTGATCCCATGAACAGTTAGATTATGACCTGAGCCAAATCCAAGGATTGGATGCTTAACTGACTGAGCCACTCAGGCGCCCCTATGATATAGGATATCTTAAGAACTAATAATAAAACCCACCATTTTTGGAGTAATATAAGCCAAGTACCATCCTCGGATTTTATGTATTACACTTCTAATACAACAACCCTCCAAGGCAGGTAATACCAAGTTTGATCCAGTTAGCCATATTGACTCCCATTCTGTTTTTTTTTTTAACTTTTTTTTAATGTTTTATTTATTTTTGATACAGAGAGAGACAGAGCATGAGAGGGGGAGGGGCAGAGAGAAGGAGACACAGAACCGGAAGCAGGCTCCAGGCTCTGAGCCCGCTGTCAGCACAGAGCCTGACGCAGGGCTCAAACCCACGAATGTGAGCTCTGACCTGAGCCGAAGTCGGAGGCTTAACCGACTGAGCCACCCAGGCGCACCTGATCTAATCTTCTATCAATGTATTAGTATAATTAGGCTATGCTGAATTAACAAGTTTATCCTAGAATCTCAGTGGTTTAACACAATAAAGGTTGGTTGTTACTGTTCTGCTAAAGTCCAGGCTCTCCTTCCTGGTGTGACTCAGGGATCTAGGCTGCTTCTATCTTGTTCTACCATCTCACTGAATGGAAAGAAAGGAGCCACAGCAACCTTTAAATGCTCTGTACCACAAGGCGCCGGGGTGGCTCAGTTGGTGGCTCAGTCGGTTAAGTGGCCGACTTCAACTCAGGTCATGATTTCACAGTTCGTGGGTTCAGGCCCTGCATCAGGCTCTGTGCCCTGGAGCCTGCTTCTGATTCTGTGTCTCCCTCTCTCTCTGACCCTCCCCCGCTCCTGCTCTGTCTCTCTCTCTCTCTCTCTCTCAAAAATAGATAAAATGTTAAAAAAATAAAAATAAAATAAATGCTCTGGACCAAAAGTAACCAATCACTTAAACTCCTATTTCCATTTGCCAGGACCCAGTCTTGAGACCCTACCTAATACAACTGCAAGGGAAACTGGGAAATGTAGAGAGCACTTGACTATTAAGTGAGACACAGCTAGTGAATCAGGTGAAGTAAGCCAGGCATCCCGGGAGGGCCAGTGTGTTTGCAGGCGTGGAGAATTGGAGATAACCTCCTCAATTCCAATGGGATTAATTCAACTGGCTGAGCCAGTAGCTAGACCATCTGGTTATCTTTCGAGTCTTAGGTCCCTGAACTTCCTCAGATATTGAAGAATATCTTGGGCAAAGATAAAGGAAAACACGATAATGGCAATAATAATAATAAATGCTTACTAATGATAACGACAACAACAACAACAATAATAATAAGCCACTTCTCAGGGGGAGAAGAAGCTCCAGTTTGGGGGCACACGTGTTTCATATGATTATTGAGAAATATACAACTTCTCTGCAAAAACAGAGAGTGAAGGATCTTTTCCAATGGGCTCAAGACCTGAGGTTCTTTCCTGGGGTTCATACCTAAGGACACAAATGAGCTCCAAGCCTGAAAGTATTTGCAAAATGTTATGTAAAAGCATCAATGCATTTACACACAAATGTAGAAATGAGAACTATTTCCTGGATTAATCAGTTTACTTCTACAAAATTATTTTGAATTGGTGAATCTTGGCACTTTCACATTTTCAGGTCTTACTATGTTTATTTCTCAGGCAATACAAAAGGCATTAAAAACGTATCCTTGACTGTCTTAGGAGCTGGCCTCCTTGCTACCTCTAACTCCTACTGTACAAACTCAACAGTGAGACGAGACCCCAAAGGATGTAATCACTTGTCTATACCAGAAACCTTTGAAACCAAATTCTGGAGGCTGAGTCTCCTCATCTGCAGTCCAGTGAAATTAGTCCTTAGGTCCTTCACAAGAATCAAGTTGTTTAATGTCCATGGTTGTGTTCTGGAAATTATTCATGACTATAATCAATTACAAACACTGCTAAATTAGAAAAGAATGTATCCTAGAAAAAAAAGGAAATTTTAATTCAATTTTACTTTGTAACCTATTACAATGAACAAGCCACACACCAAATGTGTCTATAAAATAATCCAATTAATTTTTCCATGAAGCTTTATGGAATCAATTTAATTACTTGATAATCATACCTGCTCAACTCTGTAGCAACAACCAAGATGAAACAAATGTAGCTTTGCTTCTGGGTCTCTCTCTCTCTCTCTCTCTCTCTCTCTCTCCTTTTAAATTAAAACATTCTTTTAAAATTTTTTAATGTCTTTTTATTTATTTTTGAGAGACAGAGAGAGACAGCATGAGCAGGGGAGGGTCAGGGAGAGAGGGAGACACAGAAACCAAAGCAGGCTCCAGGCTCTGAGCGGTCAGCACAGAGCCTGACGCGGGGCTCAAACCCACGAACCGTGAAATCATGACCTGAGCCGAAGCTGGACGCCCAACTGACTGAGCCACCCAGGCGCCCCAAAAACATTTTTTAAAGTAACCCCTACACCCAACCAATGTGGGGCTGGAAATCACAACCCTGAGATCAAGAGTCACATACTCCACCTACTAAGCCAGCCAGCTGTCCCTGGGTATCTCTTAAATAATATTAATATAATTCAAAGTTTAATGAAATTGCTACCTTTCATGAAATCATACAGCAACTCACAGAGAAGTCTCGATGACTGATTAAGTTGCTGCTAACACATTTCTTGCAAAATATATTTTGATTTTTGTTTGTTTTTGAGAGAGAGAGAGAGAGAGAGAGAGAGAGAGAGAGAGAGAGAGAAGGCTAGCAGAGGAGAAGGACACAGGGAGAGAGAGAGAATCTTAAGCAGACTCCACCCTCAGCACAGGCTCAATGGGGGTCTTGACGCAGGGCTCGATACCATGATCCTGGGATCATGACCTGAGCTGAAATCAAGAGTCAGACATTCAACAGACTGAACCACCCAGGCGCCCCGTGAAATATATTTTGGGATGCCTGGGTGGCTCAGTTGGTTAAGCCTCCGACTTGGGCTCAGGTCAGATCTCACGTTCGTGGGTTCGAGCCCCGCGTCAGGCTCTGTGCTGACAGCTAGCTCAGAGCCTGGAGCCTGCTTCCGGTTCTGTGTCTCCTTCTCTCTCTGCCCCTCCCCCTCTCATGCTCTGTCTCTCTCTATCAAAAATAAATAAAACATTAAAAAATTAAAAAAAAATAAGTATATTTTGAAGACAGAGACTGCTTTTTACTGAAAGCTAATGAGCAACGCTTACTTTAGAAACCCAGTCTGAAAACATCCTCCAGTTATTCCTCACCTCTTGAGGAATTTTCTAAGTGCCTAGGAAAGTCTTCACCTCCTTTAAACTTAAGGAGGGAGCAAATAATATTTTCAGTAAAACCTAGCAGCAGCCTCTGAGTTTCCCATTTTTTTATTTGACACTGGTCAAACATAGATCTTCATTTTATGTCATGGTGATTTCCTATCAAATTAGGCATATATTCCTGCACATACATGTTGGCTTCTCTTGACTCTCAGGCTCCCTGAAATCAGCTGACCATCTCTGGGGCTGGGAGATTCTCAGATGGTGAAGATTTTGCCACTGTTTTTCCTAGCTCTTATGTCTTCCAAAATGAGTGACTGCCTTTGAGCTTCTGGTTTTGACTTGAATGTATGTTGCAGAGTGAGATGCTCATTTTATTTTTTTTAATGTTTTTTATTTATTTTTGATACAGAGAGAGACAGAGCATGAAAGGGGGAGGGTCAGAGAGAGGGAGACACAGAACCAGAAGCAGGCTCCAGGCTCTGAGCTAGCTGTCAGCACAGAGCCTGACACAGGGCTCAAACCCACGAACGCGAGATCTGACCTGAGCCGAAGCCGGAGGCTTAACCGACTGAGCCACCCAGGCGCCCCGAGATGCTCATTTTAAAGAAACCTGGTATTGTTCCCCACAGAACTGCTGGACTGACCTGACAATCTTCTCCGCTCCCTACCCTGACAAGTACCAGTCAGCTTCACACTGAACCTCAGTGGTCAATGATTGGGTTTGGATATTAGCAAAACAACCACAAAGGGGCACCACTTTAAAGACATGGTGAGATCATTTGTGTCTCTACGTGGCAGAAACCATAAGCTAAGGAAGCAAATAAATGTTTCCATAAACTGCAGAAAAGAAACACTCTCTGGCTACATATCTGTGAAACGCCCAACTTGGAACTTCCATTAACCCTCTTTCTTAAAAACCCAGATGGAGAGGGTTCAATTTTTCTAAGTTGGCTACTGAAGACTGAGGTAGCTTTTTAGCAGCAGTATTATGGCATTTCTTCAACATACTAAACTGGATTGGCCTTCAAGCCCCTCCTCAAGACATTGTTGAGGTGCATTGAATTCTGAGGATTCAGTGCAGGTTATTTGCTCTGCTGCTTTGGTTTCCCATCATTATCAAGATGGGTCAGATATAAAAAATCACAGCTATCAGGTCTATTTACTCTAAAAACTTGTGTATCAGCTGAGGACATCAAAATGTTCCAACACTGTCCAAATTAATATGAGCATTCCCTCTTTAGCACAGAGATTACATTTCTGGAATTGGGAGAACTAAGTATAGAGTCCTTTTGGAGATGTTCCTCTAGTGTTGTAAGGTGGTAGAGTTCCCTTTACATCCCCTGAAGTTGTCTCTAATAGGTGTCTCTATTAGTGATTTCTTCCAGCAATTAATCATTCAACAGTTGATGAATCTTCCCAGGCTGTGACATACTTAGGACATCTCTCATAATGTCAAAGTGCTTACTCCATTCCCTGGGTGTCTGTTGGTCCTTACCCTTGCTTCCTGAACTCTTTCCTCAGAGGTGCCTCCAGTACTCAGAAAACCCTTATTCATGGCAGCATGATGGTCTTCTTTATTTCTTTGTGGCAGGCAGGGCACCACAATCATTTACACATTTTATTAGCAATTATGGATCAAAACTGTCTTCCAGGGCACAAATGAAATTACAGAAAAATAGGTCACAGAGAAGTAAACAGCATGCCACAGAATTCACTCACTTGAAGTAGCAGCTCCATGGCTCACACCTGGGTCCAGGCTGCCATCTCTCTCACCTGGATTATTGTACTAGTCTCCTAAGTCATCTTCTTGCACTCCTTGCACCTACAAGCAGCCAGAGTTTTCCTTTAAAAATGTTAAGTCATGGGGCGCCTGGGTGGCTCAGTCAGTTAAGCATCCAACTTTGGCTCAGGTCATGATCTGACGGTTTGTGGATTTGAGCCCTGCATCAGGTTCTGTGCTGACAGCTCAGACCCTGGAGCCTGTTTCAGATTCTGTGTCTCCCTTTCTCTCTCTGCCCCTCCCCCACTTGTGCTATCTCTCTCTCTCTCTCTCTCTCTCTCTCTCTTTCAAAAATAAACTATATAAAACTATAAAAAATAAAAATGTTAGGTCATGCCACTCCTCAGCTCAAAATCCTCTAATGATTTCACTTTTACTAAGAATAAAACCTGCAATTGGCTTCACTTTCTTCAGGTCTGCCCTCAAATGTCACCTTAATAATGAGACCTTTTCCAGCCACCCCCCCCATAAAATAACAACTTTCTCATCCCCACCTCTGTACCACACTCCCAAATCCCCCCTCCTGCTCTTTCCCCCATCCATTGCACCTACTGCATTATCACCTACTGTCTATTTACTTACATGAGGTGTGGTAGATTATATTTTCCAAGATGGTCACAACACGATTTCCCATGCCACATACTCTTCTTACAATGTAATATTTCTTCTACTTCCTTTGAGAGATGTTTTCCACTGGCCTCAAGTCGAGAGCAGCCTGTAATTGCAGTAGAAGTGATATTTTGGGACCCCCGAGGCTAAGTCACAAAAAGCTGTACAATCTCTACCTGGGCCTCATAAGGCACTCAATCTTGGAATTCAGCTGCTGCGACATGAGGAAGCCCAGGCCACATGCAGAGGCCAAACAGCCAGTTGTTCTTGCCAATAGCCATCACCAACTTCTAGATGTTTGAGGAAACTTTTGAGATGACTTCAGCCCCAGCCACCGCAGGAGACTCCAAGTGAGAACTGCTTAGCTTAGCTTACTCATGTCCCAGAAACATGAGAGATAATGGTAAAATTGTTGTTGTTCTAAGCCACAAAGTTTTGGGGCCATTTGTTATTCAACAACAGATATTGGAACAATTTGTGTATATATTGTATGTCTCTCCTCACTAAAGTACAAGTTTCATGAGTTCAGGGATCTTGTTTTCTTTTTTGCTGTACTCCCAACACCTAGAACAGTGTCTGCATATAGTAAAGTCCTCAGTAAAAGTGTGTTGAATAAGTGAATGGATGCACAATGCATTTTCAGTATGGTATGCTAATGGTTATTGGTCAACAGTACATGGTACAGTCCCCAGGACTAGATCTCATTGGCAGACAGCATTTGGCACTTCAGCATGGAAAAATACATTTCACCCAAAACATTTCATAGGCAAATAACATTATAATGAATTATAATTATTACAGGAAAGCATAACATGGGATTTGAGCTTCGTGTAGAATTTGTCTTCTGGTGACTGATTCCATCAAGGGCTTTTCCAGATCAGGTCTGGAAAGGCTTCAGAAGTACTTTCAGAAGGATTATTGATTTTCTTCAATCCAAATAATAAAGTTCTTGCTAAGAATGACAAGTTCAAATTATACACATGTTCTTGGTATAAAATGGGATGAAGTGGATGAAAATGGATGGCACTGTGGGCACACACACACACTGGTACACAATTTGGAATGCCTACTTCCATTCCTATTTTGTCTGGTGGTTTGGAGTATACATATATTTTAAAAAAATGAATAAATATGATTTCACATCTCCCTAATCTCACATTTAGTACTTTGATTTACATTTGGTTTGGAGCAAATATTTGTGTATTGCTTAGAGAGCACCAACATCCTCATAGATCTAAAGAAAATATTAAAATATTATCATCTTGGGAAGTAAAAGACAAAATTTCTTAGCTACCTGGAAAAGAAATTACTTTTTGTTTGGGGGAAATTACGGGTGGATGGTCTTTAATGGACTAATCAATTTCTTTGGTCCAATCCACATCAGCCTTGATTGGAGCAAAAAGCACAGATGTGGAGTCTATGGTTTCTTAGAATTGAGGATCTCTGCTGAGTCTATTCACAGTAGTTTCAAAGCAGTTTCCATACATGAATTATTTTAATAAGCAATCATGTTCCTTCTTTCCAGAATCCAGAAGGGTTCAGGGCAAAAATAGCTTTTAAAAGTTCTTCACCTAAGGCTACTGCCATAGGCTACTTGGCTTTATGTCTCTTGAGGAAGAGTGTGTGCCATTTTGCTGCCTTTGTTCCAATGACAGTTGTTGGTGCCATTGGGCCTCACCATCTGGCCTGAGGCATGAGGGTCCCCTCTAGGTTAGGTATAAGTCTTGAGTGCAAAGTGGGGAGATTCCCAAAATTTCCTTGGAAAGTCCAGGCAACTGAATTGAGAATATTTTCTTTGGAAATACCATTTTTCTCACCAAAATTTAGGTGTTGCTTCTGAAGCTAATTATTCTTTATTTCATTTTTTTTTAATGTTTTTATTTATTTATTTATTTATTTGCAAGTCCAGACAAACTTGACTAGAAAAGAAGCCCGGGTAGGGTTTAGGATGAGCTCATGACGTACCACAAGCTCCAACCAATTGAAAGGCCACGAGAGGGGGAGGGCGGAAGTGACGAGACGTATCCCTCCGCGGGGCGAGAGGGTCGGTGGGGGGAGTCGGCGTCTCTCTCCCCCGCGCCAGCTCCCGTACACGGAGCCGCATTCCTTGGCCCCCCCACCCCCTCCCTCGGGGCCCCCCCGCCCCCCTCGGGAAAAAAAATCCACTCCAAATCACTCGAACCCGAGGGAGGTTTCCTTTCACCCTCGGGGAGACAAGCTCTCCACGGTTCCCTCTCCGCCGTCTCCCCCAAGCCCCCGTCCCCTCCCCTGCTCCCACCCCCTTCTCCCGGCGCCGGGTGCAAGGTCCCTTTAAGGCGACGGCGGCTTCCTCGGGTCAGACTACCGGCGGCGACGACCACGGGAGGTGAGTGAGCGAGCGGGCGAGCCTTCTCTCTCCCCACCCCCTTCTCCCGGGGGTTCCGTTATATTTTCGCTCGGCGAGGCGCTCCGAGGCGAGACAATGAGAGGGGGATGGGGCGGGTGCGCGAGGGGTGGGGGC
>NC_043707.1:39840260-39853777 GCF_006229205.1 Suricata suricatta
CCCGCGGGGAAGTGGGCGGGGGCGCGGGCTGCTGCGAGACGGCGGGGCGCGGCGGGAGGGGCGGGTGAGGGGGCGAGGCCGAGCCGAGGTGACGTCCCGGGGGGTTGGGTAGCGCTCGGTTCTCCCGCCGCGTCCCCGGCGGCGAAGGAGTGGGGCGGTCTTTTTGAGCGCGAGCTGGAAAATGAGTGATTGAGGTGTCGCTCCCTTGTGTTATGTAATCTCTGCTTGGTCCAATAGTACATTCTAAGCTGTAGTGCACTGCAGTTAGTTTGCAAAGTCTCCTCCCTCGGCCCTAAAATATTTTTGCGATGGCGCCGTGATTTATAAAATGGGACGGGGCGGTATATCTTTATTTTTGGTGTTTATATCCTGCCGCGGTGGGCGCCATGTTTATACCAGGGACTATTTTTTTCTAGATTCTCAGCATCTCTTGGAAAGATGATGTCGACCCACCTGCTTTCCGTTTTTTGGTTTTTTTCCCCCTGCGAGTTGCCCAGATTAACTCCCGTCGGACGCGGGATTCCCCCAAACTGTTAGTAACACTGGATGTATCTCTTCTCACTTACTTGGGCGTTCTCCGCTCAGAAAAAGGTGGAGCTGAGAAGAGTCTTGGAAGTCGGTTAGCCCAATCTCATTTTCGAGATGGAAATTGGAAAAACGGTTGTACTATTTCAGAACATCCGCCTTCTTGGAAATTGTGGCCTAGCCTTTTTCACTCTTTTGGGCACCTCCCACCGCTGCTCAAACCCCCACAGAAATGGTGTTTTACTTTCAAAGGATTCCCATCTAGCTAGAGGGGAAATGGCAGGAGGGCGTGCTGCTTGTTGATAAACCAGTGTCCAGACCGTGAGTTGCTCTTGGGCCTGGGAATTGGACTCTGAATTCGAACTGGTTCGCACACTTGTTAAGGATACATAAAAAATACCTTGGAGATTGCTGAAAGTGCTGTTTTGTGGGGGCCTCAAGCCTCAGCCTCTTTGGGTGGCATTGGCGGGGGGGGGGGGGGTGCCACCTTCTCTACGTTTTTAACCCGCAGTCCTTTAGCTAAGGCTGGTTAAGGCAGCTACCACATTGAGATTTGGGTTTAGCATAAAGGTGTTCACAATATAATTTTTAAACAATTAAGTGGCAATTTATACCCTTGATTTCTTTCCCTTTTCTTATGATTATAACGTACCGACCACATTGGTGTGTATCTCAAACTCTTTAGTTTGAGAACTAACAGAATGGAGGTTTGTGGGATGAACAGGATTTGGTTATTTTCCACCCCCACCTTAAACAGGTCACTATGACCCACCGGTCTCAGGATCCTTGAGATTCTTTCAGGGGAGCTGAGAGGGCGTTACTGTTTTCAAAATAGGTGATACTAGGATGCTGTATTTCTTTTCAGTGACATTTGCACTGATGATCCAAAAGCAAAGCTGGGTAAAGCTAAAGCTGCTTGTGGTGCCTTAGCACAAAGCAAGGCAGTTGCATGAAACTCCATGTGAGAATGTCTTTGATGAAGCCATAAAAATGATTTATTAATTGGGGCACATGGGTGGTTCAGTTAGTTGCGTGTCAGGCTCTTGAGTTTCGCTCAGGTCATGAACCCATCCTTGGATGGATGGAGCCCTGCATGGGACTCTGTGCTGACAGCAGGGATGGCGCCCTCTCTGTTTGCCCTTCAGGGGAAGGCATGCGCGCTCCCGCTCTCTCTCTTTCAATTTTAAAAATCTCAGTCCTTGAATGGATGTCTTTTTAGTTTTTTAAGAATCTGTGACTGAAGGAGGTATGCTGCCTAAGGAGGTATGATCTTCATAAGTAAAAGTAGTTGTGAGTTTGAGTTATAAGCTGCTCGTTTCAAGGAACAGCATTTTTACTTGAGAGAATGATCTGACAAACTAGCTTTTCTTCACATTTTAATGTTTTGTAGTTTTGATTTATTTTTTTTAAGGGAATGAGCCCAGAGGAGGAGAGGGAAGAAGGGAGAGAGAATCATAAGTAGGCTCCATGCTGAGCATAGAGCCTGATGTGGGGTTCCCCCTGAGCCAAAATCAAGATTCAGGTTCTCAACCAACTGAGCCACCCAGGCTCCCTGGCAGATAATTTCTGAAAATGAAGTGAGCCTGTCACTTCAAGGAAAACAGTTGACAGTACTCATTACCAACGATAAAAATTTGAGCATGAAAATAAGAATATGTTAAAAGTTGACATTTTGTGTGTGTACTTTCTCTTTCTCTCTCAAAATAAACTTTAAAAAAGTTGACATCTCAGGTTTGACAGCTTTCCGGTACTTAAAAGACTTTTCTTATCATATCAGTGTTAATAAGTGTGATTTTAAAGTATTTTAAAAATTGTGTTTATAGTGAAATGTGTCAACATTTGGAACACGGACATTTCAGTAAATTTGTATTTTGCCAGTGACCAGTGCATGATGTTTCAAAATATCATGGGTAAATGATCCTTTCAAAATGCAAGGTACACCAGTGGATTTTAATGTAAGAAAGTACAAAAAGTGGGTTGATAGGGATTCCAATTCCAAGATGCAACTATTCTTTAAGAAACTACCATTTGTTGAGTTTTAGCATTGTGTCAATATGCACAGCTATCTGAAAAGGTTTTTAGAATACTTCTTTTTTCCGAGATCTATGTGAGGCAGGATAGTCATATACTTAACCAAAACAACACACAGCGACAGATAGCATATGCAGCTATGAAGAATCCAGCTGCCTTCTATTAAGCTATACCTAACAACTGGCAAGAATGTAAAACAATACTGCTTTTCTAATTCTTTTGGGGAAAATGGTAACTTTTAATTGAAAATGTTTATATTGTGATGGTTTGTTATTGTCAATTGTGTTGATAAGAATTTAACTTTTTTTGTTTTAAGGCCTTATATGGTAAATATCAAAAGATAGAATCCACATCAATGAAAACTTTCTGAAGTCCTCAATAATTTTAAGAGTTGTATAGCGATCCTGAAACCAAAGCATTTGAGAATCACTGGGCACTGTCCTATGCTTCTACTTCTGAGATCACCCAATTCTGCCTCAATTTAGGAACTTCTGGAGACTTTACAAGTGTTAATTGGAGTGTTAATGGAAGAGGCAGTAGCTTGGGGCAGAATTCTAGAGAAAAATGTTGATTTGAGTCCTGGTGTGTCATCTACTCACTTTAACCTTGGGCAAGTTACTTAACCTCTCTAAATCTCCTTTTACCTCATCTGTAAAATGTAGTAGTTAGGACATATAATAGTGAGAATTCACTGAGAACGGTGAGTGTGAAGTACAAAGTAATGCCTGGGATTATATTAAAATATATTCCAGGTAACTTTTTAGTCTTTATTCTACATACAAGTAAAACCTTGGGTTGCGAGTAACTTGTTCTGCAAGACGAACAAATGTTTCAATTTGATAAATTAGTGATGTCTTGCAATACAAGTAGTACATGATGCTGAATGTCACATGATCACAGCTGAGCCAGTGGTTCTTTCTCTCTCAACGGGATTGTGGGTGATCATCTCCCATGCTCGGATGTTCGGTCTCAGGCCGCAGCATCTGGCAGAAATCAGTGATTTTTTGGAACATTGGAAGGTGCCCACAACTGGCACTAGTGTGTGTTTTGTCACTTCAAAGCACCTAGGGACAGTCCTTTGCTTTTCCATACAAGAGTAAGCTTAGGAATGCTTTGCTTCATTCTAGGTCAGGCTGCCTGCAGACATAGACCCTTCCCTCTGCTGCCTTATTGCCAGTTACATTAAATACAGTAACAAGAGCTTATTAATACTGTACTGTAGTCAACATCCGTGCAAGCGTGTACAATGGCCCCCATGCAGAAAAAGGTTGAAAAGAAAGAAAAGAAAGGCGGTAAGAAGAAGGAGATGATTACAGTGGAAGTTAAGAAAGAAATCATCAAGAAGTATGAACGAGGTATGCGAGTGGCTGAAATTGCAAGATTCTATAAGAAGTCTACGTCGACCATTTGTACAATATTAAAGAAGAAAGAAGAAATAAGGGGACTAGATGCAGCAAAAGGAGTCACGAGAATATCGAAGCAACGGCCACGTGTTCTGGAAGATGTGGAAAAGTTGCTTCTGGTTTGGATAAATGAGAAGCAACTATCGGGTGATACTGTGACTGAGAACTTTATCTGCGAGAAGGCGAAGGCCTTGTACACCGACCTCGTAAGTAGACTGCCAGGTACATCAACAGAAAAAGAAGAAGGCTTCAAGGCAAGCAGGGGATGGTTTGATAACTTTAAGAGGAGAAGTGGCATCCATAGTGTTGCGAGGCACGGAGAAGCTGTGAGTTTGGACGCTAAGGCAGCTGAGGCATTTGCTACTGAGTTCCAGAAGCTCATGGTTTCCGAGTGTTACCTGCCAGAACAAGTTTTTAACTGCGATGAGACGAGGCTTTTTTGGAAAAAGATGCCAAAGAGGACGTACATTACAGAAGAAGAGAATGCAATGCCTGCTCACAAGCCGATGAAAGACCATCTCACCCTCCTGTTTTGTGCTAATGCAAGCGGGGATTTTAAAGTCAAACCCCTGCTCGTGTATCATTTGGAGAATCCACGAGCCTTCAAGAAATGCAAGGTTCAAAAGAGCCAGTTAAATGTCATGTGGAGGTCCAACAGCAAGGCATGGGTCACTCGTGTCTTGTTCATTGAGTGGATCAATGAGGCCTTCTGTCCTGCAGTGAAGAAATACCTTTTAGGAAAGAATCTGCCCCTCAAAGCCTTGCTGGTGATGGATAATGCTCCTGCTCATCCTCCAGGCTTTGAGGACGACTTACTGGAGGAATTCAAGTTCATTAAGGTCAAGTTCCTTCCTCCGAACACCACTCCAATCCTCCAGCCCATGGATCAGCAGGTCATTTCAAACTTTAAAAAGCTTTACATCAAAGCGCTATTTCAGCAGTGTTTTGAGGTGACTGAAGGAACAAACCTTACCCTCCGAGAGTTTTGGAAGAATCATTTCCACATCGTGAACTGCCTCAATATCATTGATAAAGCCTGGGATGGGGTCACCAAGAGAACCCTCAGTTCTGCTTGGAGAAAACTGTGGCCCGATTGTGTTCTTGGACATGACTTAGAGGGGCTTGCTCATGAACAGGAGGCGCCAGTTATGGATGAAATTTTGTCCTTGGGGAAGACCATGGGATTGGAGGTGAGTGAGGATGACATTCAGGAGCTGGTGGAGGAACATGGCCAGGAGCTCACAACCGACGAACTGATGGAGCTGCATCGAGAGCTACAGCAAGAGGTTATGGAGGAGATCTCGTCTGCAGAGGGGGAGGAGAAAAAGGCGGAGGAATCCCTCACTTCAGATGAGATTAGGGAGATGTGTAAAATGTGGGAAACAGTGCAAAATTTTGTAGAAAAGCACCACCTGAATAAGGCTGTAGCCGTGCAAGCAATGAATCTGTTTAACGACAATGCAATGTCACATTTCCGTGAAATCCTCAAAAGGAGGCAAAAGTAAGTGTCGTCGGATAGGTTTCTTGTTAAAGTTGCACAAAAAGAAAAAGATTCCATTGAGCCAGTAGATAGCGGTGATTTCATTAGTGATAGTGAAAGTTGTCCCACACATAACTCCTCTCTCTTGTCTCCCTCACACCAGCCACGAAGGTTTTCAAAGGTAAGTGCAGGTTAATTTGTTTATTTTCCTTTATATTTTGTATTTTTTATTATTTTATATTACAGTATTATAGGCATTTTTGTATGAGTACTTTTGGGTATGGAATGAATCATCAAAGTTTCCATTATTTCTTATGGGGAAAGTCGCTTTGATACACAAATATGTTGGATTACAAGCGTGTTTCCAGAACAAATTATGCTCGCAAACCAAGGTTTTACTGTATGTCTTTCTGTCGAGGGTAGAGATTTCTTTTTTTCCCCTTTATTTTATCTTTTTTACTGTTTATTTATTGGGGGAGGGGTAGAGCACAAGCAGGGGAGAGGCAGAGAGACAGACAGACAGACAGACATGGAGACTTGGAATCCCAGGCAGGCTGCAGGCTCTGAGCCTGATGTGGGGCTTGAATTCACAAGCTGTGAAATCATGACCTGAGCCAAAGTTGGATGCTTAACCGACTGAGCCACCCAGGCGCCTCCAACCCTCCCCCCCTTTTTTTTTTTAAGTTTACTTAATTATTTGAGAGGCAGAGAGAGAATCAATCCCAAGCAAGCTCCAGGCTGATGGCCTGGGATCTTGATCCAGGGAACCTTGAGATTGTGGTGTTAGTTGAAATCAAGAGTTGGACTTAACCGATGGAACCACCCAGGTGCCCCAAGGATGGTGATTTCTGATTTAAATTACAAACCCTAGAGCTGTTTGGTGCCTTTATCATATCAGTATAGTAAGACTCTGATAGGTTCTTGGCATTCTGGTTTAAGATACTAAAGCCATATCTATAAAAAAATTTTACATATAACTTGGGAGGAGAAAAGGGAAATAGACTAACATATTAGTAGTATTTAGCAGAGTTAAAGGAAACAAAGGAGTAGAAATGAATATAGGTTATGTAACAACTGTCAGCAAAGAAAAGCTTTTGTTGGGAAAGGAACCCCTGAATATTGAACCCTTTAAAAATAGGGTCCAATTATTGCTTACTTTAGTATTTGTTTTAGTAAAAAGCTCATAACGTTTATCTGGGTGCTGTTTCTTGATAGATTTGCTGCCTGGTAAATTGAAAGTATTTTGTGTTTGGGAGTATTAGATTATTAACACTGTTTAAGAACACATCATGAATATTTGAGGTTCTGCAACTGTTGGATTCTGTAAGGGATGAAATCGGTCATGCAGAAGACTGGATAAATAAAGGCTTCTTACAGGTTTAACAATAATTAATTTTACAGCCATATTAAGTAGTCAGCTCTATAGGTTTTCTAGAATTAATATTTTTTAAAGACAAAAATTGAGGTAATTTGAAAACAAATGCAAATTGTTTTGAGGACTATATTTTACCCTAGAGTAAGAGGGTATATTCTTAAATTTTTTTGGTTTTGTTTTTGTGATGTTTGTTTATTTTTGAGAGAGAGAGAGTATGCACACACAAGTGGAGGAGGGGCAGAGAGGGGGGGGAGGCACAGAATCTGAGGCAGGCTCCAGGCTCTGAGCTGTCAGCACAGAGCCCAACTCCAGGCTCAAACACGAATGAACTGTGAGATCATGACCTGAGCCAAAATCAGATGCTCAAGCAACTGAGTCAGCCAGTTTTTTAAAATGTTTATTTTGAGAGAGAGAGAGAATGAGTGGGGAAGGGGCAAAGAGAATCCCAAGCAGCCTCAGCTTGAGCCCAAGGTGGGGCTTGATCCCACAAACCGAGTCCCAGGAACCATGAGATCATGACCTGAGTGGAAATCATGTGTCGGATGCTTAACCAGTTGAGTCATCCAGGCACCCCTTGTTGCTTAAAAAAAAAATTATGTTTATTATTGAGACAGAAACAATGAGCAGAGGAGGGGCAGAGAGAGAGAGGCATACACAGAATCCGAAGCAGGCTCCATGCTCTGAGCTGTCAGCACAGAATCCGCCACGGGGCTTGAACCCATGAACTGGGAGATCATGACCTGAGCTGAAGTCGGATGCTTAACTGACTGAGCCCCCCAGGCCCCCCCACCCACCCACACTGCTTGTTGCTTTTAAATAACAGGTTGTTTGTAAAGCTTTCTCTTTGTATTTTGCTTTTCAATTATGTAGACTTTTACTCATTAGTTAGGACCTGACTATAGGTTACCATATTTGCCAGTGCTTAAGATATAGTTCACTTCTCCCTAGAAATGTCTATCTGGTATATCTATATTATGGATGGAAAGATGAATGCCAAAGACTTCAAAGGCTATGGGAATTGCTGATAGTCCTGTGTGAGCCGCAGTATTGAGTAAAGCCTACTGAATATACAAAAACTATGTTGTCAGTACAATTACTGCTATAAAAATAACCAAATAGGTCGCTAATATGTCAAATAACGGGTTGGATTAATGGGCAGTGCTTCCTTGGTAGCCTGCATTATCCACCTTAGATTCATTTCTTTTTTTCTAACGTTATTTATTTAAAAAAATTTTTTTAACATTTATTTATTTTCAAGAGACAGAGCATGAGCAGGGAAGGGGCAGAGAGAGAGGGAGACACGGAATCCCAAGTGGGCTCCAAGCTCTGAGCTGTCAGCACAGAGCCCAACGCAGAGCTTGAACTCATGAGCTGTGAGCTCATGACCTGAGCCAAGTTGGCCGCTTAACCAACTGAGCCACCCAGGTGCCCCCCTTTTTTTAACATTATTTAATTATCACGTATATTTTAAGAAACGTGTATATGCTATCTATGTGAAAATCGCTCCTAGAAATAAGAACAAGTTACATAGAAAATTCAATCAACATGACTACCAGTTTGAGTAAATGGCAAAAAGATAATGATAGAATATGGTAGTGCAAAAATATCACAACGAAAATGTTAATCGGTAGTTTTTACGCCCACCTTTTTTTTAAAATTTCAGCTTTAATGAAGCCTAATTGCCAAAACATAAGATATTTAAAGCATACATTATGGTGATTTCATGTATATTGTGAAAGGGTTCCCTCAGTCTAGTTAATGAACACATTCATCACCTCACATTTATTTTGTTTGTGAGAACACTTAAGTTCTACTCAGCAAATTTTAGTTGTATGGTATAATGTTATCAATTATAGTCTTCATGTTTTCCATTAGATTGTCAGACCTTATTTATCTGATTCCCCCCAACTTTTTATTAAGAAAATTTCATGCATGTGAAGGCATGCAAGGAGTATTCCTCCTTGACCTAGGCACAATGATTTCTTTAATATCCTAATGTCTATAAGAAAGCACTAAAGTATGCATATGTTTGCTAAACCACTTGGAAATCATGACATTTCCACTAAATATTTCGTGCATTTGCTAAGAATAAATACACTCAGTTGGGTGGGACCTGGGATGGTGGGGGAGGGATAGAGTGAGAAGGAGACAGAATCCCAAGCAGGCTATGCAGCTCTGTCAGCACAGATCCTGAAGCAGGGTTCAAACTCATGAACCCTGAGATCATGACCTGAGTTGAAATCAAGAGTCTGACGTTTATCTGACTGAGTCCCTCAGGTGCCCCTATCTTTTTTTTTTTTTAAGTGTATATACTTCCCTTGTTGAGTACTGAATAAAGTATAGGATTGTTGAGTCATTTTGTTGTAGATCTGTATTTAACACTATATGTTAACTATACTGGAAATGAAATTTAAAACATTTTAAAAATTAAAAAAATTTTAATGAAAAGTAATTCCCGAATATTATGTAGTCTGTATATTCAAATGTTTCTTTTGTTCCCAAAATGTATTTATAGCTTTTATATGAACTGAAATCCAATAAAGGTTCAAATGTTGCATTTTGTTATGACTCTTTAGTTTTATTATTTTTTTTAATTTTAGAGAGAGAAAGAGAGCTCAGAGAGCATGCAGGTAGGGGGAGAGGAGCAGAGAGAGAGAGAGGGAGAGGGAGAGAGAGAGGGAGAGACACTGACTGTCAAGCAGGCTCCATGGCATGGAGCTTGACATGGGCCTGATGCCACAACTCTGGGATCATGATCTGAGCCAAAATCAAAAGTTAGACAATCAACTCAGCTCCCCAGGTGCCCCAACCCCTAGTTTCTTTAATTTAGTTTTTGTGTGTTTGTGTGTCACATTTTTAAAGAGAACATGTTACTAGTTTTATAGAATGTTCTCTATTCTGCATTTGATTATTTCTTTATAGAATGTCCCATCTTCTGGACTTACCTCATTATTTCCTTGTGGTGCTACTTAATTTACTCCTCTACTGCTGTGTTTCCTACAAACTGCAAGTTAAATTTAAATGCTTGGTATTTTTGGTTTTGTTTTTAATATTTTTCATTTTAGAGTAAGTGAACACAAGTAGGGGAGAGGCAGAGAGAAAGGAAGACACAGAATGCGAAGCAGGCTCCAGGCTTTGAGCTGTTAGCAGAGAGCCCAATGAAGAGCTTGAACCCAGAAACCGACCATGAGACCATGCCCCGAGCTGAAGTCAGACACTCAACCAACTGAGCCACCCAAGTGCTCCTTGATTTGATTAAGGTTAACTATGATAGTCATTGGCTTGTTTGCTGTGTACACCAGTTGGTGACAGGCATTCTCTGGATTATTGGCTAACATATTTGTGTTTAAACTTAAGTACTATCATAACCTTTGGTGTTTGAGATATGGAGCTACCTTTGTAACTCACAGTTCAAACACAACAGTAAGACTGAGAAAGCATGCAGAAGTAGGTTTGCTTCCTGTCATTTTGGTTCACTGCCCTCTGAGAAAATGATTTGGAAGTTGGACACACAAGAAGAGTAGTTGTATTTAGCAGAAGCAACCCACAGAGGAATTATAAAGGGGTCAAAAGCAGAAATTTAGAAATGGAGATTAGGGGCACCTGGGTGGCTCAGTTGGTTAAGTGTCCAACTCTTGATTTCAGCTTGGTCATGATGTCTTGGTTCATGAGATGATTATAAGGTTTGTTTCACCTTAGAATTATCTACCTGTGAAACTTGGTTTTCTCTTCATATTCATCTGACAACTTCTGTACCATTCTTTTCTTGCCCAAGTACTTAATTTCTCCTTAAAACAGGAGCATCATGATGTCAATCCTCAAAAATTACGGTTACTGCCAATTTTGTTGGTTACTTTTGGTTTGTCATTGTCAATATTGACTAGTGGATAATTTTTTTGGATGTAATCTCCCAAAGTCCTTTAATCCAATTTCAATTTCTTCTTTTTTTTAGTGTTTATTTATTTATTTTGAGAGAGAAAAGGAATACAAGTTGGGCAGAGGGAGAGAGAGAGAATCTTAACTGGTTCTGCACTCAGCATGGAGCTGGATGCAGTAATCTTGATCCTTTGCCCCTGAAATCATGACCTGAGTTGAAATCAAGAGTTAGATGCTCAACTGACTGAGCCACCCAGGCGCCCAAGAAATGAACGTGGGATGATTGCTTTTAAAGAATTTTCCCCTCAGGTGCACCTGGGTGGCTCAGTCAGTTAAGTGTCCAACTTCAGCTCAGGTCATCATTTCATGGTTCGTGAGTTCGAGCCTCACATCAGGCTCTCCACTCTAGCAAGCACAGAGCCCACTTCAGATCCTGTTTCCCTCTCTTTCTGTTCTTCCCCTGTTTGCACATTCTCCCTCCCTCCCTCCCTCCCTCCCTCGCTCGCTCGCTCGCTCGCTCTCTTTCAAAAATGAAAATAAACAAAATAATTTGCATTTCAGAGCGTGGATTCCGTTTGATCAGAGTTTCTTTGTCTTGGCCATGTAGATGTTTTAGAGCAGTTAGTCCCTAGCTGACCTGTGTGCTATCGGGTGTTGAGTAGCACCCCTGGCCACTAGATAGGTGCCAGTAGCAGTCCTCCCCAACCCTACCAAAGATGTCTCTAGACACTGCCAGATGTCTTCTGGAGGGCAAGTAGTCCCCATTTTTGAGTATCCCTGAGTTGGAAAACATCCATTGGCATGTGCGAAGATTCCTTACTAATGTCTTATGATTTGGTTTCCCTTTAGCCCATGTACAGCTGTTGAACCCAGATGTCTTCTGCAGTAGGCCATGCTGCTTGGGCTGTGCCTGGTAGAAGCTGGAGGACAGTGGGATATGATGACTTTTTTTCTCTCGGGAATTCTATTGAAGGGAGAAATAAGGTCTTCATTTATAAGTCAGGTTGTAGGCCTTTTGCTTTTATCTACCCCCCCACCCCTTTCCACCTTGGAAAGGAACCTTACTAGCTATTTAAGCTTATATGTTGTGGATAAAGTTTTTGTTAGGAATAGTTAAGAAATTTGTTTGGTACCTTTGAGATGATCTGCATTTTGGCATTCAGGAAAAGATTGTCTTAAAGACAATCTTAAAGGGCACCTGAGTGGCTCAGCAGTTAAGTATCTGACACTTGATTTTTGGCTCCGGTCATGATCTCATGCCTTCATGAGATTGAACCCTATGCCTGGCTCTGCACTGACTGAGCAGAGCCTGCTTGGGATTCTGTCTCTGTCTTTTCTGACCCTTCCCTGCTTTGGGTACCTGCTCTCTCTCAAAATGAATACTAAAAAAAGACTGTCTTTCAAAAAACAGTTACTTGCTGGTGGGCTTGATTAAACCAGATATATCCCCTTTGTTAACCTTTGATTGCCCTTAAAAAGTTTTAGCTACAGTTGACCCTTGAATGGTTTGGGGGGTTAGGGGTATTAACTGGTGATACCCTCCCCAGTCAAAAATCTATGTATAACTTTTGACTTCCCAAGAACTTAACTGCTAATAGCAGAAACTGGGAGAGAACACGTTTACAATTTAATTGAGAGATCAACTGCTGAAGTGGTGCGGGTTTTTTTTTTTTTGGGTTTTTTAAAAATTTATTTTTGAGAGACAGAGATTGTGAGCAGAGGAGGGGCAGAGAGAGGGGGAGGTACAAAATCTGAAGCAGGTTCCAGGCTCTGAGCTGTCAGCCCAGAGCCTGATGCAGGACTCGAACCCACGAACCATGAGATCATGACCTGAGCTGAAGCCAGCCGCTTAACCGACTGAGCCACTCAGGCGCCCTCAAGTGGTGTTTTAAGGGGACATTGGGATACCCACAACGCTTGAGCTCACTGTGATAGCAATAGGACGTGGCTACGAAATACAGGGATACATTAGACCCTCTAGTTAGTTTCAGCAGTTATCTTAATACTGCATGTTTGTTTATATTTATTGCAGATGCCACCATGTACAGTTGGTAGGTGTGTAAGTTTTGATAAATTTTGACTTTTTGTAATTTGTGAATGTTTTATGGTAGTAAATGATAAACAAGTACATCTAAATATGTTTTCTGTATTCAAGACATAACTACCTTTTCCTTAACTTGTTTTGATATTTCGAGGCTACCTGGTTCTTTGAGTTTTTTCAAATTGTTACAAATTTTTAGACTTTTCCAATACATGTATTGAAAACAGAATCTATACGTAGATTTGCACAGCTCAAATCCATGTCGTTCAAGGGTCAACTAACTGTATTTGTAAATTCTGCCATTAAGTGAAATGATTCAGTCGTCTTGTTAAGGGAAAGGAAAGGGGTTTAGGATAAAGAGTGGAAGTAATAAGATTAATGAGAATCTTTTGCTCAGTAAATATGTTACAAGACTGAAGAATCTCGAGAAAGAATTCCGGGAGAGAGTATAATTTTATTTTTTAGTTTCTGAAACATGTACTTCGTGGATGTGAAACTTTCTGCCAAATGCCATGGGAGTGAAATTGAAGATAGCTGACTAATAATAGAAGGTTGATATGAAGATTATTTTATTTTATCTTTTTAAGTGTTTCTTCATTCTGAGAGAGTGAGTGTACATGTAGGGGGGTGCAGAGAGAGAGAGTCCCAAGCAGGCTCCACATTTAGCTCAGCACAGATTCTGGGGCTTGATCCCACTAACTGCAAGACTGTGGCCTTAGCCGAAATTACAAGTCTGAGGCTCAACCAACTCAGCCACCAAGGTGCTCGTGGAGATATGTTTATATA
>NC_043707.1:39853877-39869079 GCF_006229205.1 Suricata suricatta
TTTTTTTTTTTTTTTAGCTCATTTTTTGAGAGAGAGCAAGCCGTGGAAGGGCAGAGAGAGGGGTAGAGAGAATCCCAAGCAGCATCCACCTGTCCGTGCAGAGCCAGATGTGGGGCTTGAACTCATGAACGGTGAGATCATCATGACCTGAGCCTAAATCTAGAGTTGGACACTTACCTGGCTGAGCCACCAGGTGCCCCTAATTTTATATTAAAAGTGAGCAGAGGGAGTCTCACTGGCTCAATTGGAAGAGCATGCAACTCCTGATCTTGGGATTGTGAGTTTGAACCCCACATCCGGCTCTCTGCTGACAGCTTTGGATCCTCTGCCCTCCTCCCTTCCTCCACTCATTCTCTCTCTCTAAATAAATAAACTTAAAAAAAAATCTCTAAAAGAGTAAAATGAGCAGAAAGGTCCCTAATGTCTAGACTGGTCTTGGAACATCATTCGTGACCAAAAGGAAACAGAGCCACTTAAAGAAATGGCATATTCTAGGTCTGGGGAAGGAAATAGATGAACCTGGAGCATGTTATCTCTCCGATAGCAAGGATAATTTGAACACTACTAAGGTTGTGTCAGATGGGCTCAGGACCCAACTGAAGATGTTCCACTGGCCAATATAGGACACTTTTGAGTATCAATAAAGATAACGGCAGTGAACCCAAACACACAAATTATGTTTAAAATATGATATCATAATGATAGCTTAAGAACAAGCATGTTGTTCACTTTGGTGAAATACTATTGAAGCATTATTTTGAAAACTAGTAAATAAAGGGAAAAAAAAGATAGAAGGAATCAAGACTTTACTATATGAACTGCATCATGGGTAACCAGATAATATATATGTTTTGGCTTTTTTGTTTTTTAAAGTTTATTTTAAGAGCACGACCCCGGGTTGGGGAGGGGCAGAGAAAGAGGGGGACAGAGGATCTGAAGCGGGCTCTGCGCCAGCAGCTGGAATTCACAAACCCTGAGGTTTTGACCTGAGCTAAAATCAAGAGTCAGATGTTCAATCAACTGAGCCACCCAGGTGCCCATACTTTTTGTTGTTGTTGTTTTTAATATAAGTGTTCTAGTTAATAAATGAAGAATATATATATATTTTTTAAACATTTATTCATTTTTGAGAGAGTGTGAGTGGGGGAGAGGCAGAGAGAGGGAGACACAGAATCTGAAGCAGGCTCCAGGCTCCAAGCTGTCAGCACAGAGCCTGATGTGGGGCTTGAACCCACAAGTGGTGAAACCATGACCTGAGCCAAAGTCGGACGCTTAACCAGGTGTCCGTCCCAAAGGAAGGATAGATTTAGAATGACTAGCTCCAGCATCGAGCATGCCTCCAGATGGCAGAGAACTCCATCCTTATGAGTAGTCTTGGAGGGGGGGTGGGGGGCGGGAGTTCATCCTGTGTCTAATCATGCCACTAGATCCACCTGTCCATTTCAGGATATCCAGGGGACAGAGGCATGTAGTAAATGCTATGGGTATGTGATCAACAATAGCCAGGTTGTAGAAACTACAAGAGGTGAGCTGGTTCTTCAACAAATAAATTGCAAGGGAAGAAAAAAGATGAAGGTCTATAAATTTAAAGACTTAAACTTACCAAGTATTCCTAATACATGGACCTTATTTGGATCCTAATTCAAACTTTAAAAAGTATGGTATTTGAAATTTGAATGTTGATTCAATGATATTAAGGGTCTACCAATTTTTAGGCACGTATGGTACTATATTTTTTCTTTTTCTATATCTTTCAGGTTCTTATATTTTAGAGGTTCATGCCAAAATATTTATGAATAATGTAGAATGTAGCTTCAGAATAATATGTAGGAGGGAGGCCCAGATAAAACAATTTTGGGTTGATAATTTTTTTTTGGGGGGTTGATAATTTTTGAAGGTGGGTGATAGATGCACTCTACTTTTGTATTTAGTTAGAACTTACATCTTATTTACAAAATAGAAAAGAATCACAACAGTTTCACTTCAGAGACTCACAATTGTAATATGGTGAAAGTTTGCCCCTTCACTTGGTTTTGGTATGATTCTCAAATTTGCTTTTCATCCCACATTTTCCCCTTGATGTGGCACTGTGTTCCCAAAAGCTGGCCTTTATTTTCTGAAATTCACATTTTTGCCTGGCAGTTTTTCAGAAGAAATTAAAATGCCCCTAAATTGGGTAAGGATTGAATTTCAACATGTTTGTTTGTTAATGGGAGAAGTATCCAAGTCTGAATAGATTTAAAGCAAAGCAACAGAGAAGAGAAGAAAAAAATCCAGAGTTTTTTGTTTTTGTTTTTTTTTCCTTATGAGAAGTTAAGTTAAAGATTTGGTGTGGAAAGAAGTTAAACATTAGTAGAATGATAGTTTGGGAAGATGTGTACATTGCAATACTGGGTATGTAGTAATTCCTGTCTTTTATCAAAAATAGTTGAAAGGTGACTGACTGCATACTATATGCCATGGATCGCTTGAAAAGCCACAAAGAACTACTGTGTCTCTTTTATGAGTATCTTGATAGAGATATTAATTATGACGTTTCTTCAGATTAATGAAGATTTCTTTTTGGTAACTGGAAAACTACAAGCAGGGCGCTAAGTTTGCATTTTTCAAGTTTGTAAAGTATTTAATTTAGGTTGATAGCTCTTTTGTGGGATGACGTATCTTTTCAACAGAGTTAGTGTTTTGACCCTGAATTATAGATGGTAAGATGAATGATCACGCTTGGAGACAACAGTCTAGGTCAGAACTGAAGACTGAAAAGCTTGGTTTCATTGTCTTTCAGAGATGTTTGGATGTATGTGAAGTATGCTTAGTCAGCAGATTTGTTTTTTGTTTTTCTTTCTGGGTCGACAAGCCTTTATTGGTTAATTTGTCTTGTTGTAAAGAACTTGAAGAGTATTTTGAGTTGAATTTGCTGCTCATTTTGAATCTTTTAATTTATATTGGTTGTCTTGGCAGAACGTGTACCTGGAGAGTTCTTGCTCTCTCGATAAAAAGTAGGCCACAAACATCTTTCAGATCTAACCTTCCCACTCTTTGTTTATTAGAGTATCTTTTTCATGAGAGGACTAGCATAGTTTGACTTTGATCAAATGGAAGAAACTTTCTCTTATTTTGGTTTATTTAAAAATTTTTTTAATGTTTTTTATTCATTTTTTGAGAGACAGAGAGACAGCGCCAGCAGGGGAGGGTCAGAGAGAGAGAGACACACACAGAATCCAAAGATAGGCTCCAGGCTCTGAGCTAGCTGTCAGCGGGGCTTGAACCCACGAACTGTAAGATGACCTGAGCCGAAGTTGGACGCTTAACTGACTGAGCCACCCAGGTGCCCCTATTTTTGTTTATTTTAGAGCACACGCACATGGAGGAGGAGCAGAGTTGATGGGGGGGGAGAGAATATATCTCGAATGGACCCTACGCTCAGTGCAGAGCCCCACACGAGGCTCGATTCCATGACCCTGGGATCATGACCTGAGCTAAAATCAAGAGTTGGATCCTCAGCCGCTGAGCTACCCTAGCTCCCCGGAAGAAACTTTAAGTATTCTTCTTAAAATTTATTGCTGTGTGAATGGCTTAGATGGTTATAAGCATCTGACTTCGCCTCAGATCATGATCTCACAGTTTGTGGGTTCGAGACACTGAAGGGGTCTCTGTGCTGACAGCTCAGAGTCTGGAGCCTGCTTTGGATTCCATGTCTCTTTCTCTCTCTTTGCCTCTCCCCCCACCTGCTTGCTCTCCCTCAAAAATAAATAAACATTAAAATATTTTTTAAAAAATTTGTTGCTTCACAAAATGAAACATGCACTCAGTCCCTCAAAAAAATTATAAGGAGTTGAGGTAAAGATCAGCTTTTGGATATACTGTTAAAATATCGATAAGAATGACATTGAAAACCGCAGTTTGCATTCAGCTACCTCTGCTTACTCTGAAGGGAAGTTTTCTCCCGATTGCTCAACATATGTTTGGGAGGGTTTGCTGCAAGCTGGTCAGAGTGGAAAGAAAGTGCTTGAGATCCATCTGTAGACCTTATCATCCACAGGCTTTTGATATTTATGTATTAATTGTTGGCTGTGGGCTCTAAGAAAGTTACACAGCAAAGAATTGGCATAAAATTTAGTTAAAAAAGAAAGTTGGTTAGGGTAATGTCTTTTTCAGTAAAACTAATCTGGACACTACAGGAGTTTATGTCTTGGCTCAAGCTGCCTGCTGGTATGGATTTGGCTTTTGGCCTTTTTTTTTTTTAAGTTTATTTTTAAGAGAGAGAGAACACAAGTAGGGGAGGGGCAGAAAGAGAGGGAGACACAGAATCTGAAGCAGATTGCAGGCTCTGAGCTGTCAGCACAGAGCCCGACACGGGGCTTGAACCCACAAGTTGTGAGATCATGACCTGAGCCAAAATTGAAGGTAGAAGGTGGAAACTTAATGGGTTGAGTACCCCAGACCCCAGGCTTCTTTTTAATTCTGTCTGGCCAGTGTTGTCTTATGTATATTTATGGTAAATATGAAACCAAGAAAATTTATGTGATATCTTATATGTTTTTCTTTCCCTCCTCATATCTTCTCCCCATTGTGGTTTTGGCCTGGAAAGACAAAAGTAATTAGAATATTAGAGACCAGTTAGAGTCAAGTTAGGCACTTTATCCATTGAATCTGAGGGCACTTGGCTATAGCTAATGCACTGGGGCATTGGCTGAATTTTTTTTTTTATTTTAGTTAACATACAATGCAGTATTGGTTTCAGGAGTAGAATTCAGTGATTCATCACTTCCATAAAATACCCAGTGCTCATCACAGGTGCCCTCCTTAGTACCCGGCACTCTGCCTGGATATTTTAAATTTTCAAGGGAACAACGCCATCTGTTGGGCAGCTTAAAAATGAATTCTGTCAAGTTGTATGGACCCCACTACTTAGACTAGTTTTAGATTGGTTGTTTTGTTTTTGGTGTAGAGATGTAGTAAAACATTTTTCTGAAATAGTTATTAAGAGCACTGTGCGAGCCTTTGCCTTACAGGCTTTATTTGAAATTGAGCAGTGATGTTGTTATAATTCCAAGACAAAGAAATTGACCTTTAGTTTACTAATGTTGGAGGGCAAAATAGCAGTAGCTCTTTTTTTATTTTTATTTTTTTTTTATTTTTGAGAGGAGGAGTCAGAGAGAGAGGGTGGGGGGAGAGGGAGGATCCCAGGCAGGCTCTGCGCTGACAGCCCAGAGCACTATGCAGCTGAAATCAAGAGTTGGATGGATGCTGGGGCGCCTGGGTGGCTCAGTCGGTTAAGTTGTCCTACTCTTGGTTTCGGCTCAGGTCGTGATTTCACCGTTCATGGGTTCGAGCCCCACATTGGGCTCTGTGTGGACAGTAAGGAGCCTGCTTGGGATTTTTTCTCTCTTCCTCTTTCTTTGCCACTCTTGCAATCTCTCTCTCTCTCTCTCAAAATAAATAAACTTTAAAAAGTGGTGGATGCTTAATTAACTGAGCCACCCAGGCTCCCCTAGCAATAGCTCTTTGTTTGCATTACAGAGGTGTAGGCTTTGTGTTTATAAGAAATAGGTAGGGGCGCCTGGGTAGCTCGGTCTGTTGAGTGTCCTGCTCTTGATTTTGGCTCAGGTCATTATCTTGTGCTTCATGGGATCAGGCCCTGCATTGAGCTGTGTGCTGACAGCGCAGAGCCTACTTACGATTCTTTCTCCCCACCCCCACTTCTCTCTCTCTCAGCCCTTCCCCCACTCTCTAAAAAAATCAATAAACTTAAAAAAGAAAAAGGAGCATGTCACTTTGGCAGGTGTTTTCAAATTAAAGACTCATTCCAAAGTCACAGTGGAGTATAAGAATACAATTTGGGGGGGAGGGGTAGAACTACCACCCACTTTCTGAATTCTGGGCAATCTAGGATTTGATCCTGCAGCATAATGAGCAAAATATACATTTTTTTGCATTTTATTATTTATTTATATTTTGAGAGAGAGAGAGCATGAGCAGGGAGGAAAAGGGCGGGGGATGGGGGAGAGAGAGTGCGAGTATCTTAAGCAGGCTCCATGCTCAGCCTGGAGCCTGACAGGTGGCTCAATCCCACAACCCAGGAATCATGAGCTGAAATCCAGAGTCAGATAGATGCTCACCTGACTGAGCCACCCAGGTGCCCCTATGATGATGATGATGATGATGATTATTATTATGTTTAAAGATTTTCTTTTTCAGTAATCTCTGCACCCAAAGTGGGGCTCAGCTCCCAACCCTGAGATCCAAGAGTCATGTGCTCCACTGACTGAGCCAGCCATGCACCCCCAAAACATAATTTTAATTGAAGACCCTGCACTTGCATGATTTGCCTCACCCTGATCATAGCCCTGGGTATTACAGATTAAACTTTTATAGTCCTGTTATTGAATGATTCGCCATTAGCTCTTTCACAGTTTTCCCCAGGAATAAAAGTTATAATGAGGTGCCTGGGAGGCCCAGTCGGTTAAGCGTCCTGCTCTCAATTTTGGCTCAGGTCATGAGACTGAGCCCCCATCAGGCTCTGCACTGACAGCTCGGAGCCTGGTTGGGATTTTGTGTCTCCCTGTCTCTGCCCCTCTCCCACTTGTTCATGCTCTCTCTCTCAAAATAAATATTTTTTAAAAAGAATAAAAGTTATCATTCTAGATCCTTCGAAATCTGGCAGTAGGAGGTTAGAAGAAAGGGTAGAGGGAGCACAGGAGTGAGTTACTGGTAGATTGAAGAATCAGATTCCATATTTTTTATAAAACTGTATCTCTCATTTTGAGGTCCCCATGAGCAGGGGAGGGGCAGAGAGAGAGAGGGAGACACAGAATCTGAAGCGGGTCCAGGCTCTGAGCTTGCCAGCACAGAGCCCAACACGGGGCTTGAACTCATTAACTGTGAGATCATGACCTGAGCCAAAGTCAGACGCTTATCGGACTGAGCCACCCAGGTGCCCCATTGAGGCCAACATCTTTTTTTTTTTAATTTTTTAAATGTTTTATTTATTTTTGATACAGACAGAGACAGAGCATGAGAGGGGGAGGGGCAGAGAGAGAGGGAGACACAGAACGGGAAGCAGGCTCCAGGCTCTGAGCTAGCTGTCAGCACAGAGCCCGACGCGGGGCTCGAACCCACGAATGTGAGATCTGACCTGAGCCGAAGTCGGAGGCTTAACTGACTGAGCCACCTGGCGCCCCGAGGCCAATATCTTATTTGGTCCTGTTTTCTTGCAGCATGGCGGACACCGACCTCTTTATGGAATGTGAGGAGGAAGAGCTGGAGCCGTGGCAGAAAATCAGCGATGTCATTGAGGATTCTGTTGTTGAAGATTATAATTCAGTGGATAAAACTGCTACAGGTAACAGACACTCTTTTGATTTTTAGATTGTTATTTAAACCAACTCATCTGGATGGCATTTTTATTAAGAAAGTGTGGAGAAGGACTATTAAGAATTCAAGGATGGATGCCTCATTGGGGCACTGGTGCTTTTTTTCCCCATGCTTTATTTAGTCTGTAAAAATGCCTCAGTTTCTTCATATGTGAAGCTAGAAACACTATGTTCAGTTTATTTAAAACATTGAGAGTTGAATTAACCAATGCTTATCAGTCATTCAGCAGTCCTCCTACCAAATGTATGAACAAGAATGCAAAGTAGTGTGTGTGGCAGTGTTCACTTATGTACCCAGTCTAAAACAGGGTCCCATAGTCATTTTCATCTTCTTCGTTTGTTTTACTTGACCTTGGTTTCCTTTGTGAGCGAACAGAATTTGCTTTGGGTCTGCCTTCATGGACAGTTTACAAACGTAGGCTTGTTAGCTGCTCTTTGAAAAATGTGATGCTGAAGGGTCAAATTCTAGATTGCCCTGAACTCAAAGAATGGGTGATGGTTCTTTTCCCCCCTAAATCGTATCCGTTGCTCTATTTTTATCTTCTCTCCCTTGAGACCTGAAGATGGCATTGGTTTAGGCTGAAACAGGACACAGCTCAGGGTCTTGTGTACGGCTTACTGTGAATGCACGGTTACAAATACCAACAGCAGAGATGATAACCCTTTGAGTCCTAGAGATGTGCTTGTGCTATATGAGCAAAAACTTAAAATACTGGGTCAGTGAGCTCGCGATGTAAATTGACCAGGAAATGTGAGATGAAGAGGGCATTGTGTCTCATTGGTGGAGTGAGGGACAAGGAGGAGGAGAAATCAGATGCACACTTGGATTTGCAAAGAAAGCAGGAAACTTTGGCTTTGGCTATAGAGACCCACAACGAGACGGAAAGGGATTAAAACAATATCCTTTAGTGTCATCTGTCCCTGTCTCCAAGTGACTGTGCCTCCCCTTCCCCACAGTTTCTGTGAGCCAGCAGCCAGTCTCGGCTCCAGTGCCCATCGCTGCCCATGCTTCTGTGGCTGGGCACCTCTCTACATCCACCACCGTTAGTAGCAGCGGGGCACAGAACAGCGACAGTACAAAGAAGACTCTTGTCACACTAATTGCCAACAACAATGGTAAGTGGGATTATTGGGAAATTCTTCCTGGGCCAGAGGGGTGAGAGAATTAAAGAGGTCTTAGGAACAGATGTATGTGTTTAGTTTTAGGTACCCATGTGGTTACTTACACTGGTTAGAGTGACTTTAGTAATGGTTCTGTGACATGGAAGGGATTCAGTGGTGGTGCTGTCCTTTTGAGTTAGTGCTGAATGGATGCTGGTGTTTCAAGTCTGAGGGAAGCTGATCTTGCTGCTAATAATTTGTGGGAGAGAAAATGTAAACCCCAAATTCTGCACTATTAAAGAGATTGAGGGGGCTGTTTTTTTTTTTTTTTTTTTTTTTTTTTAAGTGGAATAAGCCCCGCTGGTTTGGTAAGAATTCTCCCAAGGTAGCTTTGTTCTAGATTTTCTTTGGCAGATTTGTTTGGTCATTGGTTCCTGGCTATGGAAAATAGGATAGGGTTGTTTTCTACTTGAAGGAAATGGTGAAAGAGTAGTGTTTTTAGTGTATTTATTGATAGAGAAGCTACATAGTATTGGTTTCTATTAATTTCTGATGACTTTTTTTACAATCTGAAGGCAAGCTATGGCTTAAGATTCACAAACTAGAATAAGCATCTTTATAGAATCATTGTGTTGCTGCAAAGGGCTTACTTTTAATTATTTATAATTATATATAACTTTAATTATAAATAGCTTTATTAATACAAGAATAACATGTGTATTGTAGAAAAAGTAAACAGTGAAAAAAAATAAAAGGAAGGAAAAAATGTTTAACTGTTATCTCACTACTTGGAGATAAGTATTTGTAACTCTTATTCTATACATATATGCACTTGTATATACTTGTATTATGTAGTGATTTACTTTTTACATGAACAGATCATGTAGACTCTACATTACTCTTTGCCTCCTTTTCCCCCTTAATATGTAATGAATATCTTCCCATTTTAATCAGATGTCTGTAACATTGTTGATAAGTGACCCTTGAACAGCATGGTGGGAGGGACAACAACTGCCTGCATAGTTGAAAATTTACATATAACTTTTGATTCCCCCCAAATTTAACTACAGATAGCCTTCTATTGATAACAGTTTATTAACACAGATTTTGTATGTAATATGTATCAGACTATATTCTTACAATAAAGTAAGCTAGAGGAAAAATGTTATGCAGAAAATTATAAAAAAGAAATAATGCAGTACTGTACTATATTAATTGAAGAAAATTCCAGGGGGCTTGTGTGGCTCAGTTGGCTGGGCGTCCAACTCTTTTGATTTCTGCTTAGGTCATGATCTCATGGTTCAATTCGTGGGTCAAACCCCATGTAGGGCTGTGGCTGATGACATGGAGCCTGCTTGGGATTCTCTCTCTCCCTCTTTCTCTCCCCCCCCCACCATGAACACATATTTCTCAAAAATAAATAAACTTCAAAAAAAAAATCCACGTACAAGTGGACCTTCACACTTATGTTCAAGAGTCAACTATATTTACCATTGTTTGGTTAATTATTATTAACAATAGTGTAAGGGGCTATACTATACTTTAAAGAGCTATTGTGAGCATCTCTATCTTTTCTCACATCCTTACTTCTGAGAATATATTTATAAATGTCAAATTGTTGGATCAAAAGTCATCATAGTTTTTTAAGGCTATTGATATTTTTCCTCAAATGGCCAGGAAAATGACTATAATCGTTTACTCCTCTGTTGTTAGATATTTTATTACAGTCCTTATTTTTCGTGACTATGAACAGTGTTTGGTGACCATTCTCTGGGATTGTATCTGTGTCCACTGTGTAAGCGTATCTGCAGTAAAAGTGGGATTGTTTGGATCAGGCGTTCAAAACAGGACAGACAGTCTCAAATTGTCCTAATAGATTGCTCTGAATAAGTGCACACCAATAGCTCTTTCCCCATAGTGCTGCCAACGTTAGCTACTATTGAACTTAAATTTGTTTCTATAGGCATCTTTTTCAGTTGCTGGGTATTGAAAATACGATTTTTATTACATGAAGCATCCTTAGGCTCTTTAAAAACTTACAAATGGGGCCCTTATGTATGTATAAAGATGAGGAGCCACCACCCCGAGGATTCTCTCATTTTACAGATGTGGAAACCAAGACATAGAGTCTAACTAATGTGCTTACAGCCAAATAGTTGGTAAGTGACTAACCTGGATTTGAATTGCCTAGATTTCAGTTTGTGTCCTTTTCACTGTGTTATGCTGCTTTCCTGTATTTCTCTTAAAATAATCTGTCCAAGTGCTGTTAGCAGCCAGTGTGGCTGAATTCTTCACTTCTAGGGTATTCTGAGGCTTATGAGGACACGCCGACATGACCTAGTCTCCTTGACTCCTTGAGTGGACTTTTGGTTTCTGAAGCACCTAGAGCTGTGTACAAAGTTAAAAAAAAAAATCTATGTGTAGATACCTCTAGAATTTAAATTAAAATGTTAATCCATGGGGCATCTGGGTAGCTCAGTCCGTTGAACATGTGACTCTTGGTTTCAGCTCAGGTCATGATGCCAGGGTTGTGGAATCAAGTCTAGCATGAGTGTCTTTACTGACCAGGGAGTCTACTGGGATTTCTTTCTCTCTCTTTCCCTCTTCCCCATTCACATACATACTCTCTGTCCCTCTTCCCTATTCTCTCTCTCTCAAATAAAAGAAGAAAATAAATGTTAACCCATGTTAGTGGAAAGAAATTGGGTATAGACTGGACCAGTCACATATGTCATGTGTATTTTTCCAAAAAGTTTTCATGCATAGATAAACATGCATTGATAAATCCAGTTTCCCTAGCCACCCCCACTTTTTGCATAATACAGACAATTCTGTAATTTTTTAAATCTGATATTCTTTTTTTTCTTTTTTGAGAGAGGACACAAGTGAGAGAGAGACAGAGGGAGAGAAAGAGAATCCCATGAGGGGCAGAGAGAGGGAGAGAGAAAAGAAGGGTTCACCCTAGTGGGGCCCAAGCTCATGAACTGTGAGATCATGACCTGAGCTGAAGTCAGATGCTTAACCGACTGAGCCACCCACGCACCCTTATCTGATATTCTTGAAATGCTAGTCTAGGTTTAAGGATGTGACTTCAGATTTGAGTGAATTTGGGGCACCTAAGTGGCTCAGTTGGTTGAAGCATCAGACTCTTGGTTTAGGCTCAGGTTCTGATCTTAAAGTTTGTGGGATCAAGCTGACAGTGCAGAGCCTGCTTAGGATTCTTTCTCTCTGCCCCTCCCCCACTTACTCTTTCTCTCAAAAAAAAAAACAGTAAATAAATAAACTTTTAAAAACTGATTGGGCTCCTGGTTACCAACAGCCACCTCCACCAATAATTATATTGTAAAAAATTATTTTAAGGGGTATTGATTTAGGGTTTTTTTAAAAATTTTTTAAATGTTTTTATTTTTGAGAGACAGAGACAGCGTGAGCAGGGGAAGGTCAGAGAGAGAAGGAGACACAGAATCGGAAGCAGGCTCCAGGCTCTGAGCTAGCTGTCAGCAGAGAGCCTGACGCGGGGCTCGAACCCACAAACTGTGAGATTGTGACTTGAGCTGAAGTCGGATGCTCAACCGACTGAGCCACCCAGGCACCCCTGATTTAGGTTTTATAATTTATCTATTTCTCTTGTTTTCCTTCCCCTCTCTACATAGAAAGCATTTTCTTGACTCTTGATTTTGAGGAACTTTTTTTTTTTTAACATGGGACAGAGGAAGAGTGCATTGATGGTTTTTGTAATGGTCTAGTCCTATGATGAATGGTGGGGTGTTGATCATTGTACTTTGGAACTTTTAAATGTGTAGTAATTTATGAGTCAAATGTTAAAATATAGTTAAGGTAAGAATTATTTTAAAAGAATGAAAAGCGGAAGGGATATGGACACAATTGTGTTCTGTACTCCAAAGTACCTGTGCCGTGGAGAATGATAATTGGTTAAAAATAAAATGTAGTCAATCCTTTCCTATTTAATGGGCATGGAATAGTTTTTCAACAAATGATACCAGGACAACTGGATACTTTTCCCACACAGAAGTGGATGAAATGGCACTTCTACTTCTTAGCATTTACAAACATGAACTAAATGGTCAATGTAAGAGCTAAGGCTGCAAAACTTTTAGAGGCAAACATCGGTGTAAATCTTTATGACTTTGGTTTAGGTAGTGGAGTCTTAGGATACCAAAATCATATGTGACATTGAAAAAATTAATTGGCCTTTATAAAAATTAAAACCTTTTAGTTTCAAAGGGCATAATCGAGAAGGGAAACATCCATAGAATGGGAGAAAAATTGTGCAAATAATCTATAAAATAAGGGATGTGATAGCTAGAATATATAAAGAACTACTCCAATTCAGTAATAAAAAGGCAATCAATTTCTTAAATGGGCAAAGGATCTAAATAGACATTTCTCCAAAGAGAATATATAAATGCCCAGTAAACACATGAAAAATGCTCTATGTCATTAGTCATTGAGGAAATACGTATCATAACCACAGTGAGAATGTCAATTGATACCCACTAGGATGGCTGTAGTCAAAAAGGTGGACAAATAGCAAGTGTTGGTGAGAATGTGGAGAAACTGGGACTCCTATATTGCTGGTGAGAATGGTGAGAATGGTGTGACCACTTTGGGAAATAGTTTGTCAGTTTCTCAAAAAGTTAAACATAATTATCATATGACTCAGCAGTTCTCCTAGCTGCATACCCAAAACATGAAAACATGTTCACCCAGATGTCCTGCACAAATATTCATAGCATTATTCATTATCGCCCACAAATGGAACAGCGTTGAGCTGTTGAGTGGATGAACAAAAGGTGGTGTATTTGTACGGTGGAACATTATACGGACATAAAAAGGAATAGAATACAATTGTCTACTCCAACATGAATAACCTTGAAAATGCAGTGCTAAATGAAAGGAGTCAGACACAAAAGGCGAAATACTGTATGACTCCATTTGTAAGAAATGTCCAACATAGGTAAACCTGTAGAGACAAAAAGCAGATTTGTGGTTTTCAGGGCTGAACCTGAATACCTGAATTTCAGGGAATAACCGCTAATGGGAACAAGACTTTTTTTTCTTGGGATGATGAACATGTTATGGAACTAAACAGAAGTGACAGTTGCATAAACCCTATGAATATACTAAAAATCTTTGAACTGTATATTTTACATGGTAATATGTATGGTATGTTTATGATAGCTCAGTAAAGCCTTTTGGTTTTTTTTTTTAAGAAGGTATCAGGAATAAACTTTTGGAACATTTTAATAATTCTTTTTGTTCTTCCGAATCTACCACTCAGCAGTTAGAAATAATTTCTGTAGTTCTGACTGATTATCTGCATTTGCACTGGGAAGAAATATTATGTAGTGAAATAAACCACTACTTAATTATGAGCTGTGAACGTTGTGAATTTAATGTTAATAGGTTTCTTATTCAAGATGTTTAGCCGGAGAAAAATGAGGGTGCAACCACAATAGAGGCCCAGTCTGCCAGAGTACCCAGTTGGTTGGCGCGCTGTATCCAAATACACAACATGATAGGGCTCCCGGGCTGAACCCGGCATAATTGTGCCTCACCCAGTTGTTTTTCCACCAGGCGTAAGCAATCTCGGGCCTCAGGGGACATTTTCTTGGGTGAATTAAGGTCAGGGTCCCCTTTTAATATAGTGAATAAGGGCTCTAACTCCTTATTTGATAAGCGGAGCAGTGGTCTGATCCAACTGATGTCTCCTAGAAGTTTTTGAAAATCATTCAGAGTAACGAGTTGGTCTGTGCGGAGCTGCACCTTTTGTGGAGTGAACTGGTCTGCATGTATCAATGCGCCTAGATATTCGTGCACGGATCCCCGCTGCACCTTTTCAGGGGCAATATACAGCTGAGCCCGTTCAAGGGCGGATACTAAGGCGGCATAAACTTCTAACAGAACTTGCTCCTTTTCTGCTGCCAAAAGTATATCATCCATATAGCGAATGCAACGGACCTGGGGAAAGGAATTTCTGATAGGCGTAAGAGCTCTTACAACAAAAGGTTGGCACATGGTTGGACTATTTGCCATGCCCTGAGGGCGGACTACCCATTCATATCTCCTGTCAGGTTCCTCTTGATTTAGGAATGGTAGCGTAAAGGCAAAACGACACGAATCAGTTGGGTGTATCGGAATACTAAAAAGGCAATCCTTTATATCTGTTGTTACAATGGGCCATTCTGTGGGCAAGGCAGACAATAACGGTAAGCCTCTTTGCACTGGGCCCATAGGCTCCATAACAGCATTAATGGCCCGGAGGTCATGTAATAACCTCCATTTTCCTGACTTTTTTCTGATCACAAAAATAGGAGTATTCCAGGGGGAAGTAGACTCCTGTACATGTCCTGCCTCAAATTGTTCCTTCACTAAGGTGTGGGCAGCTTCAACTTTTCCCTAGGTAGGGGCCACTGTGACACCCAGATGGGTTTATGAGCCTGCCATGTGATCTTTATAGCTCCAGTGGCCCCTAGGAAAAACCCAATCCCCGGCGTGTCTGATTTCCAGTAGGTTCAATGGGAGTTCTACGGCCATCGTGGAATTTGCCCAGGCCATATCCAGGGACATAACCCACATGTTGCATCATCGCTCTAGCCTGAGGTGAATACAATCCCTCGTTAGTCAATCTAAGGCCCATCTGGGTGATGACATCTCGACCCCACAAGCTAATGGGGATTTCTAAAACATAAGGTTGTACTTCACCA
>NC_043707.1:39869179-39947981 GCF_006229205.1 Suricata suricatta
GCGGCAGCTCATGATAGGCTGGCAGAGGCAGGGCTGACCCATTCCGTGGCCTCGCATTGGTCGCTCACTCATCGCGGTATCTGGCCGGGGGGCGGGAGCACTAGAGGCCGGCAGGCCGTACCTCGCCATGTGCTCGGGCAGGGTCTTGCATCCGCCTCCTACACTTAATAAGAATGTAGAATCGTTTAAAATAATGTATTAGAAGGGCGCCTGGTGGCTCAGTCAGTTAAGTGTCTGACTTTGGCAGCAGGTCATGATCTCACGGTTTGTGGTTTCAACAGCTGTGCCGACAGCTCAGAGCCTGGAGCCTGCTTTGGATCCTGAGTCTCCCTCTCTCTCTCTGCCCCTCCCCTACTCATGCTCTGTCTCTCTATATATCAAAAATTTAAAAGTAGCAAAATAATTTATTAGACTTCATTAGAGTTACTAAGATTCATAGAAAGTGGGTGGGAGATATAAATAAAATTGCTGATAGTTAATAAATGTTAAAGCTGAGTGATGGGTACATAGGAGTTCATTATGATATTTTCTTGTTATATATTTGAACTTCTCCATAATAAAATGTTTAAATTAAAATAGCAAATTGCCAGTATAATTAGCATTGATAGAATTTTCTGTTTGTCTGTTAACCTCTCATAATCACTAATCAGCTGGCCTCATAACTATGAGGTCTAGTCCACTGAAAGGCACTCAGTTTCTGGAAAAAAGTGGGACAAGCCATTGTTGGCCAATTAATAGCCACCTGTAGACCCACTCCAGTGGTCTGGCTTTGTAGCTAAAAGCACCGGCTTCACCTGTCAAGTAGGACATATAGTTCAGAGGAACCTGTCCCCCTGTGGTTATTTGAGGCAAAACATTGAGGCCGTATCTTATTTGAATCATTGAGTTAGGTACACTGACTCTGAAATTTTCAGTCTGGTTTTGGGGTATTCTTTGTAAATCAATAAAGTTTAGTATTGATGATTTTTTTTAGCCAAATGTAGTTTAAAAAAACCCTTTAAAACATTAACAAAATTTCTTTTTTCACAAATGAAAAGAACCTAAAATGTTTCAGCAGCCAGTTTATTAATATTTACTTATGAATAAACCATCTGTTGAAGTCATACCATTTTAACTGGATGTTGGTTAGTTTTTAACCACGTCTTTATCAGTTCTGATGTTGAAAAGGCGAGGATAGCCTGTCAATCTCTCTGCTCTCATACCTGTAAAAAGACAGGGATTGTTTAGAGATTCTGTTGCATTTCTGAGATTTGAAATCACTAGGAAGAGGTGCCATTCTTTAGAGGTTGTGTACTTGCTGAGTTAGTTCGTTGATGAATACTTACTTCTCTTTTAAAAATATTGAAGTGGATTAGCTAACAGCAAATTATATTCTGACAAAATAAGTTTTACCTAGTCAAAATATGTAAAAAGAAATGTTACTGTGTTTTGCTAGTTTGGTATGGAGAGATTATATTAAATCATATATTAAATCATCAAAGTCAAAATGATAGCCATGTAGAAAGTCTTACTAAATTAAGGCACCCCTAGTTAAGATCCATGGGGGCGATATTAGTGAGCCTCCCCTGTCTGCCTGTTTTTCTGTTAGTTGTAGATTTGGGTGAAGCTTAAATTTTTGGTGAAGGTGGTGATGTCACACCTGAGGTGAGTGGGACAGTTTTGGATCTTTTCATCCCTGAGACACTGCTTCTAATCTGAGACCACAGTGTTTCATCTAAAATGTGGCTCTGTTTTCTCTTACATTTTTTTTTCTTCCTTTTACCCTTAGCTGGCAATTCTTTGGTCCAACAAGGTGGACAGCCGCTCATCCTGACCCAGAATCCAGCCCCAGGTTTGGGCACAATGGTTACTCAACCAGTATTGAGACCTGTCCAAGTCATGCAGAATGCCAATCATGTGACTAGTTCTCCTGTGGCCTCACAACCAATATTCATCACTACACAGGTGAGTAGGACTCTGAATTCCGGGGCTGGATAGGGAAGGAGAGAAAGACTGTGTGAACCTTTGGAGTTCTAAGTCCTGTCTTTTGTCCTGGCTTTCCCGTATGCTGTTTTATGCTGCTGATACTAACTTTTATGGAAATTCCAGTAAAACATACAACTAATTACCCAATTTCCTATCCTTCAGAGGACTGTTAAGTGATTTGATCGAGATCTGGGCAAAGATTAGTTGGAAAGCTTAGAATAGGAAGTGTTAACACTTGGCCCGCAAAGCTTCTTGCACTTTGCTTGGGTTGTTTTTCTAAAAATGGGGTGAGTTATTTGACTTTTGGAACTCTGTGTGTGAAATTGGTGAAGTGCGGGGAGAACTTTGGAAGAGAAGAGCAAGATTATTTTATATACGATGTGAGTTGAAAACCTGATGCTGGATGTGGAACATAAAGGCAGGGGCTCCTGTTTGCCTGTGGCTTCCTGAGTTCTAAACTCTTCTCTTACAAATTTGCCAGAAGTTTATGGCCTTTGAAGTGGACTTTGGGAACAATTTCTTAATAGTTGTTTAGTGTTGAATCACTCCAGTGAATAGTCTTATAGTGTCATTTTTTCCCCTTCTCTGTCTTTTATCTGTTTAGGAGCCAGTTTGTGGATGAGATATATTTTAAACTGATGTTCTCTTAAGATAGGAAGTAGATTTTCATTTTGCTCCTATGTACTGAAGCGTATTCTTCAGTTTTGATATTTTGTCACTCAAAACTTTTGCCAAAATTCCTAAATCTCTCCATCTCAGTCATTTAAAAGCTCTACTTCTAGAAAAAGAAGCACTGGGTAAGAGTGTGGGAACTTTTGTGGATGTGATATTATTGCAGTCTCTGCTGGGGTTAGCTGCTCTCCACGTTAAAGATCATTTTGCTTTTTAATGCAGGGATTTCCTGTAAGAAATGTCCGGCCTGTACAAAATGCAATGAATCAGGTTGGGATTGTGCTGAACGTACAGCAAGGCCAAACGGTTAGACCAATAACACTAGTCCCAGGTAAGGAAAAATGTCTACCCATTTGAGATAAACTGGCATCCAGAAGATTTGTTTTTATTGTCTCAAAATATTCTTGGTCATTTAAAATGTGTTTTTAAGGAAAATCTAAAAATATAAAGATTATCCTGATTTAAGCTCAATTTTTAAAAACTATTTCTAACCTTTGGCCAGGATGGTGGTTTTATTTTTCTTTTTAACTTTTTACCACCCTTCAAACAAGGATTACATAGTCATTTTTCTGCTTCTGGTGTTTTAGTCAGCTATAAAGTTGGTTATCCTTAAGGAATATTATTAATGCAAACTCTCAAATTTCCTATTTCTTATACGTTTACTCACTTACATGGTGGGATTATAAACTCTCTTTTGCTTTAATTTTATAGCATAGATTTTGGGTATAAAACAAATGACCTACCCTTTGATAATAAATATTGCCAATGACTAGTTAGTATTTTTTTTAAGAAACTGAATTGACAGTAATTTTCTAAAATCTTGTAATTTCCCCACAGTTCTTTATTAAGTGTCTGTAAGTTTACTACAATTCAGATCAAAAGACATCTTAACTTAGTTGTTGTGAGGGTCCCTCTGTAAGCTTGTCTCGCCAAGTTTTCGTTGTTGTTGTTGTTGTGGTGGTGGTTCTCAGAACTCACAGGGTGTTTTTGGCCTTCAGTTACATGAACTTATCTTACCTAGTTCTGATATTTGTCATACATCTGTCAGGGGAATTGTCTACATCTTAGCCGGGACATTCACCTCTGGGACATCCTAATAGAAGGGCATAGTCCGTCTTCTTTTTGAATTTATAGAAAAGAATGGAAGACTCCTTTAGTATCCTGAGAAAGAAAGATCACTTTTTTCAGGATCACATCTGCCCTGTGGCCTATATATGCCCATACTGCATCCTACTCTGTACTCGTCCTTGCTCTGGTGTTTTAGGTCAAGCTACTCCTGATTGTACTCTTGGGATTGAAAAGGAAGTATGCTGAGGTGTTCGGGGAGGAGTTAATAGGAATCTTCTTTCTTTAATTTACTTAGGCTAAAACCTTTTATCTGCTTGGATACCTGTTTTCTTAGACATTAAAAATGTCTGGTGTGCTACTCTTGGTAACCGCTGATGGCCACCAAACAGTTGAGAGAAATAATTTTTTCCTACTCCAGTATTTCCAGTACAGACAGGTGGAATGTATGAAAGGTGAGCTCGTTGACCAAAATGTGGTACTTTGTTTCTCTTTTGAAGCTCCAGGTACCCAGTTTGTTAAGCCAACCGTTGGAGTCCCACAAGTGTTCTCTCAAATGACCCCAGTGAGGCCAGGCTCCACGATGCCTGTGCGGCCCACCACCAACACCTTCACCACCGTCATCCCGGCCACTCTGACCATTCGAAGCACCGTCCCACAGTCCCAGTCCCAGCAGACCAAGTCCACACCCAGCACCTCCACCACTCCCACCGCCACACAGCCAACCTCACTGGGGCAGCTGGCTTCTCAGCCTCCAGGCCAATCCAGTCAGACCCCCAATCCCAAGTTGGGTGAGCTTTGGGAAGTGGAGATGGCAGTGCTGGGCAGGGCGGTGGGTGGAGAACAGACGATTATCACTTGGCCAACATAGCTCCCTCCTTCCCTTCTCCACCTGCAGTGAGCATTGCCAGCTTTGTCACTGTGAAGCGACCTGGGGTTACAGGTGAAAATAGCAATGAAGTAGCCAAACTGGTGAATACCCTTAACACCATCCCTTCCCTGGGCCAGAGTCCGGGCCCAGTGGTGGCATCCAACAACAGCTCTGCCCATGGCTCCCAGAGAACTAGCGGACCTGAGTCTTCACTGAAAGGTACAGTAACCTGACCAGTCATTCAGAAATATTTGTAAAGTATTTGTTACATCAGAACCCTATGCTTTGAAATAGAGACGTAAAATAGAGTATAGTTGCCACAGTCTCTTCTCACAAGAAACTTTAGGAAAGGGGATAGCCACTGTGAGAAATGTAACTAAATCAGCTACAAGGAAATTACTCTGTGTCCCTTGTGCTGTGGAGATGAGTGACATGGACTGGTTGATCAGAGATGGGTGACATCATCCAAGGAAAGCTTCATGGAGAAGGTGGATTTCTGCACAAGATTTAAAAGTTAGGAATTGATAGGGAGGTTTTCAGGCATAGACAGGATATGAGCATAACAGTTTTCAGTGGTCTAGAGCAGGGGTCAGCAAACATTTTCTCTAAAGGACCAGATAGTATTTTAGGCTTTATGCACTAAATATGGTCTCTACCACAACTACACATCATTGTGTAAAAGCACCACAGACAGTATGCAAATAAATCCGCATGACTGAACTCCACTAAAACTGTTTGTGAGCTCTGAATTTTATGTAATTTTCATGTGTCAGAATATCTTCTTTCACTTTCATTTCAGCCATTTAAAAACGTAAAAACATTTAGCAAATGGCATTGGAAAAACTGGACATTCACATCCAGTGAAGTTGGACCCATACACCATATATAAAAGCTTAACTCAGTGAACCAAAGACCTAAACATAAGAGCTGACACTATAAAAGAAGAAAACATAGGGGGATACTGGATTTAGCAATGATTTCTTGCACCTGACACCAAAACCACAGGCAACACAAGAAAAATATAATAATTATCGTCATAATAGATAAATGGGACAGCCTCAAATTTTAAACTTTTAAAAAGGCACCAAAGAACACTGTAAACAGTGAAAAAGCAGCCTACTGAATGGAATAAAATATTAGCAAACCATGTGTCTGATAAAAGGTTAACATCCAGAATATATAAAGCAGAACTAAACAACAACAACAGAAAAACCAAGCACCTCAATTAAAATCTAGGCAAAGGAGTTGAACAGACATTTCTCCAGACAAGATATACAAATGGCCATTAAGCACACAAAAAGATCCTCACCATCACTAATGATTAGAAGTACAAATCAAAACCGTGTTGAGATCCTGCTTCACGAAACCCATCATGATGGCTCTTATCCAAAAAACAAAATAACTAATGTTGGTGAGGATGTGTAGAAATTGGAACCCTTCCTTGTGCATTGCTGCTGGAGATGTAAATTGGTGTGATGGTCTCTCACAGAAAATTACCATCTGACCCAGCAATTCTACTTCTGGGGTATGACCCCAAAGAATTGAAAGCAGGGACTCATATGTGTGCACGCATGTTCATAGCAGCATTACCCACAATAGCTGAAAGGTGAAAGAAGTCCGAGGGAGCATCAACTGATGGGTAAACAAAATATGATCTGTGCCTACAGTGGTATGTTGTTCAGGGAAGGAAATTCTGACACATGCTACAACATTTATGGACTTCGAAGATATTCTAAGTATTAAACTAAGCCAGTAACAAGTGGACAAAAACTGTATGATTCCACTTATATGAGGTACCTGCAGGAGTCAAATTCACAGAGACAGAATGTATAATGGTGGTTGCTGGGGACTAAGAGGAGGGAGGAAAAAAAAAAAGGTAAAAGCCACTCCTAGCTCGTGGGCCATACAGAAGTTGGCATCTGGCTGGATTTTATCTGTGAGCTGTGATTTGCTGACCCCTGGCCATGAGTTAGAAGAATGATGAGAAGAATGGTCCTCATGGTGATCTCTCATGCTTGCTTACAAACCTTAATGTGCTCTTCGGGGAGCGTTTAACCTTTCTTCAAAGGGCCAGTCATCTTTTTCGAGTATCATCCTGCTAATCTTATCCATGCTTTTCACTTCTTCCAGTGACCTCTTCCATCCCAGTGTTCGACCTCCAGGATGGTGGACGGAAAATATGTCCAAGGTGTAATGCTCAGTTCCGTGTTACCGAAGCATTGAGAGGTCACATGTGTGTAAGTGACATTTCCTGTGGTGGGGATCCAGCTTCAGTGGCTGCCACTGTATACCTCCTGTAGGACTGGGAGCTTATGCTCTCCTTTGGCCTATTTTTAGGAGAGTTCCATCCTTTGGGATGTGGAAGGGTACATTACAAAGAACCTTGAGTAGATCGGAACATATGCGACCTTAATTCCCTGGTCGTGATTGGTTTTGAAACTGAACAGGAGGACAGGTTGGTTAGATAATCAGAACTCACACCAAGTTGGCCTTGCTTTGTCTTCTATTTGATGTGTCATTGGATGAATCAGGAGTCAGTCATTAGCCACTGCCCATTTCTAGCCTTCTCATTTTTTGGTGTTAGTCCAGACACAAAGGTTGGAATTTCTCCCTGACAGGGAGTTTAGAGGCAGGTTACGCTAGTAGGTGGTTAAAGGATCTAAGGCAGGAAGGAGAAGTATAAGGTACGGGATTTGGAGTGCATGTGGCTGTAAGTATATATCCACTAGAAAAAGTGGGAGCCCTGGAGACCCTATAGCCACCAAAGGGTGAAACTTTGATGAGAAAACTTGGAATCAAACCCTTTTACAGGAGACGTTCATGAGGTTGGGGAGTTAGCGTATCCCGGCCCTCAGGATAACCGCAGTGATCTTCCTTTGTAGTACTGTTGCCCAGAAATGGTGGAATACCAGAAGAAAGGAAAGTCTCTGGATTCAGAACCCAGTGTCCCATCAGCAGCAAAGCCCCCGTCCCCTGAGAAAACCGCTCCTGTTGCTTCCACACCCTCTTCTACACCTATTCCTGCTCTGTCCCCACCTACCAAAGTACCAGAGCCAAATGAGAATGTGGGTGACGCTGTCCAGACCAAACTCATCATGCTAGTAGATGACTTCTACTACGGACGGGACGGTGGCAAAGTGGCCCAGCTCACAAGCTTCCCTAAGGTCGCCACATCTTTCCGATGCCCACATTGTACCAAAAGGCTAAAAAACAACATTCGGTAAGTATAGCCTCAGAGGTTACCCTGGACAAGAGAAGACTAACATTTTCTCCCTCGTCCAAGTCTTTCTCTTCGGGCAGTGGTCCTCTTATCCAGTCTTTTCAAGGATTATCATGAAATCAGTAGGTGGCACTCTAGGCAGAGGAGGTATTGGGATAATAGGTAACTTTGGGTGGAATAGAGGGAACCAGTACCTCCTTCCGTGGAACTCTGAGTTTTAGGAACCCTTTTCTGGGCTCAGAAAAGGACTGTCCCAAACTAGGGAAGTTGTATGTATGTGTATAGCGGGGAGGGACACATGTAATGTGTGTTCTGGGATTCCAAGGCTCATTTTTTGTTTTCTGTACTTTCCCCTTGTGTTGTGCTACAGATTCATGAACCATATGAAACACCATGTAGAGCTCGATCAGCAGAATGGTGAGGTGGATGGTCATACCATCTGCCAACACTGTTACCGCCACTTTCCCACGCCCTTCCAGCTCCAGTGCCACTTGGAAAATGTTCATAGTCCCTATGAATCGACTAGTAAGTTTGGAAACTCTTAAATTCTAGGGGTTTACTTTGCTCTTCATTCACTGAACGGCACTGGGGGGAGCCCATCATTTATATATGAATATCTGTGTAGAGGAAGCACTTGGCACATTTCTAGTCAATTCCTTATTTCACTCATCGTCTATTCTTACAACTTAGACTTCTCTTCAAACCTGAATTGAGTTCAGTGCTAGATCCTGAAGTATTAGGTGCTTTGGTTCAGGACCACTGTAATATGTTGTGTCCCTTACCTAGATCTTTGTCATAGAGCGAGCAGTCATCTATATTTGGACCTCGACTTGAGTTAGTGCCCTGTTAGGTTTTACATAGGATAAAAGGTAACATTATAAAATGCTTTACCACTAAGATAGTGCTTTCAATGAAATCTGAGATAAGAGGTGAAGTGTTACTTCTACTTGACATCTTGCAGATGAGGAACTGCAGGCTGAATATAGGCTTAAAAAATTAAAGCATTTACTTCAGAGCAAACATCTCTAGTAAGGTGCCTTTGGGAAAATTTGAATCGTCTCCCTAGAATATCTCCTGTGTCCTTCAGGGGATTTCTGGTTCTGTTGCAGAGACAAAAATTATGTAAGGATAGGAAAATGAGAACAAGTCTGTATGTTTATTGTAAACACGTGCATTGTATAATACCAGTGATGGGTGAAATAGTGGAGAGAAGAGAAAAGATCTTAGAGGCTAGATTTCCCAGAAAGTAATGGTTATTAAACTTTTAGGGTCTTAAAAAATAAAAAGCACTTTCAGGGTCCTTTACATACAAGAAGGATTTAGATGGATGAAAAGTAGTAAGCAAAGCTTTTAGGTGATGGGAAACTGAGCAAATGCATACATAGAAATATGCCATGTTATCTGATGCTTTTGCTGTAGATTAAAAACCTTGCCTTTAAAATGGATTAAATGTTAAGTCTCTCCATTATATCATTTAATTGGGAGGACCCGAGGTAGAGTAAGCTTCAAGCCCTGAACTTTAGTGTTCTACTCGTCAACAGTTCTCTTGCCTCTGGCTCATAGTGGAGTGGTTGTGATTGTCCTGGCCTTACCTTCAGGCACAAAAAAGCACAGACAAGAAAAGGCCTGACCTTCCTGTGTCTTTCCAGAATCTGTTTCTTATTAAGCAGAATTGCTTTCCCTCTACATCTCCTTGGCCTTGGTCATATTGGCAAGGGTAATGGATTGCCCTTTGTGGCTTAGGCTAGTGCCGGTCAGAAGAAACACGTGCCACATACACATATGCCATTTTAACTTTTTTTAGTAACCATTTTTAAAAAGTGAAATTATTTTTAATTTTTTAAAAAACCTGTCTTCTTTTTGGGGGCACCTTGGTGGCTCAGTAGGTTGAGTATGTAACTTAAGTTCAGGTCATGATCTCATGGTTCATGAGTTCAGTCCAACATTGGGCTCTCTGCTCTCAGCACAGAGCCTGCCTCGGATTCTCTGTCCCCCTCTCTCTGCCTCTTCCTACTCACATCTCTCTCAAAGATAAATAAAACATTTAAGAAAGTGTCCTTTTTTTATTTTAACTGTTTATTGTTGGGTTTGGTTTTATAGGGTTTTTGTTTGTTTGTAATGTTTTTATTTATTTTGAGACAGAGAGCACAAGTGAGGGAGGGTCAGAAAGAGAGGGAGAGTGAGCATTCCAAGCAGGCTCTCTGCTGTCACCGCAGTGCCCAACATGGGGCTCCATCTCACGAACTATGAGATCATGACCTGAGCCTAAATCAAGAGTTGGATGCTCAACTGACTGAACCCCCCAGGCGCTTCTGCTTTGTTTTGTTCTATTTTGTTTTGTTTTGTTTCGTTTTGTAGTAAGCTCTTCCTACAATGTGAGGCTTGAACTCACATGAGATGGCTCATGTTTTACCTACTGAGCCAATCAGGCACCTCTGGAATTTTAACTCCGTGTACTCAAAATACAGTCATTTCAGCATGCGGTCAAGATTTAAAAATGAATGAGATGGAATTCTGGACTAATAATTTGGGAATATAATGTATATTGGAATCAATTACTGTGCAGTTAGTGGCAGAGTAGCCAACTTGGTCTAGGTTAGGACCCCAGAGTCTTGGAAAGTCTGATAACTCATCTGTAACACCCAATGCATACACCTCCTTACACAGAATCTGGTGGGTGAGTTTCTGTTAATTCTATTAAGTGTGGACTATATATAGGAAGATAAGTTTTTCCTTGTGGGGGAAACCCCAGACAATCAGAAACTCATCACTATTTTTCTCTCTACTTAACCAGTTTGTTATGTCTGACTTTTAATTTTTGAGTAATTTATGACTTACAGTTTACACTGATCAAAAACCTGAGAAATTGTTGACCCAAAGAGGTAAATATCTTCTGTATATTTTAGTATGTATCCATTTTATTCTTGGATTCTTTTTTAACCCCTCTGTTCCGCACCAGTGGTAGATCTGCATAAAAGGGGCTTATTTTTCAATGTTCATATTTTGGGACCCTTTGCTTTCTTTTTAATTTAAAAAAAATGTTTCATTTTGTTTTCTGAAGTGTTTTTATTTATTTTTTTAAAGGTTTGTTTAGTTAGTGAGAGAACAAGAGGGGCAAAAAGAAAGGGAGAGGGAGGGCGAGGGCGAGAGAAACCCAAGCAGGCTCTGCACTGTCAGCAGAACCCAGTGTGGGGCTTGAATTCACAGGCTATGAGATCATTACTGAGCCAAAACCAAGAGTTGGACGCCTAACCGACTGTGCCACCCAGGTGCGCCTTCTGAAGTGTTTTTAAATTAAATTATAGACATAATGACATTTCACTCTCAACTTTAGTATGTATCTCTAAAAAATAAAGATCTGTTTCTATATACAGCCACAGTGCCCTTTGTTGAGACCTAACAGAAGCGATCATAATCCTTTTTTTGTGTGTGTGTGTGTTTATTTTTAAGAGCACATGTTGGGGGAAAGGCAGAGAGAAAGAGGGGAGACAGAGAAATCCAAGCAAGCTTCATGCTGTCAGCACAAAGCCCATTGTGGGGCTCGAACTCATGAACCACAAGATCATGACCTGAGCCAAAGTCAGATGCTCAACCGACTGAGCCAGGCACCCCATATATCCTTAATATCATCTAATATTTAGTCCGTTTTCAAATTTCCTGAATTGTCCCCGAAACATCAAAGGATCATTCTTCCTTACCGTAACAGTATAATCGTTTTTTTTTTTTACACTTGTTTAAGGGCAGTGGACTGAGGAAGAGGTGGAGTTGAGGGAAGGATGCTTCAGGCTACTTAACCATGGTCAAATGTCAGGGGAGAGTCCTGTGTGGAAAAAGTCTCAACCAAGAGGGAGCTAACTGCTTGATATATGGGATGATGAGGTTGGCTGAGCCTTAGACAGGTACACGGCGTCTGTACTTTATTTCAGAATTTGGAGCACAGGGAGCAGAATCTTCTCCAGTCTTCTCAAAGTAAGAGACGGTGCTAGGTGTTAAGGACGGGCGCACAGTGGCGCTGGAAGGGACTGTGTTAGGATTGCCACTTCGCAAAATCAGTTAATTCTCTGTTGAATCTTTTTCCACCACCGATGTGGAACAGATGTGGATGGTTCCTAGAGACCTCTTAACTTCACTGGTGGCTTAGCTTTCTATCTTACTGGCTTTCGTGGTATGGGATTAAATCTTAGCATGGTGTTCATATGTTAGAAACTGCTTAATAACTATTGTTACTGATGTTGTGTGACAGCTGTACCAAGAGAGAGGATATGTAGGTTGTGGGAAGAACCTTTCAGGTTGAGTGAGATTGGCTGGGGAGAACACAGAGTAAGAAAGCTTATGACAGAGATTGGAAGATACCAGTAGTTAAAGGTGTTCTAGAAAAGAAAAAATAACTAATGGGCAAGCGATTAGAATTAAGAGGTCAAGGGGAAAACACAGGAGAAAATCTCGTCATGCACTTCCATACCTCTGCACCTTCGGTCCTGTTCTTGGCCCCTCTGTCAGCAGACCTTGTTCTTTCAACATTCATCTAATGCAGCTCACAGCTTCCCTCCAGTCTGTGCCCTTGTAGCACCTAAGGAGTCTCCAGGCAGTGCCTCTGCATGGGTTGGTGTATACCCCTTTGAGATAAACACAGACACTCGTCTCAGAAAAGTGATCGTTGTGCTCTACTGTAAAACTTTCAGGGGATACTGAGGTTCTTTGAGGTCTTGTCCATGGACCCCAGACTAAGAACACCTGGTTTTGTGTATTTTTTTTTTAAATAAAGTTTTAAATTAAAACAGGTTGCACATTCAGCCCAGAGCCCAATGTGGGGCTCCATCCCACAACCCTGGGATCATAACCTGAGCCAGAATTGAGTCAGATGCTCAACTGACTGAGCCACCCAGCTGCCCCCTTGTTTGTTTACCTTAAAGAATGATTTCAATTTCACTATTTTGGGCAAGCAGGTGCTGGACATTGTCCAGTAGACGATTAAAGTTCAGATTTACTATTTCCATATTTGTAAAAACTTGAAAATAATTCTAATGACAGAAACAAAAACACAAATAATTTTTTCTGTTTAATTCAAAATACATAGCAATTCTGAATTTTTTTCATATTTTTGATAAAAGTTTTGATAAAAATTCAGTACTGAAGCCTTAGAAGCTTGACCAAATGACCAATTTTATTTATTTTTTTAATTGTTTATTGTCGAATTGGTTTCCATACAACACCCAGTGCTCTTCCCCAGAAGTGCCCTCTTCCATCACCACCACCTCTTTACCCCCCCCCTTTCCCTTCAACCCTCAGTTCGTTTTCAGCATTCAATAGTCTCTCAAGTTTTGCATCCCTCTCTCTCCTCAACTCTCTTTCCCTCTTCCCCTCGCCCTGGTCCTCCATTAGGTTTCTCCTGTTTTCCTGTTAGACCTATGAGTGCAAACATATGGTTTCTGTCCTTCTCTGCCTGACTTATTTTGCTTAGCATGACACCCTCGAGGTCCATTCACTTTCCTACAAATGGCCATATTTCATTCTTCTCATTGCCATGTAGTACTCCATTGTGTATATATACCACATCTCCTTGATCCATTCATCAGGTGATGGACATTTAGGCTTTTCCCATGTTTTGGCTATTGTTGACAGTGCTGCTATGAACATTGGGGTACATGTGCCCCTATGCATCAGCAATTCTGTATCCCTTGGGTAAATCCCTAACAGTGCTATTGCTGGGTCATAAGGGAGTTCTATGGATAGTTTTTTGAGGAACCTCCACACTGTTTTCCAGAGCGGCTGCACCAGTTTACATTGCCACCAACAGTGTAGGAGGGTGCCCGCCAAATGACCAATTGTAAAGTTTAATGATATTGACAACTCGTAACAAGGCAAGGACTTCTGTTCATGATTGTCAGTTTTTTGAGGACAAATACTTGTACTCCTTTAGTAGATGTTCAGTAAATGTAGAGATGGGCCTTGTCTATTGAGCAGAGAAATGAAGCGGTATAAAATTCTAAAAGAATTCACTTGGCAGTGGTATGTAAAGTGTAGACACGGTGTTTATTGGAGAGAGAGAGATACGAGATCTTGGGAAAGCCAGCCAATCAGTAGTGGGAGATCATGTGTGCCTCTACCAAGTTTTTGTCTGTGAGAAGAGCAAAGTGACCATTCCTAGATGCATTGTGAAACAGTGGTGGCAGAACACAGGTGTTTACATTCAGAGCTAGTGCTAAGTGCTGGAGAAGGAAGGGAAGGGAGAAGGGAGCCGACAGGAATCAGGAGGAGGAAGCTGAATTAAGTTAGAGTTGGTGGTAGAATATCCAATTAAAAATGCCTTGTAGACAGTTTCAGACTTAAAACAGGTCTCTGGTAAGAAGTCGGAGCTAGAGACATAAAGTTTTGTCATTGGCAACACAGATGTTAAGACAACCATTTTAAAGAAAGGAGACTTACTAATTTTATGATTATTGAAAATGAAGATAGAGAAGTCAGACAAAACAAAGGTTATTAGTCAGCAGGACTTTGGTCTTATTTTCAGGTGGATTTATTGATTATTTTTCTTCTTACAGCCAAGTGCAAGATCTGTGAGTGGGCGTTTGAGAGTGAGCCACTATTTCTCCAGCATATGAAGGATACTCATAAGCCTGGGGAGATGCCTTATGTCTGCCAGGTATTGCCTCTTTCTCGAGGGAGCCGTAGCCACCTCGCTCTCAGGCGCAATGCAGATAACCCGCTGACGAACGCTGCTGAGGACCCCCTGCACACTCTCAGTTTTAGGGACACTGGGGAGACCTGGAAGAGGTCAAGTAACATAGAGGCCTGCTCAGGACTCTCCCTGCCAGAGAGAGTCATTAATGAACATGTGCAGGTCTCCAGCCAGGGAGCCTGGTCAGAGCTCTCTCGCTCTCTCGCTCTCTCTCTGTCTGTCTGTCTCACTCCACACACACACACACACACACACACACACACACACACTCACACACACACTCTGCGGAAACATGTCTCCTGCGCTCATACACACATACACACTCTTCAGGAGCGTGTTTCCTGAGGGTGCGCACGCTCTATCTCTTTCTCATACATGCGTGTGCGCGCGCGCGCACACACACACACACACACACACACACTATGGGAGTGTGTCTTTTGAACTCCCCTTTGGAGATGGACAAAGAAAACTTCACTCCTTGTCACAGTATGAATCGTTCTCAGGCTTTCTTGTCCTTCTCCACTTTTACCTTAATTCACAGCTGAATCTGTCACAAACAGCCTTGCATTACAGACTCAGAATAATAATTTGATTTCTGTACATTTAGGAAAACTTAGTTTTTCTTTTATTTTGACATTTTTATTGCTACTTCTTTTTTAAGGCCTCAGTTGTTCACTTCACTCTTAGCTTATTTTCCCTCTTATGTGACATAGGTGTGTCAGTATCGCTCCTCACTCTACTCTGAGGTAGATGTCCATTTTCGGATGATCCATGAGGACACTCGGCATCTGCTCTGCCCGTATTGCCTGAAGGTCTTCAAAAATGGCAATGCGTTCCAGCAGCATTACATGAGGCACCAGGTACCAGGCACCCAGCAGTTCCCGAATTCTCATTTTGTTAACTGTGGATGCTGAGGCCAGGCTGAGCTATGAGCTAGGCAGAGAATTTTGGTAGAGAAGATACTACATGTATGTTTGCAGAAATTTTTCAGATTTTGATTATATGCCGTGCACTGGGCTGGGTGCCAAATTCTGTGGTAAACAAGACAGTTAAACGGAACAGTAGAGCATGGGGAGCGCTGTGTTAGGGGAAGCATAGGCTGTAGAATAGCACATACCTGTTCTGGGAGCCTGCTGAGGCTCCAGGAAGAAGAGCATTCGAGCCCTGCAGGTGAGGAAGGTGAGCCACATGAAGTGGGATGAAGAACCGTATCCCCCAAGCAGAGTGAGAGGACGAGGGTTCGGAGAATTAAAGGAAGTTCAATGTGGTTGAAGCATAGGGTCTAAGGGTAGGTTGGAAGTTAGGAAACAGGTGGTGGAGAATCCTAAAAGCCATGAAGAGGAGTTTCACCTTCATAAGTCATTGGGGAGGCATTAAAGTGATTTCTTTAAGTCCTTGAGTGGTACATTCAAATGTACTTATAGTTATGATTATACTGGCTGCGTCAGGAGAATGAATTGAAGGAGATTAAGACCAGAGTTAGCGGGCCACTCCAGAGGCTCTTTCAGTTTAGGTGAGAGCCAGTAGGGGCTGTTGGCTGTGAAGTGAAGAAGAGGATAGAGTTGAGAGAGATGGAGAAGGGAAGTGATATTATGATTTAAAGATGGACTAAGTGAAAGTGGTAGGAACAAGTTAGGAGTAGTTCCTAAAATTCTGTCTTGGGGAAAATGGATGAATGGTGAGACTGTGTACTGAGATAGAAACACTGCAGAAAGTGAGGTTGGCAGTGGAAGGGGGTTTACATGTTTGGGTATTAGGAGTTTGCAGTATCTGTGGACAGTGCCTGAAGTTGTTTATTAAACACGTAGTTAGATATATAGGTCTGAAGCCTGGGAGACAAGCCTTGGATGTGGGAAATATATTTAGGAATCAGTATTATATAAATCAAGTGATTTTTTTTTTTTGAGAGTGCGCACGTGTGCGTACAAGTGGGAGAGGGACAGAGAGGAAGAGAGCATCTTAAGCAGGCTCAGCACAGAGCCCGACTTGGGGCTCAGTCTCACAAACCATCAGATGACCTGAGCCGAAATCAGGAGTTGGATGCTTACCAACTGAGTACAGGAGCCCCTCTAAGTCGAGTGATTTTACCCGTAGAGGTTGCTGTGCTCCCTTAGAACCCCTCAAGACTCTGTCTACAAAGCCGAGGCCATAGTCCTAGGAGGATACAGAAGAGACTTGGTGTTGAGGAAGCTGAGGGAAGGAAAGTGTTCTGGGGAAAGGGTGTGACCAAAATGTTGCAGGAAGATGTCCAGCAACATAGAAACTTTCGAGGCTGACCTTTAACTTAGCAGCATTGTCAGGAGCCATGCGGTTGGTTAGGAAAGTGGAATTCAGACTTGAGCACAGTGAATGAAGGAGAGGTCAGGAGGTGGAGACAACCTATTTTTAAAAGTTTGAGAAGGGGACTGAGGGTGGCAGAGGCAGGAGAAGAGGTAGGTAGCAAAGGAGAGTTTGTTGTCATTGCTGTTGTTTTTGGTATTTAAGGTGGAATAGGTGTGGCCTTGGTTGAGAATGTTGAAGAAAAGAAGCACTAGAGGGCCACAGGGAAAGTACGGAGAGAAGGAACAGAATGGAGTGCCACGGGGGTGCCCCTGCCCGGTCTGCACACGCGTGCTCACGTGCTTGCTCGCACAGGGGTGACGGCTGGTAACCCCCACACGTGTGTTTCCAAAGAGCAGCGTGGATCTGGCCCCTTGTGCTCCAGAAGCAGAGCCTTGCTGTCCAGGAGGAGCTAGTTTCCGTTTCTGAACGGCTTCAATAGTAGGCTGTCCGACTCCTCAGACTTGTCTCACAGGAGGTTTATCTGTGTGGTTGATGTGTTAAAAGGAAAGACAGTAAGGTATAGAAAAATACTATTGTTTGTGTCATGAAAGAAAATGACAAGGCAAACAGGGAGCTGGTGATGACAGATGTACGTGTGTGTCATGTGGTTATGTGCATAGCCTGTCCATGAATGAGTTCCCACAGAATGGGTAACATGTGTCTGTGCAGAGGGACAGAGGGTTGGAACTGAAGGCAAACTTACAACATAAAGGAGTACAGAATAAAAAGTATGATTTTGTTTTTATCACATAGCTTTTACTGTGTTTAAAAAAATAATATCCAGAAGGAGGTGGCCCTGTCCACAATGTAAAGACAAAATAGGGGCAAGGAAAGCTTTAGCCACTAATCCACATTATTAAACCAAGTCAGGAAGGGATGATTGGAGCATCTAGCCATCCTGCCTGTGAGTCTGCCTTTCTTTGGGTCCCTGGGAGGCGATGATGCTTGGTGGTAGGTTTTGGTGTCCTGTTGTGTATTTCTTTCTTCCTCTGTCAGTTAGTCACAGAAAGGGAGAAGGAATGATTGTTAGCATTGATTTGCCTTCTTGTCCGGGAAGAAAACTTGCTGGGATTCTCTTTCTTTTTCTCCCTTCAGAAGAGGAATGTGTATCACTGCAACAAATGCCGGCTGCAGTTCCTCTTTGCCAAGGACAAAATTGAACACAAGCTTCAGCACCATAAAACCTTCCGCAAGCCCAAGCAGCTAGAAGGTTTGAAGCCAGGCACCAAGGTAAAGAGCTTGCCAGCGTCTCTTTTACAGGTCCAAGGGGAGAGGACCGGGGGTCGTCACTCCTGTGAGGTCGAGCACGGCCACTGCCTAATTCTTCCTTCCCTTGGCCCCCAGGTGACAATCCGGGCTTCCCGAGGACAGCCACGAACTGTTCCTGTTTCCTCCAACGATGCACCTCCCAGCACCTTGCAGGAGGCGGCGCCGCTGACCTCCTCCACAGACCCTCTGCCTGTCTTCCTTTATCCCCCCGTCCGGCGCAGCATCCAGAAGAGAGCTGTCAGGAAAATGTCAGTGCCTCCTGCTGCGGGCTGGGGGCCGGGTGGGCGCGACTGTCCCTGGAGCCGGTGTAATCCGGCGGCGTCCTTGCGGCATCCGTTGTCTGAAGACTCCCGGGGCGGTAACCAGAATTTTCCTTGTTTCTCAACAGGAGTGTCATGGGCCGGCAGACGTGTCTGGAGTGCAGCTTTGAGATCCCAGACTTCCCCAACCATTTCCCTACTTACGTTCACTGCTCTCTGTGTCGCTATAGCACCTGCTGCTCGCGAGCCTATGCCAACCACATGATCAAGTAAGTCACGGTCAAACCCAGACCCTGTGGGGGAGTTCAGATTCTCCAGAAGTCCTTTCACTCTCTCCTTCAACTCTTAGAGCTATTTGTCCATCTCTCCTAGCAGAGCAAGAGTCAAACGCATGGTTTTTGTTGTTGTTTTTTTTGTTTGTTTGTTTTTTTACTGTTTATTTTTAAGAGAGAGACAGAGCACAAGCTGGAGCTGGGGAGGGGCAGAGAGAGAGGAGACACAGAATCTGAAGCAGACACTGGGCTCTGGGCTGTCATATTCATATGACTTGGAAGCTCTAATTTTGTAGGGCCTTGCTACTGAGTGTGGCCCAAGAGGCAGTAGCAGTAGATGGGAGCTTGTTGGAAATTCAGCCCTTGTCCCCCAACCCCAGGCTACTTAGTCAGAGTGAGTGTGTTAGTAGCACCGCCCCCCCCACCACCGTGATTCCTATGATACTAATAGGGAATATTAATATGATAGGAAAACTGGCTTAGGCTGAAGTGAGGATGGGTTGAAGGGGAGTCTTTCTTGTTGGGGCATTGTCAGAGACTGGTGATCTCTAGCAAGCAAACCCCCTAACGTATGCCACTTTTCCTTTGTCTTTCTCAGCAATCATGTTCCACGCAAGAGCCCCAAGTATTTGGCTTTGTTTAAAAATTCTGTGAGGTAAGGGAAAACTTGATGGATTCTTCATTTTTCACATTCTTACATTAATCCACTTATCGTGGGGGCTTGGGCATATGAATTAATTTGAGAGAGAAGAGAAAGGACACTCCTTTTATTAAACCTGAGAACTTACTCCTAGTGTCACTGTCATATTTGTTTTGTACACTCTTGATTCTCTTTCTCAGTGGAATCAAGCTGGCTTGCACTTCGTGTGCCTTCGTTACGTCTGTGGGCGACGCCATGGCCAAGCATCTGGTATCCAACCCCTCTCACAGGTCCAGCAGCATCCTTCCGCGGGGTAAGTAGCAGAGACGGGGGTGAGTGGGACCAGAAAGAAGCAGCTAAGGATACATGTCCTGCTGTGTGAGTTCACGAGCATCCCACCTGGCCTAACTCACACACCCTATGAATAGACATAACCAATGGGAAGCATTCCAGTCTGAAGTTTAGAGAAGACTGGAGGGCTTGTTTCTTCATTGAGTTTAACTCTTTTTTATTGTCTCCTTTCCCATAGGACTCACTTGGATATCTCACTCAAGGTAACAACTCCCTTCATGGTTTAGTGTCTGTTTTTCAGTGTTTTCACCTTTTTTTATCGTCACTACTATTAGCATTTCATTCTCCTATTTGAACTGAGCTTTCTTTTCCTCTCTTTGCCAACCTTTTAGACATGGCCACACTCGTGACCGAGTACATGACCGGAGCTTGAAGAATATATATCCTACTCCTGCCTTCCCCTCTAATAAAACTGCCACTGTGAAATCGGGGGGGGGCACCCCAATGGAGCCTGAAGAGCTTCCGGCTCCTTTGGCCCAAGCGCTCCCGTCACCAGCCTCAACTGCGACCCCACCACCAACCCCAACTCAAGCTCAGCCTTTAGCCCTTCCACCCTTGGCCGCGGAGGGGCCCGAATGTCTGAATGTCGATGACCATGATGACCAGGATGAAGGGAGCCCGGTCCTCCTGGAGCCCGAGCAGGCGGCAGGGGGCGGTAGTGGCAGCGGGGCGGGCAGGAAGGAGCAGCTGTCAGTGAAGAAGCTGCGAGTGGTACTGTTTGCTCTGTGCTGCAACACGGAGCAGGCCGCCGAGCACTTCCGGAATCCGCAGCGGCGCATCCGCCGCTGGCTCCGGCGCTTCCAGGCCTCCCAGGGGGAGAATCTGGAGGGCAAGTATCTGAGCTTTGAGGCAGAAGAGAAGCTGGCTGAGTGGGTGCTGACCCAGCGAGAGCAACAGCTGCCCGTGAATGAGGAGACCTTGTTCCAGAAGGCCACCAAGATAGGACGTTCTCTGGAGGGTGGGTTTAAGATCTCTTACGAGTGGGCTGTGCGTTTCATGCTCCGGCACCACCTGACTCCCCACGCTCGGCGAGCCGTGGCCCATACCCTGCCTAAGGACGTGGCAGAGAATGCGGGACTCTTCATTGAATTCGTACAGCGGCAGATTCACAACCAGGACTTGCCCTTGTCCATGATCGTGGCTGTCGATGAGATCTCCTTGTTCCTGGATACAGAGGTGCTGAGCAGTGATGACCGAAAGGAGAATGCCCTGCAGACAGTGGGCACGGGGGAACCTTGGTGTGACGTGGTGCTGGCCATTCTGGCGGACGGCACCGTCCTCCCCACTCTGGTTTTCTACCGAGGACAGATGGATCAGCCTGCGAGCGTGCCGGACTCCATATTGCTGGAGGCAAAGGAGAGCGGCTACAGCGATGATGAGATCATGGAGCTGTGGTCGGCCCGCGTGTGGCAGAAGCACACTGCTTGTCAGCACAGCAAGGGCATGCTCGTGATGGACGGCCACCGCACCCACTTGTCGGAGGAGGTGCTGGCTGTGCTCAGCGCCTCTAGCACCTTGCCCGTGGTCGTCCCGGCGGGCTGCAGCTCCAGGCTCCAGCCGCTGGATGTGTGCATCAAAAGAACTGTCAAGAACTTCCTGCACAAGAAGTGGAAGGAGCAGGCTCGAGAAATGGCAGACGCGGCGTGCGATTCTGATGTCCTGCTCCAGCTGGTGCTGGTCTGGCTGGCCGAGGTGCTGGGCGTCATTGGGAACTGTCCAGAGCTGGTGCAGCGGTCCTTCCTCGTGGCCAGTGTCCTGCCTGGCCCCGATGGCAACATTAACTCCCCCGCTAGAAACGCTGACATGCAGGAGGAGCTCATCGCTTCCCTGGAGGAGCAGCTGCAGCTGAGCGGGGACCAGTCCGAGGAGCCCCCCGCTCCGACGCCTCGACCCAGATCGTCTCCCGAAGAGACAGTTGAGCCTGAGAGCCTTCACCAGCTCTTCGAGGGTGAAAGCGAGACCGAGTCCTTTTATGGATTTGAAGAAGCTGACCTAGATCTGATGGAGATTTGAGTGCTGGGGTCATGAGCGGGTGTGGAGTGGGGGTGGGACAGTACGAGGGGGGTACAGGGGCTTAGGGAAAGGGGATATGCCAGATGGGGTATTTGGTGTATATTTTTTAATTTTATGGCACCACTCCCCCCCCAATGTTCACTTCTTCCCTGTGGATTTGTGGATTATTAGGAATACCAGTGGTGATCCTGTCTGAGCCAAGGAGCTGGCCCATTGGTCATTCACTTCTGCTAAAAACCGGTTTTCGTGACTTTTTTTTTTAAACTTAAATCACTGTGTTTGGTATTTTTCTGACAAAAATCAAAAAAATATTCTTTGTGGGCGAATGTTAAATTTCTGTTCCCCTTTTACCTCAATTGTATCATAGTATATCTGGGTTTTTTTGTTTGTTTGTTTTACTGTGTGGCAATGTCTTTGGGCATGATGCTCTCCAACCATTGTCAATGTGAGAACATTTCTTGAAGAGGGGAGAGACACAAATATGTAGCTCACAAACTGGTTTATTATATATATGGATAAAAACAACTTTTTTCATTGTGGTCTTAACACTTTTATATAAAAATGAAAATGGAAAAACAATCCCACCGAACTCTCTCTTCCTTCTCCTTTCTTTCCTTCCCTCTCCAGAGAGTTGGTTTCTACAGCAACTCTGAGATATAAACTTGTGGCTTTAAAAATGCATGAAACCGCCTCTCATCCGGAATGATGGATTAGATTTGTTTTTCCTCACCACCTTCCCCCCAACAAAAACATGACAGAACCAATGTTCTTTGCATTGGGACCCTTGGCCCCTTTTCCCACGCTCACCCCGTCACTCCGGACAGAGGACCACACATGTGTCGTTAGCAAGCAGGAGGCACTAAGGCGATCACAGTGTTAGGGCAGAAACCAGTCCCCATGTGTGGGTCCTCAGCATGCCCAGTGCACAGCGCGCCTGTTCAGGAGGTCACATGTCCTACAGCCCGGAGCTAACTGCAAGAAATCAAAGGTCGAACTTCGTAAAACAAGACAAACCACTTGCTGAAATCCTGTTTTAACCCTGTGGCTTTCCTTGCTTCTCTCAATGCTTAGAGAAGAAGGTGACCTGAAGAAGAAACACAGGGGTGTGCACAAAGAAAAAGACATGAATCTTTATTTTTCACTGCCAGCTTCAAGGAAAGAAAATTTTTCTACAATTTGCATGAGGTTTTTTTTTTTTAATTGTATGTACTCATGGTTATAAACTGCAATGTACTGTGTAACATACAGAGAAAAGGAACAAAAACCCACGTCCAGCTTTCCCACCTACACCTTCTGTCCAACCCAAGGCTTTCAGCACCGTGTCCCTCCTGGGAGCCAAGGAGGCAGCTGCCCAGGCTTGTAAATGGTTCATCTTTAAAGTGTACATAAAGTGGAACATTTAATAAAATGAGGGGAAATGGATTTATAAACAATGTGGTTTTTTTTTTTTCTAGGTAACCCTATTTTAGTAGGCCTTACACAGACTGGGACACACTCAAGATGTGACAGGCCTGGTGGTACGGGTGAGACATTTGTTACCACCTCTTTCTCCTCACGTCCATGTTTTGGTTTCTTACCCCCCAGCACACTAGAATATAGTGAACTGGAGCGATCCCACCCGTAAGCTGGGCCAGCTTCGAGAACCTGGGCTATCGGCAACGTGACCTGACGAGCCATCTTCTCTTGGGGCTTCTCTTCCCAGCTTTTTGTCTGATGCCACTTTGACAAAATACGGACCCTGAAGTCATCCCTTTGCCTTTGAGAAAGTTGAACTGGTCAGCTCTGTCTACAGTGACCTAACCCTCCTCTTTGCTAGTCTCCGCAGCAGGACCTGCCTCAGCAGAGCAGGGCCCCTGGCCTCTGCGCACTGGTGGACTCTCTGGATGGGTAATTGTTTTAAGGCCATTAACACCAAGAGTGGATCAGCCGGGTTTTGGCCAGGAAGTTATCCTTGTGGATTCCGCCCGCATGGCTTAGTAGTAGAAGGAAGTTTTTTTTGTTTTGTTTTTTTTTAATAATTCAGTTTAATCAATAAACAAGTATTTATTGACTACTTTCTGTGTTGAGACTGAATATGTGGAAGACTGAAACAGAAAGGTCATGGTGTCCTTTTACTTTCACTTACTACTAGTTTATTGTAACACGGATGATAAAATGGAAGAGATACTTTGATCTCTCCCTCTGCTCTTACCTTACTGAAGTTCTGAGTTTGCTGCCTATCCTAGTTCTCAAAGCAGTTTAGAGGATATGCATCAGAATTCACCTAGGGTGTTCATTTTCAAAATTCAGGTTTAGGGGCGCACCTGGGTGGCACACTCAGTTAAGCGCCTGACTTTGGTTCAGGTCATGACCTTGTGGTTCGTGGGTTCAAGCCCCACATCAAACTCTGTGCTGACAGCTCAGAGCCAGGAGCCTGCTTCAGATTCTGTGTCTCCCTCTCTGCCCCTTTCCCACTCATGCTCGCTCTCTCTCAAAAAATGTTAAAATTCTAGTTTAACACCATTTTGGGAATAAAATTTGGCTGCTTAATGCCCCAAATGATTTGTCTCACAGATAAACTTAGGAGTTGTCTTTTTTTCTTTTTTTAATTATTTGAGAGAGAGTGAGTGAGCCAGTAAGGGAAGAACAGAGAGAGAGAGAATCCCAAGCAGGCTTCAGTCAGCACCGAGCCTGACCTGGGGCTTGAACTCATGAACCCTGAGACTACAACCTGAACTGAAATCAAGAGTTGGAGGTTTAATTAACTGAGCTACCAGGCACCCCTAAACTTTTAAGTGAACACCTAATTTTTCTTCTTTTTTTCTTTTTGAGGGCCCAGGGAGTAAGGGGCAGAGAGGGAAAGAGGAGCGGTGCTTACCCAAAGGCAGGGCTCAAACTCAAAACCCTATGATCATGACCTGGGCTGAAATGGGACGCTTAAGTGACTGAGCCACCCAGGCCCCCCTGAACAGACAATATCTTTAAGAGGTTTTCTGATAGGTCTGGACAATAAACATTTAATTTTTTTGTTTGTTAGAAACAGCATGAGTGGAGGAGGGGCAGAGACAGAGGGAGACCGAATCTGAAGTGGACTCCAGGCTCTGAGCTGTCAGCATAGAGCCTGATGCAGGGCTTGAACCCACAAACAGAGATCGCGACCTGAGCCGATGTTGGATGCTTAACTGACTGAGCCACCCAGGCGCTCCTGGACAATAAACGTTTATTTAAGTTAAATGCTGAAGTTACTTAGTTATTTCCTCTACTAAGGGTGAGGAAGCGGCTTGGGTGAGGGACTGATGCTGTCAAGTCCTGCCTGGGAGTCCCCTTACATACAGATACTGTATTTCTGTCTTTGAAACTTTTTAACTAAAACCACATTTGCAGCCACATTGTATCAGAAAATCTGTAAGAATCCAGCACATGGGTATAAATGTTGAAGAAAAATGTTAAGCACTTTGTTATCCACAAAAACTGGGCCTGGCTTCTACACAAAGCTGTTTTTAGGCAGGCCCAAATGAAGAGCGTGGCAGATTGCCCACACTGTCCTGCGGAGAGTCCTGTGTCCGCCGTAAGAACCAAGGGCCCAAGGTTCTCTGACCAGGAATGCAGATGGTATGTGGCAGTACTTAGCAGTTCCACTCTGAGTGTGACCTAGTCAGACAATAAAACCACTCAGCAAGCATTCCGAAGGATTTATTTATTTTACAATAGAAAAGTATACCTTTGAACCAGTCAAGTTCAAAGTGATTGAAGAAGGGCACAACTTTCAGTTCTGGATATTGCATCTGTTATTTCATTCAAAGCCACTAAAAAGGAAGAGACCATAATAAAATTGTGAAGCCACAGTGGGAGGACTTAGTTCCCAAAAGCAACTCTGTCCTTCAACCAAACCCTGCTTTACCCAGATTTTTTCTGGATGAGATGAGACCTCCAGAAAACCCCGGCCTAGTGCAAGTCAAGGAGACTCCCAACTGTTCTACTAATTTTTCCTCCTGTAATTTTAATTTCAGTCACCTGATCATGTGAGCAATCTCCCAGTTGGTCTCTGCAGACAGCGGCCCCTCGATTTCAACACCTTTTTCGGTGACTGTGGCGATTTGAAACTGAAAGAAAGCAGAGCTCTCCATAAAAATGCCCACCCTCAAATGAAGAAGATCCTGAGATCTGTGCACAGGTCATGTGGAGGGTCTTCCCCTAACCTGAAAATAAGAAATCTGGCAATCTATTCTTCAAAAGCAAAGGCCCAGGTATTAGAACTACCGCGAGCCCGCGCTCCAGGGCCCCGTCACACCCTCCTCACCCGGTTATAGGAGCGGGCATCCCGGTAGTACAGCACCCGCATGCAGCGCTCCACCAGCTCTCGGGCCTCGGCCTGGCTCAGCACCGGCTGCTTCTCCAGAGCCTCTCGCAGCAGAGGCTAGAGACACAGGGAAAACACGGGAGACAGCAGGGACTGAACACCAGCGTTCTCAAATCCGTGGTGGTAAAAGCAGCATCGATGGGTTAAAAAAGGGACATTACCCCTACTGCCTCACCAGAATGAATTCTGATTCCCTTGAGCTAAGACCTACTGGAAGGGTAAATTCTAGGGCCTTCCTCTTTGCACGTGTCTACCAAATCTGACCTACCACTCTGTCACCGGGATGTAAGCACAACGCACATTGCCTCCACAGTAGGAACCATGTGCCCAGCAGTAGGGATCCTAGCCTAGTCCACATCCGGGTTTCAAAGGAAGGACAAGCAGACAATCACAAGCCCCCACCCCCTCTCCCCGACATACCTGAGCCAAGTATGCACCATAACCAGTGGCCAGCGAAGGGGCTTCGTAAGCTACACCGAGCATGTCCACGTAACCCAGGAAGCTAACAGAACACAACAGGTCAATGAACTCTTTCCATCTTAGATTTTCTTAGGTATCTTAGCTGAAGGATGGGGCCACAGGGTCTGAGAAGTGGCACTCCCTCAGCGGGGTATAGATAAGACACTACACAGACACTAGTAGTTGGGGAAATAAGTTATTTGTATTCAACCTCTCTCCATCAGCATAGCCTCCGATGACCATGGTGTTCCACAGGGGGTTCATCTTGGAGCGGCGGCTGTACATGGCCCGGGTCAGCCATGAATGAATAGCTCTGGGACTATAGCTGTGTCCATCTCCCAACAGCTCCTCATCAATCCTTAAAAGGAATTGGTTGTGAGAAAGGGAAGAGTGTGGAAATCGGGAATTCATACACCCCACAATAGTTACCAGACTCGTCCTCACTTTACATCCCCTAACGTTGAAAACTATGTATTGTAAGCATTCTCCTCTTCCACCCCCACCAATTTTCCTGTCCTCTGCTGCAGCCTCAAACTCCTCCACTCTAGGGGGTGCCTGGGTAGCTCAGTCGGTTAGGCCTCCGACTTCGGCTCAGGTCAGATCTCACGTTCGTGGGTTCGAGCCCCGCGTCAGGCTCTGTGCTGACAGCTAGCTCAGAGCCTGGAGCCTGCATCCGGTTCTGTCTCCCTCTCTCTCTGCCCCTCCCCCTCTCATGCTCTGTCTCTCTCTGTATCAAAAATAAATAAAACATTAAAAAAATTTTAAGAAAAAAAAAAAACTCCTCCACTCTAGAACTTCAATGGAGTTGAATAAAATTTTAAAAAAATTTTATAAAGTTAACCACTTTATTTTCTTTTAATTTTAATGTTTTTTATTTATTTTTGAGAGACAGAGAGAGTGCAAGCAGGGGAGGGTCAGAGAGAAGGGAGACACAGAATCTGAAGCAGGCTCCAGGCTCTGAGCTAGCGGTCAGCACAGAGCCGGTCGCGGGGCTCGAACCCACGAATCGTGAGATCATGACCTGAGCCGAAGTCGGATGGTCAACGGACTGAGCCACTCAGGAGCCAATGGGGATTTTTAAAAAACAAAACAAAAGCGATTTCTCTCCCCACGTGGGAACTACTCCCTATTCTCCGGATGACTTACACCATCTGGCCGAGAACTTGCTTCAAATATTGGAAATCAGCATAGTCTCCGGAAGCACCCAGCATGGTGCTGTCGTTGACTCGCATAATGCGAGAGATGTTGCGGAAACGAGCCAAGGAGCCGTAGGAGCCCAGCATGTCTGCTGCAATCACCACTCCACCTTCAAACTTAACGCCGAGGACCGAGGTCCCGGTCACCATGGGGTTCCTGCACAGAGAGAGTGAGGTCTGGCGAGGGGAGGAACGGAGAAGGAGCCGGAGCCCTCTTCTGCGCAGTGGATTCCGCTTCTAATTTTCCAGGTCTCCTTTCTTTCGCCAGAACTCTGCCCCGCGCTCCTCGCTGTTCGCTTCCCCTGCGGCCCCCGCCTCGCCTTCCCGGACTCTCTAAGCACCGGCCGGCCACACCAGGCCCCGCCGTCCCGCCCCCTGCCAAGAGCTTACTGCGTGCGCGCCATCGGGCCCCCGTAGGGCGCGGATGCCGGATCCACCGAGGCACCAGGAGTGGACGGGATGCGGTAAAACTGCCCCGGGGCCGGACCCCCGGTCCAAAATCTGGACCGCGGCTCCAAAAACGCTTCCATCTTAGTCACGGTGGTAGAAGAAATGACAGCGCTTGCGCCGACGGAAGCGGAAGTGATCCCTCTGTGGCCACACCTTCTTCCTGCCAGCCACTTCCAACAGCCATGTTGATGAGGTCACGTCCCTCGTACCGCTGGTGGACTGACCACTGAGACCCGTAGTGGGACTCGCCTGACGTCGCAGCGCAGCGCCGCCGCGCAGTAGTCTGGACTAGATCAGAGTTTCTGACGCACAAATTCAAGGAAAGTGAGGTTGTTGGGAGAGGCAGGTATGTGGAACCACTTAAAGACACTGATCCTGAGCGAGGAGGCAGAAATTCTCGTGTCTTTTTTCTGGATTTTTATCAGAAAGCCCTGTATGAAACTAACCGTGAACGCAGTACGTCTTAACATCTGTATTTCTCGCAGCAGCCTTGTATGGCCGGCATTACTCGACCCATTTTAAAAATAAGGCTTGTGGTGTAGGGATTTACCTGGCCACGCAGAGAGTAAAGGTAAATCAGAACCTTCAAACTCAGATTTAAAAAAGGAATCACACAGCTGTGCATATCCTGTGGCGTGTGGTATCTCAGGTGGATCAGCCGCTCTATGGGACCCTTGACAGATACCTGAAAGTTTTCTTGTCAAATGCTCTTGCCCACCTCTTATGCAGCAGAAAATTGCATTGACAATGGGCGTGAAACTAAATTCCAGAAGTTTCCTTTTCAATGTGGTTATGTAGCAGGGACTGAAAGCAGGATAGAAAATGAAACTGGGCGGGGCACCTGAGTGGCTCCGTGGGTCAAGCCCGGGATTCTTGATTTTGGCTCAGGTCATGATCTTAAGATTCATGGGATCTGAATTGAGGGGAGCTGGGCTCTGCACTGGCAACAGGGAGGCTGCTTGGGATTCTCTCCCTCTCCCTGGGGCCCTCCCCTGGCATGCGGTCTCTCTCTCAAAATAAACATTTTTTTTTAATTAAAATAAAATAAAATTGGTGAAGCTAAAACCACTACTTTGCCATTCTTCCCCACGCAACTTGAATTTAAGTTTTTTCATTTAAAAAATTACATGAGTTAATTTGAACCAAAGCCATGCATGAAATTTTAACCTAATTAAGTAACAAAAAATTTTATTAGGTCCTGAAACCCTGGAAGGGGAGGTTCAAGATCTTGTGTTAGAGGCAGTCAACTGACACTCATTGTATCACCTTTTGGTCTTGAAAAATGTACTCTTTTTCTCTCTAATTAATAGCCACCTCCTCACAAACCCTATATTCCAGGTGACTCTTGGGTCACTCGGTTTTACTTGGACAAATAACAGGTGCTCTGTAGGATGATGGCTTACTGGGACTCCTCACAAGCTACGCACATGCTTGGTTCTTTGTAGCTGCCAGAGCCCCCATCGTATGAACTTTAAATCAATCAACCAGCAATTAACTGGCTATGCCCTTGTTTATAAGTGGTCTCCTGGCTTGCTGGTTTTTGGTCTCACTCCTTCTTAGGTCCTGTGAGTAAGGCTTTTATAGGGCCAGTACCAGTTCCAGAGATCAGACAGGTAATTCACATTCCATCAAGTCTAAATAAAGAAAAGTGAAAGGATCTAGAATCATCCAGCCTGAGAGCAGAATGGCTCTCAAACCACCAGCACTTGATGATGCAATATTCAAAAGACGGTGACCAGCCTGTCTTTTGTTATGAGGTGAAAACAAGACATACATTAAGCTGAAACAGGGGAAATCGGGGAGCTGCTTTCTTCTCTTTTAATTTTTTTAAATGTTTCTTTATTAATTTTGAGACAGAGAGAGAGATCATGCCGGGGAGGGGCAGCGGGGGGAGGGGGGAGAGAATTCCAAGCACGCTCTGAGCTGTCAGTGCAGAGCCCATCTCAGGGCTCCATCTCACAAACCTCGGGACCATGCTCTGAGCCGAAATCAGGAGTCAGGCGCTTAACCTACTAAGCCACCCAGGTACCCCTCTTCTCTTTTAATTTTTTATTTTATTTTTAATTTTTTAATATTTATTTATCTTTGACAGAGAGAGAGAGAGAGAGAGAGAGAGAGACAGAGCATGAGTTGGGTAAGAACAGAGAGAGAGGGAGACACAGAATCAGAAGCAGGCTCCAGGCTCTGAGCTGTCAGCACAGAGCCCGACACGTGGCTCAAACTCACAAACTGTGAGATCATGACCCGAGCCGAAGTCAGATGCTTAACCGACTGAGCCACCCAGGCGCCCACCTGCCTTCTCTTTGTAAAGCAGGTCTGATATTAGCTGGAAAATCTTTTTTAAGTGTGCCTAATTTTCTCTGGTTGGCTATTAGCTTTGAGTTTAATGAACACTTAGCTCCCACCAAAGTTTAAGCCCTTCAGTAAGCAATCCCCGAACTGGCCTTGAAACCTCACGGCCTTGAAACGTCATGGAGCTTCCCTTGGTTTTCTTCTTGGATATCCTTGGATATAGAGGACGTCCTTAAATTCTCAGAAAGAAAGAAAACTAAACTAAATTGGAATATAGCAACCACCATCAACACCATCTCAAAAGCATTTTCACTACTCTACTTTTTAAGAGAAATGGAATTTGAACCTTCAACTCCAAAAGAGTTAAAGGATCATTTCCTGACCTGCTCAGGACCTGGCCTCACTGGGTGCGGGGGAGGGGCAGAGGTATAACAGAAAGATGAGAACAAAAGCATATCCAGCTTGGCCGTAGCTACACTACTCTGTGGCTCTTTCCTGAGGATTTCTGTGATTTTACATCCTCTGTAATTCAGTTCTACACTCTCTCTCTCACAGCACTCATCACACTTGTCTGAATACTGTCTCCTCTCCAAACTAAAAGTCCTACAAAGGCAGGACCTACGATCACCTTTCACCTGACTCCTTCAATGCACAGAAGTTTTCAGTAGTGATATAGCCCTATTTATCAACTAAATCCTTTGTTGCCCATCCAGGAGATTATTAATGCTTCAACGTCATGGAGCTTCCCTTGGTTTTCTTCTAAGAGTTTTTATAGTTTTTTTTAATGTTTTATTATGTGGTGTTTTGTGGTTTTTTTTGAGAGACAGAGAGAGACAGCGTGAGCAAGGGAGGGTCAGAGAGAGAGGGAGACACAGAACCAGAAGCAGGCTCCAGGCTCTGAGCTGTCAGCACAGAGCCCGACACAGGGCTCGAACCCACCAACTTCGAGATCATGACCTGAGCCAAAACCGGACGCTCAACCAACTGAGCCACCCAGACACCCCGAGTTTTTATAGTTTTCACTTTTATATTTAGATCTCTTATCTATTTTTTTAAAAAAGATTTTGTTTTTAAGAATCTCTGTACCTAATGTGGGGCTTGAACTCAACCCCAAGATCAAGAGCCACATGCTCCACTGACAGAGCCAGCCCGGCACTCCATAGATCTCTTATCCATTTTGAGTTAAATATTATATATGGTATAAAGTAAGGATCCAGTTTCATTCTTTTGCATGTGGAAATCCAGTTTCCCCAACATCATTTATTGGAAAGACTGTCTTTTCCTCAATGAATGGCATTTGCATCTCATGGAATTCTTGATTGGATTGTATGTGTTAGGGTTTATTACTGTTGTATCCCACTGTATGTCTCTTTTTATGACAGTACCACACAGTTTTGCTTACTGTAGATTTGTAGCAAGATTTGAGATCAGGAAGTGTAAGATCCCCCACTTCATTATTAAAAGTGTCTTTTTGAAACTTTTTTTGTGGTAGCATTTTTTCCCTTTCCTTTAGAAATCTGGGTTGGCAGATACTTTCTTTTGGAACTTTAAAGATGTATTTTATTATCTTCTGACTTCCACCGTTTGTGTTAGGAAGTCACCTGGGTGTCATACTGTTGTTTCTTTGAAGATAATGTGGTTTTATTTCTTCTGACTTTTAAGATGTTCAGTAGTGTCTATGATGTACAGCAGTGTTAGGAGGATGGACTTAGGCATTATTTTATTTATATCTATCCTCCTTGGGGTTGCTGAGCTTTTCGAATCTGTGGGTTGGTATCTTTCACTGGTTTATGAAAATTCTCATGCATTATCTCTTCAAATATTGCTTTTGCCCAGCATACTCCTTCACTCTTAGACTCCTAATATGCTATATATTTGAGCATGTCCCCATGCTTCATATTTTCTTTTTTATGCTTATTGATTTTTGTTTTTTTAATATTGTTTAATGTTCATTTACTTTTGAGAGACAGAGACAGAGTGTGAGTGTAAGAAGGGCAGAGAGAGAGAGGGAGATGCAGAATCTGAGGCAGGCTTCAAACCCTCAGCTGTCAGCACAGAGCCTGATGCAGGGCTCAGACCCACGGACCATGAGATCATGACCTGAACCGAAGTCAGACACTTAACCAACTGAGCCACCTAGGTGCCCCTTTTGTTTTTGTTTTCTTTTTAATATGTTTATTAATTTTTGAGAGAGAGAGCTGGGGAAGGGCAGGGAGAGATGGGGACGGAGGATCCAAAGCAGGTTCTGTGCTGACTGCAGCGAGCCTGATATGAGACTCCAACTCACGAACTGTGAAATCATGGCATGATCTGAAGTCAGATGCTCAATCAACTAAGCCACCCAGGTGCCCTACTTCATACTTTCTTTTTGTTTTCCATTCTTTTTGATCTCTGCATTTCAACTTGAGTATTTTCTTTAAACATAGTTTTTAACATTTTTTAATGCTTATGTGTTTATTTTGAGAGAGATAGAGTGGGAGTGGGAGAGAGGCAGAGAGAGAGAGAATCCCAAGGAGGCTCCACACTGTCATCACAGAGCTCAATGGGGGGCTCGATCCCACAATTCCGGGATTGTGACCTGAGCTGAAATCAAGAGTCAGGCTCTTAACCCACTGAGGCACCCAGGTACCCCCAACTTGAGTATTTTCTATTGGCCTGTCTTCCAATTCACTAATCCTATATTCTACTGTGTCCAATATGCTGTTAAATCCTTACATTGAACTCATTTCAGATTTTGCTGTTTTTTTCAGTTCTAAAATGTCCATTTGACTTTTTTATAGATTCCAATTCTGTGTAAATTTTCCATATTTTCATTTATTATGTTCATTATTTTCACTCTTTTTATTAACATGTTAATCATAGTTATTTTTAATTTACATTCTTGTATGCCAGCTCTAATATCTGGATCATCTGTGGGTTTTCCTCTATTATCCTTTTCTTTTCATTTCAGTAATGTTTCTTTTACTCTATGCAAATAGAACTTTTTTAAAGTTTTTTCCAGAAATGATAAATAACTCTAGAGGCTCCATATCATGTTCTTTTCGACCAGAGAACATTCCCCCTTTTTTCAGGCAGGTAAGGTGAGGGGCTGATCATCTCAATCCAGTCAGGGATTAAGCTGTGTCAGGGTTGGGTTGCTGTTTCAGTCTGATTCACTCACATCCTCAGACATGTACCTCACAACCTTCTGACTGAAAACTGGGCAAGTCTTCATCTCTTTAGTCCTGAAATGCTAAAGATTGAGCTAGCTCTCCAGGCTCCTGCTCTGTGCAGCTCAGAATCTACCAGATGTCTTTTTTTTTTTTAATGTCTTTATTTTTGAGAGAGAGAGAGAGAGAGAGAATGAGAATAAGCAGAGGAGGAGAAGAGAGAGAGGGAGACACAGAATCCAAAGCAGGCTCCAGGCTCTGAGCTTTCAGCACAGAGCCTGACACAAGGCTTGAACTCATAAACCATGAGATCATGACCTGAGTCGGACCCTTAACCCACTGAGCCACCCAGGTGCCCCAAACCTGGCAGATGTCTTGAGGAGGAGACCAGTTGAAAACTAAGGTTCTTCTTCCTCTGACTCAACAGGTCTTTATTTCCTAATCAATAATGCTAGACTGGGGGGTGCCTGGGTGGCTCAGTCAGTTAAGTGTCCGGCTTCAGCTCAGGTCATGATCTCACAGTTCGTGGGTTCAAACCCTGCATTGGGCTCTGTTCTGACAGCTAAATCAGGGCCTGGAGCCTGCTTCAGATTCTTCCTCTCTCTCTGACCCTCCCCTGCTCACACTCTCTCTCTCTGTCTCTCAAAAATAAATAAAAAACATTTTAAAAAATGCCAGACTGGGATATTTAGTCTGCCTTTTAGAAGCTTTTAGTCAGACTCTCCAACCTCCTGCACGTTCCAAGAGTTCAGCAAATGTTCCATGGATAGACTGGCCACCATTAGAGGCCCCCTCAGTTTTCAACTTGTCACTCCAGTTTTCCAGTTTTGAATGACCACCAAAAATGTGATTTCTCTTCCCCAAATAGAGACATTCTCCCTGGGTTACACTTTAACCTCAGCCTGTGCTCAACTTAGCTCCAAAAGATTCTTCCATCTGTGGATTTTGTGTCACCTAGTCCTCATTCCTTCCACAGCCCTTTGGTGCTTTTTTAAAATATATACTTTTGGGGTGCCTGAGTGGCTCAGTTGGTTGAGCGTCTGGCTTCAGCTCAGGTCATGATCTCACAGTTCGTGGGTTCGAGCCCCATGTCGGGCTCTGTGCTGACAGCTAGCTCAGAGCCTGGACCCTGCTTCACATTCTGTGTCTCCCTCTTTCTCTGCCTCTTCCCCACTCACTCTGTCTCTCAAAATTAAATTTAATTTAATTTAATTCAAAAAAATAAAAATAAAAAATATACTTTTGGAGGGCACCTGGCTGGCTCAGTTGGTTAAGTGTCCAACTTTTGGGTTTGGCTCAGGTCATGATCTCATGATTTGTGAGATCGAGCCCCATGCTGGGCTCTGCAGTGACAGCACAGAGCCTGCTTGGGATTCTCTCCCTCCCTCTTTCTCTGCCCCTCCTCCACTTGTGTTCACATGCTCCCTCTCTCTCAAAATAAACAAAAACTTTTAAAAAATTAAATAAATAAAATGTGTTTTTCTGTATTTAGATTCTTATTGGAGTAGGATCAGAGACCTGTCGTGACTTACCTGGTGCATTCCTTTGCTGTAGCACATAACAGACCATCGTGGCTTAAAAGGACAGAAGTTTATCCTCACACAGTTCTGGAAGCCAGAAGTGTGAAGCCTAGGCGTCAGCAGGGCCACGCCCTCTCTGGAGGGTGCTTTGGCTTGTGGGTACATCACTCCTTGTCTCATATCACCTTCTCCTTTGGGTCAAATCCCCCTCTGCCTTTCTCTTATAAGGATTCTTATGGTTATATTTAGGGCCTGCCCAGATAATTCATTATATTCTCTTCATTTAAAGATCCTTCCGGGGGCACCTGGGTGACTCAGTCCATTAAGTGTCCGACTTCAGCTCAGGTCAGGATCTCACAGTTCATGAGTTCAAGCCCCATGTCGGGCTCTGTGCTGACAGCTCAGAGCCTGGAGCCTGCTTTGGATTCTGTGTCTCCTCTCTCTGCCCCTCCCCTGTTCAAACACTGTCTCTCTCTCACTCTCTCTCTCTCTCTCTCTCTCTCTCTCGCTCGCTCTCTCTCAAAAAGTAAATAAACATTTAAAAAAAACTTAAGATCTTTCCTTTAGGGACACCTGGGTGGCTCAATTGGTATAGCATCCAACTCGTGATCTCTGGGTTATGAGTTCAGGCCCCACATTGGGCATGGAACCTACTTAAAAATAAATAAATAAATAAATAAATAAAAAGTAAAGATCCTTTTTTAAATGACATCTGCAAACATCCTTTTTCCAAATAAGGTGACATCTACAGATTGCAGGGTTAGGGAAGTAGATCTTATCAGTGAACCACCACTGGATACAGAAGTGCATCTGCTTTCCTACCTTTATAGTTGAAAACTAAAACACAGAAGATCACACAAAACAAATCTATGGCTGGATGAGTGATTAGAAGGCAACCACCCTTGAAACTACCATCTAGGTCGAGCAGGGACCCACTCCAGTTGTCCCACCCCCTTGTAATCCCAATTCTCGCTTCCCCCAAAAAGTAGCCACTCTCCCTGACTTTTGTGATCATCACTCCCTCATATTTCCTTTTTGTAATAAGTTGTGTTTTTTTTTTAAGTTTGTTTATTTTATGAGAAAGAGAGTGCAGGGGAGGGGAGGAGAGAGAAGGAGAGAGAGAACCCCAAGCAGGCTCTGTGCTGACACGGGGCTCAATCTCATGAGATCATAACCTGAGAGGAAATCAGTACACCCTCCCTTTTTACAGTGTCTCGTCTTTCCCACTTCTTTGATTTGGTGTTATTCTAAGCTTCGTTTTGTTTTGTTTTTCAGTCTGTCGCCCTTTTTAATGACATGTTATTCTTTTCAGTATCATGATATACAAATCAATATAAAGTCTGTTCATTTCCTCTTGCCTTTCATGGATAGTTAGGAGTAAGAAAAGCCATTTATTTTTATTATTAACATTCTAAAATCTGTAGAATTATTATTTTTTTATTATACTTTGATTCTTGGTTGGAATGTGTCCAGTTGGGTAAATAGTGAAGATATGCTAAAAGTGCTCCAGTTATAACTACTTAAAATTTTAAATTTTGTCATAATCTTTTCAAGTGAAAAAAGCGAATTTAGAATGAGAAGTTGGTAAATATCAAAGTTAAACGCTACGGAGTTCTAAATTAAAATGACTGAAAGATAACTCCCTACCCTGACAATAGGAAATAAAGCCCTTCAAGTAGAAAAATTTGGTTGTTAGAGGAATCGTTCACATTTCACACGGCGATTAGATTCAGGTTGTGGAAAATGGTTGTTAATTACAGGTGCCCGATTTTCCCTGAGAGCACGGCCCAGGTGCCCGGCCTCCCAACACCCTGCCCTCCCCAGCTCATCTCAGATTGCCATTCGGGGCACCTGGCTGGCTGGCTTAAGTCGGTGGAGCGTGCAACCCTTGATCCTGGGGTCAGGAGTTCAAGCCCCACGTTGGGCGTAGCACCTGCTTTAAAAATAAACAAATAATTAAAAATAAAAGTCAGGGCGCGCCTGGGTGCCTCAGTCGGTTAAGCATCTGACTTTGGCTCAGGTCATGATCTCACGGTTCGTGAGTTCCATCCCCATGTCAGGCTCTGTGCTGAGAGCTCAGAGCCTGGAGCCTGCTTTGGATTCAGTGTCTCAATCTGTCTCTCTGACCCTCCCTTGCCTGTGCTGTCTCTCTGTCTCTCTCAAAATTAAATTTTAAAAAAATATTTAAAAAATTGAAAATAAATTTAAAAAATTAAAAAAAAAAAAGTCAGGCCATGTCATAAGAAAAAAATTATTGTCTAATCTTTCCCTTAATCCATCTCACCTTAAACTGCCTTCATTCCACCCTTTGTTGGAGGTCATGAAACATCTTCTATTTTGAAGATTACTGCATCTACAGATTTCCTCTCCCATCCTTTTCCTAACAGTTTATCCGTTATCGATCCCAGATGTCTGGCCCGTGTACCCTCCCTTCTGCCTCAGCCTGGGCTTTGCTGATGGTAGTCTAACAGTGTAGCCCGCAGTGTCCCTCCTTCCTCTGCATTTCCCGCAGGCAGGCAGCTCACCCCAGAGGTCTCATCAGACTCAGGTTTGATGTCTTTGGCAAGAGGATAGGCGGTGGTGTGTTCTTTCATTGGAGGCGCATTGTGTCTGATTGTCTCTTTTTTGTGATGTTAGCAATTGCTTCTGTTCAGTAAATTCACTTGGTGTTGCAAAATAATGATATTCTGAATCTGTCATTTCATTTTCGTTCCTTAGCTTGACTGTTTCCATAAAGAGACACTTGCCCTCATCTACTTTTTGGTTACTAAGCACGTGTAAGGAAGGCAGGATAAGGGGTCCCTGGCTGGATAATTTGGTAGAGCCTGTGGCTCTCAATCTGAGGGTGACGAGTTCAAGCCCCACGTTGGCTGTGGAGCTTACCTTAAAAAAAAAAAAAAAGTTAAAAAAAAAAAAAGAAAAGCAAGATAAATGCTTAATTCTTACTCTTTAATGACTTAAAAAATTTTTTTAATGTTTTATTTATTTATTTAGTTAGTTATTTTTGAGAGAGAGAGAGACAGTGTGAGCAGGGAAGGGTCAGAGAGAGAGCAAGACACAGAATCCAAAGCTGGTTCCAGGCTCTGAGTTGTCAGCACAGAGCCTGATGCGGGGCTCGAACCCACAAACTGTGAGATCTTGACCTGAGCTAAAATCAAGACTTGGACACTCAACCGACTGAGCCACCCAAGTACCCCAACTTTTTTTTTTTTTTTTTTTAGGAATTTGTGGACTTAAACATTATTCGTTTTGGCGCTCAAATTATTCCAGATTTGGCCAGTGAGAGTCCTTTCAAGCTGGCTTCTAGGTCCTTTTTTTTTTCTTAAATTTTTTTAATGTTTTTTTTTTTTAATTGAGAGACATAGAGTGTGAGTTTTGGAGGGGCAGAGAGAGAGAGAGAGAGACACAGAATCTGAAGCAGGCTCCAGGCTCTGAGCTGTCAGCACAGAACCCAATGTGGGGTCTGAACCCACAGATCGTGAGATCATGACCTGAGCCGGTCCGATGCTTAACCGACTGAGCCACCCAGGCGCCCCCTCCTGGGTCCTTTTAACATTGCCCCCTTGTTATTTGAGCCCATCCTTTCTGGCACAACAGGACGTTTCAAGCTCATCTCATAGTTTCTCTGAGCACCAGCCCTGGAAGCAGACAGTTTTCTGAGGAGCCTTGATTTCTTTTAGTGGACTAGTATTTAGGAACCAAGATTGTGTCCTTAGGTGAGCTTATTACTATGGAGATATTGCTGTTCATTGCTGCTCTCAGTGCAGTGAGTACACATGTACACTTAACGTCAGTATTTATTTCTGTACTTATCTATAGGTATTAAAAACTATCAGTTTACACCAGTATCTCCAATTCCAGTCAACACCACTGGAAATATTCTAATTTTCTTTCTTTTCATATTTGTGATTCCCTTTTCTGAAAGTGAGAAACACGACCACCATTAACTTCACTATATGGCTTTTTAAAACTTAATTTTAGGAAGAAAGAGAGCGCAAGTGGTAGAGAGGGGCAGAGAGAGGGAGAGAGAGAGAATCATAGCCCAATGTAGGGCTCAGTCCCCTGACCCTGGGGTCATGACCTGAGCCAAAGTCAAACAAAGTCGGCCAACTGAGCCACCCTGGTGCCCCTCAACTGTATGACTTTTTAAATCAGCTCTCATATGTGCGACCAATCTCCTGTCATCACCACCGTCTCTGTCCCTGCACAAACATCCTCCTCCTTGTGCCGACTTCAGTACTTCTTGCTGTGCTTTTGTTTTGCTATCCCACCCCAGTGCCAGTGAGTGCCCCCCTCAGCCTGCCCTGACTCCAGCAGCTGACTCTGGGTCATCCCCTCAGGAAGATAGTCCCCCTAGCCTACGGTGGCTCCAATGGTCCAGCTCAGGTCACCGCCCGCACTACCTCCCTGCCTAGATGTCTTCTTCACATCTCATGCTGGGCCACACTCTCTGCCTCACACAGGGGCCTCTCTTGCTCGCGTGGCTTTTGAACCAAATTGTTTACAAAAGGAAGGGATGGGGGAAGTGGAAGAGGAAAAATATATCTATATATAGAATATAAAATATTATATAAAAGTTATTTTATATAATATAAATGTATAGTTTATATAGATATATATTTATATATAATGATATATAAAGTACTGTATACGATATATAATTATATATAATAATAAAACAAAGTGCTTCAGGAATTTACACTGATTCTTCCACTTCAAATAAAATAACCACAAGCCTTTTACTTAACCTAGTCCATATTATATCTGTATTTCTTTTCTTCCACGGTGAGAAGAGACTCTGCTTGCTCAAGGACATAGGGGGTTATAGATTAACATATCCCATGACTATTCATTTATTTTTCCCCACATTTTATAACAGTCTTAGGGTAATAGTATCAATACTACCACTGATATATTAATATCATTTCTAAAACAATGTTATTTCTAAAAAGTTAAACCATTTTTTGTATTTGTTCTTCCCTTCTCTTCTTATTTCAGTAGATGTACTAAATACACAGTCTGATCGTATAACCATTATCCCATACCCCTGTCCTTCTAACTCCCATTTATTCTACAAGTAGTGTGGAGATAATATATACATAATAAATAGACAGTATATTATATATGTGGCTTACGCCAGCTCTCCATATGTTGATGTTACTCTAGCCATTTTGTTTGTCTAAAGCTTTTTTCTAGAGTCTTCAGTGACAGCTCGTGGAACCTACATTCTCTTAGCTATTGAATGCTTGGCAACAGTTGTCTCTACCCTTCTTTCAGACTTCCAAGTTGGTTTTGGTGGAGATAAAATCCTTGGCCCACAATTTTTCCCTTGACGATATCTAAGTTATCTTATTCTGTTTTCTGCTGACTTAGAGCATTCTTGGAAAACCCCTAACGATATAATTTTTCCCCTTTTATAGGACACTTGCGCCTTTTAAATGAGTTTTTTTCCTTAAAGTCCAGCAATGTTATTTATTTTTTTTAATTTATTTTTAAATGTTTGTTTATTGGGGCACCTGGGTGGCTCAGTCAGTTGAGCGTCTGACTTCAGCCTAGGTCATGATCTTGCAGTTAGTGGGTTCAATTCCCACGTTGCACTTGGTGCTGACAGCTCAGAGCCTGGAGCCTGTTTCAGATTCTGTGTCTCTTTCTCTCTCTGTCCCTCCTCCGCTCGTACTCTCTCTCTCAAAAATAATAAACATTAAAAACATTTTGAAAAATAAATGTTTGTTTATTTTTGGGAGACAGAGAGACAGAGTGTGAGCAGGGGAGGGCAGAGAGAGACACACACAGAATCTGCAGCAGGTTCCAGGCTCTGAGCCGTCAGCAGAGCCTGATGCAAAGCTCAAACCCATCAAGCACGGGATCATGACCCGGGCTGAAGTCAGAGGCTTAACTGACTGAGCCACCCAGGGTCCCCATAAAGCCCAGCAATTTTACTAGCACATGACTATATTGGTCATCTTGAATCAATATTCTTTTACATGTACGGTTTTAAAAATATTTCTACCCTTGATTTACAGCTTTTTGTATATTTTCTTCCCCTGCTTTGATTTTCTTCTTTGCATCTACAGCTCTGTGTTAGAGCTGATCTTCATTACCTGGCCTTAGTATTTGTCACTGTCTCTTGAATCCTTAATATCTTTTCATTGATTTTCAACCTAAAAAATTTTTTTACATTCTACTTTTCTTGAGACACTATCTGTCACATTTATTCAGTCTTATATTCCTTTTAGTTTATAGTCTCCATTTCTGAAAAGACTTTTTCTTTTATTTCCAGTTATTTCCTGGGGGAAATCACCTCATAGTTGCATTTTTTTCCAAATTCTGACTTTTGTTGTTCTTTTATTCCTTGTATCATTTCCTTAGTATCTTTCAGCTCGTTTGGAAATAGCGAATTAGATTATTCTGCTTGTGGGCACGTCTGCCTGGTGCGTTTTCATTTACTGGAGGGATGTTATGCTCCCTGTTCTCGTTCTTCTTAGAATAACTTTGTGTGGGATTTGCCCTTGAGCCTTTTCTTTCTCTCATTTTCTTGGGAAACATTCATTTTCCTGAACTTGTAGGTGGTGTGGTTCAGGATAGCTTCTCTAACTTCACAGAGCTCCCTCTGCTCTCTTGTATAATGCTACAAAACCCCTGGCGTGCTCTGTACAGTTTGCTAGCTTGGTTGCCCTTCTCCACTTTTGTGGGGAGAGAGGCAGAGAGAATGAGAATCTGAAGCAGGCTCCATGCTCAGCGTGGAACCCAAGCAGGGGCTTGAGCTCACAACCCTGGGATCATGACCTCAGGCAAAATGCGGAGTCCCATGCTCAACTGGCCATCCAGGTGCACCCTCCCTTCTCCCCTTTATCTACACCTTCTCTTCTCTCTGTTATCCCTGTTCTGATTTTTCTTTTTTCTCTACTTCCAGCTGTTTCTTCTCAGTGTGTAGCACTATCCTAGAAGGGGGCCGTGCTGGTCAGTTTGAGAGTTCCTGGGACCAGACGCCTCCAGCCCCTTCAGACCTGGTCCCCTTGCCTTCTCAGCCCTTGGCTTGGGCATAGGGCTTCTCTGTTTCTGCTGCTGTTTTCCAGTGTTCAATGCTAAGAGGTTATTTTTAAAGTTGCCCCGGGAAAAGCACAGTGGGAACTGGGGCGGAATCCTAAACTCAGGGCCTTATCTAAGTGTCCAGACTCCGGGTGTGAGCAGGGTAGTTACATTGTGAAATGCCAAGGCAGCAACTCAAAATGGCTGTTTCTTTATTACAATTATGGCTAACCTTTAAGCACTTACTGAACTGCATACTCCGAAGTTCTAGAAGGGGTAGAAGAAATCACATGCTCAAGCCCCACACCCCTCTCAGGCAGATGGACTCTGTCTGGGTACGGGTGTTCAGGTTTTTCCCAATCCCTCCTAAATCAAACAAAAACAGACTGGAGATGAGAAGGGTCATTCTAACATGCTTCCTGCCAAAATTATACCTGAGAGCCTTTGTCAATGTGAATAGAGTGGATTAGAGTCAAATTTTATATCTCTAGGCAAAGGTTACTGAGGCTAGAGGCAAGGAGATTATAAGAAAAGTTTAGGCTTTTTAAACATATTTGCAAACCCAGTAAAATATTAGCAGATTAAATCAGATAGCATATTAAATAATACGGCATGACTAAATAGGGTTTATCTCAGGATTAAAGGTTAATTCACCATTAGGAAATTTATCAATGTAACTCACCAGATTAAAGAAGACTATGTAGTTATTTCAATGGAGGCAGAAAGAGAATTTGGTAATATTTAACAGCTGTCCATGAAAAGAATATAAAAAGCTTTAAAAAAATTTTTTTAATGTTTATTTTACTCTTGAGAGAAAGAAAGTGTGAATGGGGGAGGGGCAGCGAGAGAAGGAGACCCAGAATCCAAAGCAGGCTCCAGGCTCTGAGCTGCCAGCACAGAGCCTGACACAGGGCTTGAACCTACAGATCGTGAGATCATGACCTGAGCTAGTTGGACATTTAACTGACTGAGCCACCCCAGAATATAAGAAGCTTTTAATGAAGAAATCAGAGAGGGGAGTTTCTTTAACCTGATAAAGGATATCCACCAAAAATCCTACAATAGACATTAGTTAGTGGTGAAACTTTAGATGTAGTCCCTTAATCTCATTAAAGAACAAGATAACGCACCATTATCACTGCATCTGATGGACTGGCTATCCTCACCTCCTAAATAAGACAGATGGAAAAGAAAAATGAGACACAGGAATTGAGAAAGAAGATGGAAAAATTGTGACTAGGCAATCAATATGATTGTTCATATAGAAAGTCCAAGAGATTAAATGGACATGGTGTTAAAACGTAATTGAAATATAGAATGGTGTTCAGATGAGCATAAAAATAATGAGGATAGAATTATTATGCACATTGATGCATTGAGTCTGGATTAAAAGTAATATAAACCATAAATCTAGATAAATAGTGTAACAAGAGGTGTAAAATAGAGACAAAAGGTTTTTTTTCACTACATAAATCAGTTCATTACTTTTTCTTTTTTTTTTTTTTTTTGAGGTTTATTTTTGAGAGAGAAACCGAGCATGAGTGGGGGAGAAACAGAGAGAGAGGGAGACACAGAAATCAAAGCAGGCTCCAGGCTCTGAGCACAGAGCCTGATGTGAGGCTCAAATTCACAAGCCACGAGATCATGACCTGAGCACAAGTCAGATGCGTAACCGACTGAACCACCCAGGCACCCCAGTTCATTACATTAAAAAAATGTTTATTTATTTTGAGAGAGAGAGCGAGTGAGAGAGAGAGCAGGGAAGCGGCAGAGAGAGGAGGAGAGAGAGAAAGAAACCCAAGAGAGCCTGATACAGAACCCAAGAACCATGAGATCATGACCTGAGCAGAAGTCGGATCTCAGTTGACTGAGCCACCCAGGTGTCCCAGTTCATTACTTCTTATCAAAAGTGAAAGGTGAAAGTATTCTTTTCCCATGTCCCTGCTGGAATAGCTCTTGCCCATTTTACCTGACAAGGTAGAGCATGTCATCTCATCCTTAAGATACATTTCCTGGACTGTCTGTGACTTTAATATTTAATATTTTCATTTCTTTGTAGCAAATTTCCTCCTCTCTGCATTGCCTGTTCACATTGTCCATTTTTCTATTAGATTGCATGTCTTTTCCTTAACAATTTCTAAGACCTATTCCTATAATGAGGGTATTAATCTGTTGTCTGTTTTCCTAGGTGTTTATCTCCCTTTAGGGATCATTTATCCAATTAAAAAACCCACCCAATGGTATTGGGATTCTAAATGAAATTACATTTTACATATATAATATATAATACACATCATATGATACATTTTTTTAATAATTTAAACACACAAAATAGTACATAAATATAAGGCTAACGGGCTCATAATGGTGGTTGAAAGTGAGTTTAGTGTAATTTTACTTAGGGAAGATTCAAGGAACCTCTGAAAAATTTCCTAACAATAAAAAAATCAGTAAAATCTGCCAATTGAAATGGAATTAAAACAGGAAGTTTGCCTGGCTGGGATGAGGGGAATAACTTGGTTCCTGGAGAGGGAAATGGGGTTGAGAGAAGTTATAGTGAGACTTTAGCTTTACTGTAGTTTTTTTAAAGCATGGATATAATTGCCGATGTAGTTAATTTTTAAGGTATTTATGAGACTTTTGGTTTTAGGATATAACGTAAAGATGTCTTCACACCCTGTCATCTTGAAACATCTTAGGATTTGACTGAGGTGGGGATGCCGAAAATTCAGACTTAGAAACAGAATCACCAAGGATCACTAAACATTTGAAGAAAGCTTTCAACATAAAGGAAAAAGAAATTCTCCTCTTCAAACAGAAGTTCTCTGACCACTCCTAGGTATATACCCATTGAAAAATAAGAACCCACCTCACAGGAAACCTGATGCACATGTGTTCATAGTACTCCAAAACTGTAAATAGCCATTGATTGACAGTTGTCAATCAACTGATGAATGGGTAACCAAATGTGGCCTATCCATATGACTGAAAATTATTTGGGCCATGAAATGGAATGAGGTACTGATAGGTGCCACAACATGGGTAGACTTTGAATCTATCACGCTGAGTAAAGTAAGCCAGACATAAAAAGCCACACATTCTATGATTCCATTTAAATGAAATGTCCAGGGGTGCATGGGTGGCTCAGTCGGTTGGGCGTCCAATTTCCATTCAGGCCATGAACTTGTGGTTTCTGAGTTCAGGCCCCACATTGGGCTCTGTGCTGACAGCTCAGAGCCTAGAGCCTGCTTCAGATTCTGTCTCCCTCTCTCTTTGCTTCTCCCCTACTTGCACTCTGTCTCTCTTTCCCTCAAAGATAAAGATTATAAATAAATAAATAAATAATGAAATGCACAGACAAGGCAAATCCATAGGTTAGAGGCTGCCTAGGGCTGGGGGTGGGAAATGGAAAGTGGTCACTAATGAATAGTAGGTGTTTTTGTTTTTTCTGACATTATGAGGATTCTCTAAAATTACATTGTGTTGATGGTTGCATGACTGTGAATATACTAAACACCACTGAACTCACCCTTTGTATGGGTGAATTTTATGGTATATGAATTATATTTCAATAAAGCTTTTTTTAAAAGTGATCTGAGAGGAAGCAAAGATATTGGAGGGCAAAGGAGAGGACGTCTTCCTGTCTTCCTGTCTTCATGTTTGGAACTAGCCCTTGAAAAGTCCTACATCAGAGAACATGTTTCTGCACATGAGTCTTTTTTTTCTTTTTATGGTTAGTTATTTATTTTGAGAGACAGAGACAGAGGGCATCCCAGGCAAGCTCCGTGCTGTCGGTGTGGAGCCTGATGCGGGACTCCATCTCAGGAACTGTGAGATCATTACCTGAGCTGAAATCAAGAGTCAGATGCTTAACCAACTGAGCCACCCAGGAGCCCTCACTTAGTCTTTTCTCAGGTCTTACTATTTTCATTCTAAGAGCATTTATGATCTAATTGCCAGGCTTTTTTTTTTTTCAATGACTGTTCTCTTCTATGTCGCCCTCTTTTTTAGAGTCCTTAATCTTGAGACAGTACTCTATGAACTTTATGAAATATTCCCTGCTCAGGCCCACTTGGTCCCCAAAATGAGTTTTAGAAAGTATATCAGCAATACTTGCTTTTTGTTAATAATAATAATAATAATAAATGCTACATAGAAAGTATGTACAAATAAATATACAAAGTAAATACTATCCAATTTCACTCTTTTCCCAAGATATGAGCTTCCTTTCTTTACATTTTGTTGTGTCTTTCCAGACTGTTTTTATCCACATGCAAACGAAGAAGGTTTTGTTTTTGTTTTTTGCTTTTTTTTAATGTTTGTTTGTTTTTTTAATTTTTTTTGTTTTATTTATTTTTGATACTGAGAGAGACAGAGCATGAGAGGGGGAGGGGCAGAGAGAGAAGGAGACACAGAACCGGAAGCAGGCTCCAGGCTCTGAGCCAGCTGTCAGCACAGAGCCTGAGGCGGGGCTCGAACCCACGAATGTGAGATCTGACCTGAGCCGAAGCCGGAGGCTCAACCGACTGAGCCACCCAGGCGCCCCTAATGTTTGTTTTTGAGAGAGAGAGACAGAGCACGAGCAGGGGAGAGGCAGAGACAGAGGGAGCCAGTATCTGAAGCAGGTTCCAGGCTCTGAGCCGTCAGCACAGAGTCCGATGTGGGACTCGAACTCATGAACTGTGAGATCATGACCTGAGCCGAAGTCTGACATCCAACCGATTGAGCCACCCAGGCGCCCCCGTTGGGTTTTTTTTTTTTAAGAGAACATATTATACATACAGTTTGGCAGTTGGCAAACTGCTTTTTGCTAAAATATCTTGACTGTCCTGTACCAGTATATGTAGTCAGCTTTCTTTGTGGCCCACAGCACAGATATATCCCAAATTATGTACATGCTCTTAAGGAAATGACTGCTGTTTTCACTATCCCAAATAACGCAGCACTGGACAGCTCTTTTTGTGTACTCATGCACTTGTTAAAGTAGTTCCATAAAATTGAATTGGCGTCAAAATCTTGACATTTACCATTTTGAAAGATACGAAAAGCATTGCCCTACCAAAAACATCATTTTGAGGTCAGCCTAACGTATAGGATTATCGAATCACAGTGTTGTACACTTGAAACTAATGTAACATAGTGTGTCAACTATACTCAGACTAAAATAATTTAATTTGGTTTTTAAGGCATCTCAGTGAGCCCTCCCTTTAACGAGTGTCATTCTTTCACACCTCCCACTGTCGGGTGTTTTCAACCTCTCTGACTTTTGCCAAACGAATAGGGCAAGACGGTTTTGCTCGCCTGCACTAGCTTGTGAGACAGACTTGTGCCTTGTCTCTTCCCAATCCCGTGTTTAGTGATGACTCATTGGTAGCGGGAATCTGTTGTATTTACACCGCAAAATTGGCAAAGATTACAAATTAAAAACATACACATATACACACAAAGTAAGGAAGAAACTATGACTAGAAACTACAGTTCTAGCCTTTTTGGTTTTTTTTACTGTTCTCTTGTTCTCATGTTTTTGTTTTCTTTTGTTTTTTCACTTTATTTAGAGAGAGAGAATGAGCAGGAGGAGGGGTTGCGGGAGGGAGAGAATCTTAGGCAGCCCAGCGCAGAGCCCAACTTGCGGGTCAGTCCCTCAACTCTGGGATCCTGACCTGAGCCAAAATTAAGAGTCGGACGCTCAACCAACTGAACCATCCAAGTGCCCCTCAATGTTCTCATTTTTAATTAAACTTCTTCTTTGGAGGTAATTGTAGATTCCCATGCAGTTGTAAGAAAAACTGCAGGAAGAGTCTATGTACTCTCCCCCGTGTCTCTGGATGGTAACATCTCACAAATTATAGTGCAATTTCACAACCCGGAAATCATTGATACGATCAAGATATAAAGCATTTTATTACCACAGCGTTCCCTCATGTGTTGCCCTTTTATGGCTACACCGCTTTCTTCACACCTTAACTCTTGGTAAACATTAATCTGTTCTCCATTTCTATAATATTATAATTTCAAGAATGTTATATAAATCAGATCATACAGTATGTAACCTTTTGTAATTGACTTTTTTCACTCCACATGATTCTCTGGAGGTTCATGCAGGTTATCGATTGTGTGTAAACAATAGTTCATTTTTAAAAATTGTGATATAATTTACATATGACATTATATTAGCTTCAGGGATAAGACATAGTGATTTGACATTTGTACATATGGTAAATGACACCACAGTAAGTCTAACTGATGACATCACCATTGTTACCAAATTTTTCTTCTTCTTTTTTTTAATGTTTATTTATTTTTGAGAGAGAGAGAGAGAGAGACAGAGCTTGAGTGGGGGAGGGGCAGAGAGCGAGAAAGACACAGAATCTGAAGCAGGCCATCCGCACAGAGCCTAATGCGGGGCTCATACTCACAAACTGCAAGATCATGACCTGAGCCAAAGTCAGATGCTCAACCAACTGAGCCACCCAGGCACCCCACCAAATTTTTCTTTATTGTGATGAGAACTTTTAAGATCTACTGTCTTAGCAACTTTTATGTATGCAGTACAATATTATTCCATGATCACCATGCTGTATGTTACATCCCTATGATTTATTTTCTAACTAGAACTTGATACCTTTTGGCCCCCCTCACACTCCTACTCTCTGACAACTATCAAACTGTTCTCTGCATCTTTGTGTGTGTGTGTGTGTGTGTGTGTGTGTGTGTGTGTGTGTGTGTGGTTTTTTTAATTCGACATACAAGTGAGATTTGTCTTTCTCTAACTTACTTAACATAATGCCCTCAGGGTCCATCCATTCTATTGCAGATGGTAAGATCTCCTTATTTTTATGTCTGAATAATGTTCTTGTGTGTGTGTGTGCACGCACACGCATGTGTGTACATTTTCTTTATCCATTTCTTCATTGAGGGACATTGGGTTGCTTCATGTCTTGGCTATGGTAAATTATGTTGCACTAAACATAGGGGTGCATATATCACTTCAGGTTAGCATTTTCATTTTCATCAGATATATGCCCAGAAGTGGAATTGTAGATCATAGGGTAGTTCTATTTTTAATTTTTTTTCCTCTCATGTTTTATTTATTTTTGAGAGAGGAAGAAACAGTATGAGCAGAGGAGGTTCAGAGAAAGAGAGGGAGACACAGAATCTGAAGACAGGCTCCAGATTCTGAGCTGTCAACCCAGAGCCGGATGCGGGGCTCGAACCCACAAACTGCGAGATCATGATCTGAGCCGATGTCAGATGCCCAACTGACTGAGCCACCCAGGTGCCCCTATTTTTAATTTTTTTATGAAACTTCAGACTGTTTTCCACAGTGGCTGCACCAGTTTACATTCCCACCCACAGGGCACGAGGATTCTCTTTTCTCCACATCCTTGCCAACACTTTTATGTCTTGTCTTTTCAATAATAGCCATTCTGACAGGTGTGAGGTGGTATCTCATTGTGGTTTTGATTTGCATTTCCTTGATGACGAGTGATGTTGAGCACCTTTTTATGGGCCACCAGGCCTGGGCGTCCTGGCGGGGGTGGGGTGGAAGTGTCCACTTACATCCTCTGCCCATGTTTTAAATGGGTTGTTGGGAGGTTTTCCCGTTGAGTTGTATAACACATACAGCTTTGTATGTTTTGGATATCCACGCCTTATCGCATAGAGGATTTGCAAGTATTTTCTCTTATTTGATAGGTTGGCTTTTCATTGTGTTGTTTTCCTTCCTAGGCAATAGTTCATTTCTTTTTGTTGCCGAGGAAACTTACCATGGTGTGGATAGACCTTTGTTTAATCATGCCTGCATTGAAAGACATCTGGACTGTTTCTTTCTATTTTTCTCTTTTATGAATAAAACTAAGGACACCTGGGTGGCTCAGTTAGTTGAGTGAATACAACTAATATAAGTTGCCTGGACAAGTTTTTGTGTGTCCTGTTCCCATTTTCCCAACTGATCCTAAGGCTGTTGCTGATATTTATGACTTTCCTCTGTTACTTCCCACTCCTTTGCCTTAATAATGGTTAACATTTATAGGGTGTGTACTGCATGCCAGACCCTGTCCTAAGTGCTTTATAAGTATTACTCAATTCTCAAAATAAGCATCTATGGTATGAACTATTATTATCCCTAGTTTATAGGTGTGGAAACTAAAGCAGAGACAGCTACACAGCCAACACGTGTTAGCGCTTAGATTTGAATCCAGTAGGCTCGTACTAGAGCTCGGCCTCTAAACCACTGTGTTATACAGACTTAAAATAATCAGGAGTCTCCCCTTGTGGAGTGGCTTTGGCCTCCACTCCTGGAGGACCTGAACTCCCAGTCATCCGCTGCCGCTGCCGCTGCTGCGTAGTCTTCCGCGGACTTTAGCCATTGCAGTGGCGGTCTAAGGTGTCCTGGGGGCGCCCGCGGGTGGCGCCCAGGCCCCTCCCTGACCCTGTGCGCAACAGCAGCCTTATTTTCTCTGAATCATCAGGGCCAATCACCCCAGCTAATGCCTTGCTCTCCTTTTCTGCCTGCTCACTCGATGGTATAAAAACCTGAAATATCCAGGTTACAGCCTCACGGTCCAGTCCAGTGGACCCGCTGACGTCTCCTGTTTGCGAAAGCAGATCTCCTTGGGATGTCAGACCTCTAACGGGCAAAGCTGAGAGCTGAATCTGCATCCGAAGCCGTTGCGAATGGGCTCTTGCCCCCGTCCTTCTGTCTGTTTCTGGGCTCGTCGTGTGTTCTGGCTGAGAGCGAAATGGAGCCATAGAATCGTTGCTGGTTCAGAGCACCGATTGCACTCGGTGGTCAGCACTCCACTCTTAAGAGGTTTTGTCCTAAACGAGTCTCCTGTAAGGTCAGGTGCTTCTGAGGGATGGGGTGCACGGTAAGATCCACGACTCTCCTGCATCTTCGTGTGGGGGTGACAGCGCGGACTCTAGACCAGACTGCCTGGATTCAGACACGGGCCGCCCCACTCACTTACCTACTTCTGAATACTCTGCTTTCTCTTCAGATCGTAGAAATCTTTCGCCTTTACTTACCTACTTCTGACTTGGAGCACTTTAAGAAATTTCCCTGTGACTCAGTTTCCTGATCTGTAAAGCAGAGCTAATAATAATGGTATTTTGCTCAATCTGGTTGCTGTGAAGATTAGATGACTTAATGTTGCCGAACATTGCTGGCACTCTGTCGCTGTACACTGAAAGCTTCGGCCAGAAGCGAGGTGATGGGGACCATCAAGGGAGCCCCCCGAGGCATCCAGAAGGTCGACAGATGGTGGTTGGTGGTGGCCAACATATGGGAGCAGAGAAAATAAATCCAAATATGAAACTGGGTTCTAGAGAGAACGAATTTCTGCCCCTTCTTTGCCAAAGAGACCTAACGTGAGCACCCTCCACTACGTGGAGGGCTGGTTTGGTAGCTTTTGCAGGCCAAGTGCACCTTCGGCAGTAGCCAGGTCTAAGGGGCAGGCCGTCCTATGAAGGCCACATGCAGCCTGTGTTCTTGCCACCACAGCCACTTCTTCCATGGAATGTCAGGGAGGAAATGGAAGGACAGCCACAAAGCAGGTTCCCTTGACCCACTTGATCCCCAGAAGCAAGCTTAATTTATGATCACAAGCGGCCACATGACACAAATACTCTTCTGGTCTGAGACCCTCCTGCGTGGTCTGTGCACAAACCCTCTTCCTGAGCCCACTGTCCCCAGTCCTGTGATCTCAGCCTATTCAAATCTGCCCACCCAGCCAAAGCACCGGCCCTACATGTGAATCAGTAAAGATCCTCCAACTGTCTTCTCCCAGCAGAGCCAGTAATACATTCTACTTGAAATTTCATCCACTGGGGGATTTTCCTTCTCCACTAACGTCTAGCACTATCTCTCAGAAAGCATTATCAGGCTCTGTGCTGACAGCTCAGAGCCTGGAGCCTGCTTCAGATTCTGTCTCCCTAACTCTCTGCCCCTCCCCCGCTCACTCTCTGTCTCTCTCACACAGATAAAATAAAGACATTTAAAAAAATTTTTAAAGAAAGCATTATTATTTCTTTAAATAAAGAGGCATTTATTAATTCTCTGCAAGGTAAAAAAAGAATCACTAATTCTCTAGCTCTGAAAGTGAGCATCTTGGTTATAAAATTCTACATTTAAAAACTTCAATTTTCCAAGTTCTATAACATTTTTTATTGTGGTAAAGAACCTATAACATTATATTTACCATCTTAACCTTTTATTTTATTTATTTTATTTTATTATTTTTTATAAGTTTATTTATTTATTTTGACAGAGAACAAAAGCAGGGGAGGGGCAGAGTGAGAGGGGAGAGAAAAGATCCCAAGCAGGCCCCATGCTATCAGCAAAGAACCCGATCTGAGATTTGATCCCACAAACTGGGAGATCACGACCTGAGCTGAAATCAAGAGTTGGACACTTAACTGATTGAGCCATCCAGGCGCCCCCGTTTTTTTTTATTTTAGAGAGAGCACATCATTGGGAAAGAGGGACAGGGGAGAGGGAAAGAGAATCTTAAGCAGACTCCACACTCAACATAGAGCCTGACTTGGGGCTCGATTCCGCGACCCTGGGGTCATGACCTGAGCCAAAATCAAATTGCTCAACCAACTAAGCCACCCAGGTGCCCCCTTCATCTTAACCCTTAGTAGATGTACAGTTCAGTTTTGGTTTGTGCAGCTGATCTCTAGAACTTTGGACAGGCGCTGTTGCTGCAATCATAACATTAGCACTTAGTGCTATTAGAACTTTACTGATATTAAGTCATTTAATTTTCAATGCAGCCTAAGAGGGCAGATGTTTTTATTATCTATCTTTTAGAGATGAGGAAACTGAGGTGCACAGAGGTGAAATAACTTGCCCGAATTCATTCAGCTAGGAACTGGTAGAACCAGAATTCAAACACAGGACATATGGTTCTAGAATTCTTGCTGTTAATCTCCTGATAGGCCTCTCCTGCCTGGTGACGGTTTGTTGTGGAAAGCTAGGCACCTGTAATCCCAGCTAGAATGTTTGTTTTTTCTTCTCAATATCTTTCCCGAGGCCAGCGGCGCAGGCTTCCTCAGTGCCATTAGAGCGCACTGAGGAAGACGAGAGTTATGGCAAGACGGGGACAAACCGGAGGGCAGGCGCACCAGGGCATTTTGTGGTTTCTTTCTGCCTTCAGGAAGTTCTCAGGCTCCCCCCACATTACGTGGAGGTGAGAAGTGTAGAGCTCCTGAGGCCCTGGGCCAACCAAGTGGATCAGATAATCCTTAGATTAACCATTTAAACTAAGGGCTTGGGCCACAAACTCACCCGGTGGCCCATGGTCCCACATTTTGTTTCTCTTTGGACTCGGAAGCCCACGAGAAGCTATTTATCAAAAAAGGAGCTGTTACCTGCCGAAGTGGGCTGAGCCTCAACACCTCTTTTGGCCACACTGGGGCCTCTCCTTCTGGGTCCTGCTTGCCAAAGATTCCTAGAGTGGTTGGTGGTGGGTTCCCTCCCTCCCAACAGACATAAGAAGAGCTATATATGCTGGCCAGTCCCTAACAATAAACACAAAGCAAACCAGCTCCAGGAGCTGTTGGAAAGGTTGTGCGATTCACCACATGAGAGTGTCGCTGATACAGGCACAGAGTCTAAAGCCGACTGCCTAGACTCCGATCTGGGACTCTGGTCGCCACCAGCTGTTATTTCCCCTTTGTATGCTGTAGCTTCCTTATCTGTAAAATGGGCACAGTAAGTGTCTCCACTTGATGGGTTTGTTGTAAGCATTCAACAAGGTAGAGCATGTAAAGAGCTTAGGGAAGTATCTGGCACATAGTAAGCATTTATGTGGAGGTGGGGTTCGTTTCTTTCTTTGTCTTTAAAGTGCTTAGAACAATACCAAGGGTGTTTAATAAGTGATATCTGTTGTTGTTGTTCTTCTTACCACTATGACCTGTTTATTCCTACTTGTCCAGGTGTTTCTATGGACTGGATCCTAGAACTGGAATCCCCAGGTGAAAATGCTATGCACAATTTAACTTTTGATAGGTTTTAGCAAATCACGTTTGTTAATAAGGGATCCGGGGGCACTCTCACCAATCTCGAAAGATGCTTTTTTCCTCATGCCCTCACCATGACTGGATTTCAACCTGTTAAAGTTTGGCTCATCTGATAGACAAAGTGTTATTGGATTCTTTCACTATTTCAACTTTTAAATTATGCATGTATTTCAAGCTTACTAAAAAATTTTAAAAATACATTATTGGTACATAATGTGAAAAATAAATATTGCTTCCTATAATCCAAGTCCTCAGAGGTAGCAAGTGTTGGTTACATTTGGTAAGTCTGGTATGAAAAAAGAAGTTTTATCTCTTCAGACCCTTTTTTATAAACATGTAACCTTATTTGTTTGTTTGTTTATAGTATACATTTAGGATATATTTTAAATTACTAATTATATAATTATACACTGTATAAATTATAATTTAAATTAATTAGTTTAATATGTAAAGTAGTCAAATTAATTAAAACTATGTGGTTTAACTAATTAATTTTATATGTAGTTTAAATTGAATGGGTTAATACTATTTTCTGTCTTTTTCCCCCTCAACCATACTTGGATATCCTTCCATGTCCATATGTATACGATTATACATTATGGTTTCTTGGTGTTCATGTGATCGATGTCCCATTATCTATTTAACCATTCCCCTACTGGTTGTTTCCAGCTTTTCACTATTATGAACAGTGTTGCAGTGAACATCTTGTCAACAGATTTGAATACTTGTCCATTTCCACAGAGTGGATCACCAGAGGTGGATTTCCACAGAAAATGTTGCTAGGCATTGCTAAACTTCCTTCTTAAAATGTTCCACCATTATACTCCTGCCAAAAATACAGGCGTGTCCTTGTCCCCACACCTCTTCCAGCGTTAAATATTAACAATCTTCTTATTTTTGAAAACCCTATCATGTTGTTTTAAAAGGCATTTCTTTAGTTGCTAATGAGATTGGGTATCTTTATGTTTATTAGCCATTTAACCTTCATTTTCATATCCTTGGAATATTTTTCTATTTGTCTTTTTCTAATTGATTTGTTGGAGATCTTTGTGTTTTTTTCTTTTTTTTTTTAAGTTTATTTATTTATTTTTGAGAGAGACAGAGACAGTGTGAGAGTGGGAGGGGCAGAGAGAAAGAAGGAGAGAGAATCCCAAGCAGGCTCCATGGTGTCAGCAGAGAGCCCTATGCAGGGCTTGAACCCATGAACTGTAAAATCATGACCTGAGCCGACATCAAGAGTCAGAGGCTTAACCAAATGAGCCACGAGGCGCCCTGGAGATCTTTGTATATTAAGAGCGATCATTATTTTTCAGGTGAAGCCTTTTTAAACTCTGGTTTCCGAGCAGCCTTTTGATAAGCTGAGACAGGAAATCCCCAAATATCCCCTTTCCAAAGAGCACTTCCCATCTTCCTCCACTTACGTGGACCCTCACGATTTCTGTCTCCGGGACACTGGAGGAAGTGCCCAAGCTGCCTGTTCTCTTCCCAGACAGCATCTTGGGGCTGAGGTGAGAAAATGGAGGCCCTGGGAAGGACGGGAATTTGTTCCTGCCTGTCCTGAGCTTAGTAGAGAAACTGTGACTCAGAAATATGACTCCAGGGGCCAAAGGTCCTTCCAACCTCAAATAGAAGGGCTTTCATATTCCTTTGGATTTTTTATTTACAGTATTATAACATGTCTAAAATGGAAGCTTCATTAGAGGTTTTGATGGCTTAAATTGGTCCATTAACGAAAACTGATGTAATTCTTTCTTCCCAGGGCTCGTAAGGGAGAAGGTGCAAGCCAAGTGGGCCTCGGTAAAGGTGGGGTTGATTGCATAAAAGCCTTTTTATGGTCCTGTCTCAGCTCTCCTGGAGCCAGGCTTGGCACAGGAGGAAGGCCGGGGTGGGAGGGGCAGGGGAGGAAGTCACAGCAAACTTTCTCCTGTGGCCCTGTGACTGATTTGCTGTTACCTCTTCTAGACTACATCACTGGATTCACACCTACTTCACCTTTCTTCTTGTAGTTTAGATATGTGACAAGATACATAATTTCTGTTATAGCGAGATCCTCCTCCACTTAAACTTGAATCTTTCTTCGGGGAGCCTGGGTGGCTCAGTCGGGTTAAGGGTCCAACTTCAGCTCAGGTCAAGCCCCATGTCGGGCTCCATGCTGACAGCTCAGAGCCTGGAGCCTGCTTCGGATTCTGTGTCTCCCTCTCTTTCTGCCCCTCCCCTGCTTATTCTCTGCCATTCTCTGTCTCTCAAAAATAAAAAATGTTAAAAAAAAAAAACTTGAATCTATCTTCAAGGTGCCTCCCTTTCTCACCTACAGGATTAAAGAGATTTAATGACAATAGAGGATGCTTGGGTGTCTCAGTCAGTTAAGCGTCCGACTCTGTTTCAGCTCAGGTCATCATCTTATGGTTTGTGAGTTCATGTCCCACATCAGGCTCCACGCTGACAGTGTGGAGCCTGCTTGAGATTCTCTCTCTCCCTCTCTCTCTGCCCCTCCCCCTCTCACTCTCTCTGTCTCTCTCTCAAAAATAAATAAATGAACTTTTAAAAAAGTATTAAAAAAAGAACAACAGGAAGGTATGTACCCTCTTCAGCTCTTGATTCAAACTGCTTGCAAAACAAAAATGTGTAAGGCAAAAGAGGAAATTCGAGCACTGAATATCTGATAATAGCGAAGACTGACTAATTTATTTAGGTGTGATCATAAGATGGTGGTTTTAAAAAAAAGAATTCTAATCTTGAAGGGATGCATAAAGAAATATTAATGCAAGGAATAATATAATGTCTTGTGTTGACTTCAAAACAACCCGAGGAAGAGGAGGGCTGGGAGGTAGAGTTGAAGCAGGTCGGGTTGGGAGCAGAGTTTTCGGGAAGCTGCTGGTGTAAGTACAGGTTCATCATACTCTTCTATTTTTGTAAAAATTGACATTTTCTACTGAGAGAGAAAAAGGTCTCCCTCTCTCATTCTCCATTCGTTTCTTCTGTCTCAAGAGATGAGGAACAGTTGCTTTCTAAACACTTCCCTCTCCTTCCTGTCTCCCTTGCTCTTATCATCAGAGGCCTGTGTCTGATAAAACCCAGTCACAGTTAGCACCCCGGGGGGCGAGCCCTGCAACCAGTAGGTGAGAAGAGGACATCCCAAAGCACAGAAATAAGCTGTTAGTGGGGAACTTCCCAGCATCCGTGACAGACAGAAGCGGGCTATTTCTGGGGGCACTGAGGGTGGGCAGGAAGCCCTCCAAGTGCCTCTCCAATCTCACCCTAGCAGAGGGATTGTCCCCTCTCTTCTCCGAGCTGAGCTGCGCTGTTCTTCTGAGCGGCAGGCTTTGAACTCGGCATTGTTCAAAGACTGGGAGGTGCTGTGGAATTAGCGCGAGGAGCTGGTTGAATTCGTCAAACTCTGTTCCCTCTGATGTGAGATGAAGAAAAGGCTGGTACCTGCCCGGGGTTGCCGGTTCGCCGGGGGCAGTCCCTGAGCTGACTGCCAGCGTGCAGGGCCCGGGCGGCGCCAGTCCCAGCCGCTAACAGGTGCTCAGTAAAAAACGACTCCCGCCTGCACAGGGCGTGTAGCCGCTCTGCTAAGAGGGGGACAAATGAGCAGGACAAGGCTCAGAAACTCTGCTGAGCTGGGAAGAACCTCGACCTGCCCAGCCGGTGCCACATGCGGGCTGCTGCCTCTCAAGCCACAGGCACCCGAATCGTGTGCTGTGCGTGTTCGTTCTGGCCACGCTGCTCGTTTGCACCCAAATCCGTATGCGTGTAGACCGGACCACCCTGCCTAATCCTGCTCTGCTCTGGGCCCCCCAGCTACCCCGGGTCCGTCAGAGCCCTGATTGGAGATGATGCTATTGGGGTATACGTTTCCTAGATTCGCGGCCATCTCGCTCCGCAAATCATCTCTCTGAAGGCGGAACTGCCTGGCTTCTCCTCCGCCCACCAAGCCAGGTGGGCGCCTATCCGAGCCCACGACTGAATGGATGAACGACCATTCACGCGTGTGTCTCTCGAAGGAGAGGCCAGGCCGCAGGCGAAATAAAATAAAATAAAAATGTGTACCTTTATTTGAGGTTTGGGTTACAAAAGTAATGCATGCTTATTATTTTTAAAAATATACGAGGGTCTGGGAGTGCCCAGGTGGCTCGGTTAAGCGTCTGACTTCCGCTCAGGTCATGATCTCATGGTTAGTGAGTTCAAGCCCAGCATCGGGCTCTGTGCTGACAGCTCAGAGCCTGCAGCCTGCTTCAGATTCTGCGTCTCCCTCTCTCTCTGCCCCTCCTCCACTCTCACTCTCTCTCTCTCTCTCTCTCTCTCTCTCTCTCTCTCTCTCTCAAAAATAAAAAATAAACAACAACAAAAAAAAATATATATATATATATATACACACACACACACGCATACAAGTGTCTGGAACAAAAAGTAAAAAAGTTATCCCCTTCCTTCCGTTGCCTCTCTCCAAAGGTAACCATGGTTACACGTGGATGGAGTAGCTTTTCCGTGGCAGGGGGCAACCCCCACTCCCTCCCACTCAGAAGGGGAGACATCTACTTCTTCACCTCTCTCCCCGTTCCTGAGGAAGTGTCTCGGAGCCTCCCCAGAAACAACACAGCACAGCTTTCCGCGTTCCTTCTGGTGCATGTGCCTCCCCACTCCCAGCCCTCCTCCCAAGCCAAACAAAACACCAAATGGCCCCAGCGTGATTAGAAAATCTGTGTGCTCCAGAATCCAATGAACCTGAGTGGGGCTCCTGTTGGGTGCCTTGGCCCTCTCTGAGCCTCAGCCTCTTCCTAAGTTAAAGGAGGATGATTTACCTACAAGTCTGGGGTGTGGCAAGGGTTAAGTGGGGTGCTGCAAGGGTGAGCGTGACCAGTTTAGTCCTGCTTTCCCCCTGATAGCACTCCCCTGGCTGGTCTTGGATTACCTCCCTGTCGCTTTTCTTTTGCTAGAGATGAAGAACGACACTTCTGTCTTTAAAAAAAAATTTTTTTAATGTTTATTTACATTTTGAAAGAGACAGAGCACGAGTGGGGGAGAGGCAGAGAGAGGGAGACAAAATCTGAAATCTGTGCTGACAGCTCAGAGCCTGCTGCAGGGTTCGAGCCCATGAACTAGGAGATCATAACCTGAGCCGAAGTCAGATGCTTAACCAACTGAGCCCTCCAGGTGCCCCCATTATTATTATTTTTAAAGCAATCTCTACACCCAATGTGGAGCTCGAACTCATGAGCCCGAGACCAGGAGTTGCATGCCCTACCTACTGAGCCACCCAGGCGCCCCTCTTTTTGTCTTTTTTTTTTTTTTTTGAGACTCCAGCTTCGTCATCTGCTCTCCCTCCCCTTCTCTGGGTTTAATCCTCCTCTCCTCACTCTGCCATCTTGCCAAACAGTGGTCTGGCAGAGGCTGGAAGGGAAGGGGAGAACCAGCAGAGGGGCTCCATGCCCCCTGCGCCACAAGAAACCACTCTGTGTGCATGGAGATGGAGCAGAGCCAAAGTTCAGGCAGCAGTTACATAAGCGCCAGGCTGTCCAGCTGCCGGCCTGATAATCTGCCTCCTCTAGTATTTATTGTGCTGTTTTGGAGCCTGAACCAGCAGGAAGGAGCATGGGCCGCACCCACTGCCTTTGAGGGTGGAGATGCCCAGTGTTAGGGTCGCACATGGCTTCCCAGGATTAGCAGACCTGGGCTGGGGTCTCACCCTCCCCAGGGACTGCCCCAGGCAGAGAGCTCCAGGCCTCCCCATGTCCCTTCATGTCAATCTGGGGGTCAGTCGGCTCTGGCTGGACTCTGGCTGGCTCAGGGAGGGCAGAAGAGAGAGGAGGGAACGCTTAAGTTCCTGAGAAGCAATATGAGGGATTCTTGGGTCACAGTGATGCTGATTGGGTTGGCCCATCATGGAAGCCAAGACGCCGTGGGCCGTGGACACTTTCGTGGCCAGCCTGAGCCCTCTCCCTGCACTGCTTCCACCTGCAGCCCTGACTGGGGCCGATTTTCCCAACCACCTTGCTGCCTGGAGGAAGTATTCTGGGAGAGTACGGCAGATAGGGGCTGGGGCGCTGTGCAGGGGCCAGGGAACCCCAGACCAGGGCCCCAGGCATGGAAAGGCTTACAGTCTGCAGCAGAATGGTGCTTTGAAGTTCTTGTCTACAACAAGCAAAAATCACAGCTGCTTTGGGGGATAATGACTCAAGAATCCTTTTTTTTTTTTAATGTTTATTTACTTTGAGCTTGTGCAAAGGGGGAGAAATGGGGGGAGGGGACAGAGGATCTGAAGTGGGCTCAGCACTGAAAGCAGTGAGCCCGATGTAGGGCTCAAACCTACCAACTCAAACCTACCAACTGCAAGATCATGACCTGAGCTGAAGTGGGACACTTAACCGACTGAGCCACCCAGGGGTCCCAGAACTTTTGACAAGAGGGTGAGGATGGGCCTTCTTTCTCTTTCAGATCCTAGGTGTTAGGCTACTTCCAGCAGGAAAGTAGAGGAGGTATGAGGTGGCTTCTTAGGAAGAGGAGTCTGAAGGCTGGGTGAGTAGAGGCAGCCAGCAGATGAAGTCAGCAAAGGCAAAGAAGCAGCCCTCAGGGGCCACCCCCTGGGGTACAGCTGTACCCCCAGGGCTGACTGTGGCACATGCCTGGCCAATGGTGCCATGGTGAGGACAGAGATGTGGGGAAGAGCCAGGGGCATTGCATGATATTGAGAAGGAGGGGAGAAGGGCAGCCACAGAGCGTCTTCCTTTGGGTCCTCCCTCACCCCTGGGCACCAGGAGGACAGACAGCTGTCACACTGCAGCCCGGCTTTGTTCTCCTTCCTTCCACTCTGGTTTGGAAATGCCATGGATCTTTCCGTTGGCAGTCTCAAGACCAAACTTCGTCCCTTTCACTATCCAATAAAACTTCACCCTGTAGCTTTCATCCAAGAAGATGAAAGTGGCTTCTTACAGACACAGAGTCAGCAGGTTCCTAGGAGAATGAGGCACAGGCTACCCTTCCTGTCAGGCCGCCAGGTCTCAGGAAAGGGGGCCCCTCGGCTTCAAGAGGAAAAACAAGGGGAAGCGGGTCCCTTTGTCCAGCCCTTTGAACCCGGACCTCTCTGGCCAAAGGTAGCCCCCGAGACAGTTAATAGATCAGGCCTCAACCTTGCCTTGGTTCTTCAGCAAGCAGCTGTCACTTGCTTGGGGGCTGTGTCTCTGGGACCCTGTACTATCAATCAGGCTCAGCGGCCCTGGCTGGCACTGAATCCTTCCTTCCTGGTTGAATGGAAACCCTGAGAGTCCAATGACCTGTCATGGGCCAGTTAGGGACAGCGGCGCTGTGCTGGCCTAGTATTAAACCCTGCCACCCACCTAGAGAGTTGTATATGGTACCACTGGGGAGAACGCAAAGGAAGCCGAGAGATAGGGGGGCACCCCCCTTCCACCTGCTGAGATTTATGAAGGTAATGAGCATGATTATGAGTGCTGCCAATTTTCCTTACACTTCAAAGCTCGAGGGGAGCACACGAGTCTGGAGAAAGTGAAACCTGGACGTAGGTACTAGATATCCCTAGCTCCTGTTGGGACCACTATGGCAGGAAGACATTGGTGAGCTGTGTGGGGGTGGGTGGGGCTGTGCCATTTGGAGCCTGGGCGCCTGGACCAAGAGGGCAGTCTTAGGGGACAGCTGACCCCGGCTGTGAATGGGAGCAAATGGGCCCACGGCCCTGGGTGGAAACACGTCCAAGTACATAGATGAGCATTGAGGCAAGAAAAAGTGCACTCACAGGCTCACACACACACACACGCACGAACACACACAGGTACATATGCACAGGCCCACACAGGCGTGCACATTCTGGTGGCACGTGCTCACTAAGTACACCCAAACACGAACAAGCCCAGACACATGGGAGTGCTCACACTGGTACATATTCACATACACACACACACACACACAGGCGTACAAGACCCTGCACATACACAGACCCACAAAGTATTCCCAGGCACCCACAAGAGATACATGAGTGCATATCTGCAGATGCCCAGGATCCTAACACACACACACACACACACACACACACACACACACACACACACACACACACCCTGTAACTCTAACAGCGGCCTCCCTGGCCATTTGAGAGCGTCCTGGCCAGCTGCCCTTGGTGGTTCACCCTGGGCTGCGGCCCGGGGCCCTCCCCTTGCCCCGCCCCTCCCCCGCCCCCCCCATGGTTGTATAAATTCCTTCCCTTTGCCCTGGACCCAGGCACATCAGCCTGGCCTGTTTCTGCTCACTCCTGAGCCTCGGATAGCAGCCCGGCCTGTTTCTGCTCACTCCTGACGGGCCAATCAGGACCAAAGCACCCAGCAAGCGACATGGGTAAGGAGGGGGGCCTTCTGACACCCCAGTGCCTCCCAACCCGGCCTGCACTACAGGAAGTGAGAGAAACGCTGTCCCGGCCTGGGCGGGTGGGGGAGCTGGCCAGGAGAGGGGGCGGGCGCTGGACTGCACTCTACCGGCCCTGCCCTACCCCCACCCCTGCATTTCCCAGTCAGGCCGAAGTTTCTCAAGGTGCCAGGGGAGGAGAGGAGGAGAGTGGGGAGACTGCGGAGGAGGGTGGCCCTGTATCCCCAGCTGGCCAGCTGGTGTCTCCGCTGCAGCCTGGCCTTATGGCCCCTTCTCTGTAGCTGGGGATGTCTGGTGGCGCGGGGACACCATGAGACAACGTCTCGTCCCCGGCTTAGCACCACAGGTGAATGACAGTACTGATTTCAGCCCTGGGCCAGCTTCATACTCCAGGAAGTAGAGGACCTCTGGCCTTGGGAGCCGGGTGGCTCTGTAGCCCTCAGGATCCCCATGGCTCTGGGTCACTGGGGGCCTATTCCAGCACCCCCACCCTCCCTGTCCCGAAGGCCTCCCATCCCTCATCCTCAGGCTTCTGGATATCGGGCTGAGGAGGAGTTTGGGTCTGCCTGGGAGTGTTGAGGTTCTTGCCCGCTTGGAGCCAGCGCTCTCCTGGGCTGGCAGAGTGTCTGGCAAGCAGGCAGCCCGGCACTGGGAAGAGCCCATGGGCTTGCCCTGTGTTCATCCCAAACCCGCAGATGTTCAGAGATCTTGCTTGAGATGCTTCAGACAGGGCATTGGTTCCCAGAAAGAACACTGATGCTCCCAGGGGCCTGGTGGGGGCCTGGTGGGTAAAAGGGACCCACTCACTCTAAGAACTACCAGAAGGGGGTGGGGGCTTTGAGGGGAAGCCGACACAACCAGCAACACCTCCCTCGCACCTTTAGCTCTATGTCTCTGTTCAGCTTTACGGGTTTTGTGTCTCTGTCTTGATGTCTTGAACATCCTGTTCTGTGTCCAGCAACCCTCCCCCTGCCTCCTGTGCCAAGCCCTGGCACAGGTCTCCTTAATTCCTCTGGACCGGACCTCTCACCCTGCCACACCCACCCAGCAACCACTGCCTGGGATTTCTGTCCCCGGCTTCTGGCACAGTCTGTCCCATGTTTATATAACCCTCCTCCTTTCAAGTACTTATGAATACATTGGCATTTTTGACCTTCATGGGCACTTAGAAAAGAAGGTAGGATATTATTACCTGCTTTTAGCCAAAGCAGGGGAGAAAATAAGAGAGCAGATGTCAGACCTGGAGCTTGAAACCAGGTTTCCCCACTGGACAATGCTGCCCTTGCTGCCTCCTGGCCTCCTAAGCCACTAGGCTGCCGAAAGCAGGGGACCTGGCTTCCTGGCTGAGGGCCTGAGCACACACAGCAGAGGAGGCTCAACTCTGGCTACTCCTGCCTCCCTACTTGTGGTTCCCCAGGTGTCAGAGCAGTGGCCAGACAGCCATGGGCTGCAGCACCCATCCTGTGATGTCCACTCTGGGATTTCTTTCCTCCTGCAGCTCCCTTTGTGCTATTCCTCAGCCCTTCTTCCTGGTCAGGCCCCAAGCCCTGATGCCCAATACCTGGTCCTGGCAGCCCTCCTTCTCAGAGACTGACTTCGGTCCCATAGAGCCATGTGGCTTCTCTTGCCAGCCTTCAGGGACAAAGAGGGTCACACCCTGTAGCTCTGGTATGTGGGCCTCTGAGCCCTCCAGAGGGGGACCCAACACCTTATGTTACAGTTACAGATAAAGGAAGCAGGTAGTAACTGCTCTATGGGCCTGCAGAGGTAACGGCTCTGTGGCCCTGAACTTCAGCCTCCTACCCTTACCAAACCTTCAGCTAAGTAACCCAAGCTCTGGCTAACAGCCTGGGGGTCGGGACCCAGATGGGAAAAAGGCAGGAAGTGCCCCCCGGGCTTGGGATAGGTACCGTTCTGGGAAGGGAACTGAAGGGGCACCGCCCTCAGTCACTAAGGAGCAGCCAGAGTTGACCGGCTCCTCTCAGGCCGGCGCAAAGCTGCACATTTAACTGTACCTTTTTGTTTACCTCTAACACAAGCCGTTGTGGTATTCTTATTACTTTCGTCTTCCAGATGGTGTGCACGTTGAGGGTGGGGAGGTTAGGGAACTCGCCCAAGCTTCCGTGGCTTGGAGCAAGTCCCAGCCAGCAGCTGGGACTGGGATAAAAGTCAACGTCTGTCCTGAGAGTCTGTCCACCTTTGGGTCCACCTTTGCAGCTCTTCCTGCCACATGCACACACTCACCAGGGCTCTGAGGGCTGGAGTCGGGACAGGATTGGGACAGCGCGTAGCCATATAAGTGTTGCAGCAGCTAGGCAAGGAGCCCTGACCCTCCAGCGAGTGATAGAACCAACATGCCTCATTGTTTTTGCAGCTACAAAATGCGGGAAGTGTGGACCAGGCTACCCTACCCCTCTGGAGGCCATGAAAGGTAAGTGTGGGGCATCTTCGAGCCTGGGCCTCCAGACAGGAATTCTGCAAAGCCGTCACCTTCTACCCATCCCATTCCTGGTGGCGGCAGACCGGAGGACTCAGCCTCAGGTGTGCCCAGCGCCACCCCTGTCACTCCTCTCCACCCTGCCATCCGTACTAACTGCTTTCTTTCTTTTATTTTTTTATTTTTCTATTTTTTTATTTTTGAGAGACAGAGAGAGACAGTATGAGCAGGGGAGGGTCAGAGGGAGAGGGAGGCACAGAATCCGAAGCAGGCTCCAGGCTCTGAGCTAGCTGTCAGCACAGAGCCCGATGCGGGGCTTGAACCCACAAACTGTGAGATCATGACCTGAGCTGAAGTCAGACACTCAACCGACTGAGCCACCCAGGTGCCCCTAACTGCTTTCTACCCCTTAGGACCCAGGGAAGAGATTGTCTACCTGCCCTGTATCTACCGAAACACAGGCATCGAGGCCCCGGATTATTTGGCAACCGTGGACATTGACCCCAAGTCTCCTCATTATTGCCAGGTGAGGCGGAGCTTAGGCACTGGAGTACCCCAAGTCCCCTCTCCAGCCCCAGCCCTGGCGATGCCCTTCCCCAGCCCCATCCTTCTTCACCCTCCTTGGGTATGGTTGTGCAGTCTGTTCACTGCACAAGGGCACCGCCGAGGTACGGGACAGGGATGAATACCAGCCCGTGCTGTTCTGCCAAGGATCCCAGCGGGGCCAGGGATGCCAGCGGCCTGGTCAGGATGAGTACCACCCCCTGCACCCTCTCCCACCCTAGGTCATCCACCGGCTGCCCATGCCCTACCTGAAGGACGAACTGCACCACTCGGGGTGGAATGCCTGCAGCAGCTGCTTTGGGGACAGCACCAAGTCACGCACCAAGCTGATGCTGCCCTGCCTCATGTCCTCCCGCATCTATGTGGTGGACGTGGGCTCTGAGCCCCGTGCCCCAAAGCTGCACAAGGCATGCTCCCTGCCCCTGTCCAGGGACCCTAAAGGACGCACCAGTCTGAGCTGCCCATAGGCAGGAGGCTGCCCCTCAACCAGCTGCCTTCAGCTCCTGCTCAGGGTCTGGGCTCAGCAGCGGGGGGAGGGGGTGGGGCTTTCGGAGGGGCAGGGGGTCACCATGTAGAATCATGGGGGGGGTGGGCACTAGAGGGGCTGGGAGGAGCTTTTGGCTTTTACTCCAAGAGAGAGAAGGAGCCCTTTTTGTCCCAGCCAATCATGAGCTGAAGACTTCCATTTAGGAAGGTCTCTAAAGGTTTTTTAATAATGTTTTATTTATGATTGAGACAGAGAGAGACAGTGAGCAGGGGAGGGGCAGAGAGAGAGGGAGACATGGAATCTGAAACAGGCTCCAGGCTCTGAGCTGTCAGCACAGCTGAACTCACCAACCATGACATCATGACCTGAGCCGAAGTTGGATGCTTAACCACTTAACAGACTGAGCCCCTCAGGCGCCCCTAGGCAGGGGTCTCTAATCACTCCTTCCAACGCCTCCTACCATCTCTGTCCCATGATACAGAACTGATGCTGGCAGTGGCCCAGGCTGGGCAGAGCTTCTGGCCTCACAGGGCCACTTATAGTGCCTCCAACACAGATGATGGAAGAGACGTCAGTGCTCTCTGCCTGCAGAGTCAGTCTCTCAGACTCTCCCCTGCTGCTCTGCAGAAGTATTTATTCCCCCTGGGAAAATTGTGTTCAAGTCTTAGAGGAAAATGTGATGGTGTCAGCAGATAGGACTGGGGGTTGGGGGAGCCGCAGGTGGTTCCCCCCAGCCCCATAACATTCTGATGCCATCCCTTACCCATCTCCAGGTTATTGAGCCCGAAGACATCCATGCCAAGTGTGACCTGGGCTACATCCACACCAGCCACTGCCTGGCTAGTGGGGAGGTGATGATCAGCTCCCTGGGAGACTCCAAGGGCAATGGCAAAGGTACCTGTGGGCACTGGAGGCACATCTGTGGGGAGAACAGATCCCAAGCTGAGGGAGGGGGATAGGATGACCCTCCGGGGAGAGCCAGAGGGCTGGGTCTCAGCCAACATTTAAACTATCATCAAGTAACCTCAGCTGTTTCAATGGTTTTTACAAAGATGAAACTCGACTGACAAATTCACTTAGAAATTACAGTCAGAACGGTCTGTTGTGGGGAATATGACACAGCCCCAGAAAACACAGACATTTAATATTAGCCTTGACGAATTCATGAGCAAGTCTCATAGTCCTGGGGTCCTTCGTCTTCACTTTAGCCCTCTCGTTTATGGCACCATCAGCACTAACAATTACGAAATGTCCGCTGTGCGCCAGATACAACCAACAATGGAGGGGCTACTAACATCTCTGTTTTACAGCTGAGAAGGCCGGGGACAGACTGGGTGAATACCTATCCCAAGCCATATAGCTAATAAACTGGAGAGGTAGAACTCAAACCCAGCAATCCGGATCAGGAATCAGTGACCTAATCACTATACTGAACCATTTTTCTCTGAATCTGACCTATTTCATCAGGGTCCTCCATCTGCCTGGAGTGGAAAGCAGTTCCTTCTTCCCAGAGATAGGAGGAAGGCAGCCCTCCCAGACCAAATAACACTGAGGTGTTCACATCTAGTTGTGTTTGCAAAGAATTGTCAAGACGTCATAACACGCTAAGGGAGAACACGTTGGGCATTCACGTTGAATAACAAGTATATGCAATGTGTCTGCTCTAAAAAAATACAACTTAGTGAGCAGAATGGAGCCTTGGCTCTGGGAGGCATTCCACACCGAGAGAGGGGATCTGGGCAAAAGAAGCACAGGACACTGAGTCCCAGACTCTCAGCTCAAGAGGGCAGCAATCTCCCCTGTGGTCTAGGACAGGGATGAAATTGATGGGGGGTAGGGGCACCAGAGTGAGTCCCCACTTCCCACCTGGTCTCTTGGATGGAACCCTTTGGCCACCTGAATTGAAGGGGCTGGCAAATCCAGGGGGAGGAACGGGCACCAGGAAATGCACTTGGAGCCTCTTGGACATGCCTGGGGGTGGGGGCGGGGTAGGGGTAGCATCTCCACCTGTCACTTGACTTCCTTTACTGCTCAGGGGGGTTCATCCTGCTGGATGGAGAGACGTTCGAGGTGAAGGGAACCTGGGAGCGGCCTGGGGGAGCCGCACCTATGGGCTACGACTTCTGGTACCAACCTCGACACAACGTCATGGTCAGCACCGAATGGGCAGCTCCCAATGTCTTTCGAGATGGCTTCAACCCCGCTGATGTAGAGGCTGGTGAGAACTGTTCCCCACAGGCTAGCAGGAGCCTGGGCACCGCCACCCCCTACTTTCTGCCTCTCTACCCCTCTCCAGGCCTCTTACTTGCCTCCTGTGAACCTGGCTTTTGGGGTGATGGTATAGGACTCACTGAGCGCTCTGACTTGCTCAAGCATCCTTCTGATCCCTCCAACCGGTTCTTGAACCTTCTGCCCTGGGCTGTGCCCCAGCCTCTCCTCACACTGCCCTGCCCTGATCCCAAGCCCACCCTCCGGCCCCGTCCCCTCCCCAGGGCGGTATGGAAGCCATTTACACATATGGGACTGGCAGCGCCACGAGATCGTGCAGACCCTGTCTCTCCAGGATGGGCTCATTCCCCTGGAAGTCCGCTTCCTCCACAACCCAGATGCGGCCCAGGGCTTCGTGGGCTGTGCCCTCAGCTCCACCATCCAGCGCTTCTACAAGAATCAGGTGACACATGTCCAAGTATCCATAGCCAGAAGGCAGCCCTCTCTCGAGGGGTAACCCAACCCCCTCTGCCTGGCTTCACTAGCCCAATTTCTCCAGGGACAAAAACCACGGCCACTTGCCCTGTCTCTCTTCTCCCCTAAATGCTAAATTCCTATTCATTCATTGAAAAAACGGTGGTGAGCTCCTGCATCAAGCACTGTGCTCGGGGCGGGGAATGCAGTGGTGACACTGACAGCATCCCTACCTTAGGGGCCTTGCACAGCGTCAGACCCTAGTGGCAAGAGGGCCCTGCATCTGTTGTCTCACTGCAGATGATAGGCTCTGGGGAGGCCAGATCTGGCCCAAGCCCCCAGTCTAACAGGCTCACCTTTGCCTAACCCCACCCTCCACCCCCCCTCCCCCCACAGGGAGGTACTTGGTCAGTGGAGAAGGTGATCCAGGTGCCCCCCAAGAAAGTAAAAGGCTGGATGCTGCCCGAAATGCCCGGTGAGTCCCGAGGGGAGGGCGGGGACTAGGTTGATTCCCAGGGAGACAAGACTCCTTAAAGCCTCTGAATGGCCCACCTGCCCCAGGCCTCGTCACCGACATTCTGCTGTCTCTGGATGACCGCTTCCTCTACTTCAGCAACTGGCTGCACGGGGACCTGCGGCAGTATGACATCTCCGACCCTCAGAGGCCCCGCCTCACAGGACAGGTGGGGTGCTCACACAACCGGGAGAGAGAAGAGGGAGGAAGGAGAAGTCTGTGGATGAGGCAGAGAGTGTGGAGCCACTGGGGGATGATAATGGGGGTTCAGGAATCGCAGAGATGGGGACTGAGGGATGGTGTGGGTCGGACAGTGGGAGCCGTGGCTACATGTTAGGGCACGCGGGCATCCTGACAGGCATGCTGCTCCTGCAATGTCCTCACCTCCTTTCTGCCCCACATCTCCCCACCCAGCTCTTCCTCGGGGGCAGCATTGTTAAGGGAGGGCCTGTGCAGGTGCTGGAGGACCTGGAGCTAACCTCCCAGCCAGAGCCGCTGGTGGTCAAGGTGAGGCTCTACCTCCCACCCCCAGCCCTTGCCTGCACACCCCCACCCTCCACTCCAGCTGATAGAACCCTCAGACCCATGCTGGAGAAGTATGGGGTGAGGGGCACGCTCCATGCTCCCCCTCCTAGGACCCGTGTGTTTTCATGGGGCCTGACTTCTGGTCTTCCCAAGGGGAAACGGGTACATGGAGGCCCTCAAATGATCCAGCTTAGCCTGGACGGGAAGCGTCTGTACGTCACCACGTCGCTGTACAGTGCCTGGGACAAGCAGTTCTACCCTGATCTCATCAGGTGAGAAGCTGACAGCCTGGGCTCCCCTCCCCAGTCCTCCTCTCCTACAAGAGTCTGGCTTTCTGAAGACTCCTTGGGCACCCTGCCTGCCTCCACCATACTGGCTCTGCTCCTTCCTGAGGACTCAACCCTGCATCACAGACTCGGGAGGGGGATGGCCACCTCTCACCTCTTTCCTATCCCCTCCCTGTTTCCACCAGGGAAGGCTCTGTGATGCTGCAGATCGATGTCGACACAATAAAGGGAGGCCTGAAGTTGAACCCCAACTTCCTGGTGGACTTTGGGAAGGAGCCCCTAGGCCCAGCCCTGGCCCATGAGCTCCGCTACCCCGGGGGTGACTGCAGCTCCGACATTTGGCTCTGAAGTCCACGCCGGGTAGCCCCTTTCCACATCTGAGCCCTCATTTCCACAGAGACCTGCTTTCGCTCTGCCCCCTCTCGGCCCCCAACCCTCGGCAGATTGTGCCACCAAAGCCAAACTGAGGCTGTTGGAATGTGTCGAGTGGCGTCTCCATTTACCGACCACCTGTTGCATGTTGCTCACTGGCTGTTTTTACATGAACTCTTGAAAATTACTTTACCAAGAAATAAATGGTTGAACCTAGTCCTTACATCCCTTTGTCCTTAGGGGCACAGAGTCTGTGACCCTGCTTCCCCTGATCCTTTGTATCTTGTATGGGAGAGTCCTAATGAGAACCCTGGGAGAATGATGGGTTCACACCAGTGATTACATGATGTTAAAGGTGCCCAAATCTCACTTTTACGGTCAGACAGAAGGCGAAGACTTCGGAGGTGTTTGTCACAATGAGACCTGAGGGGAGAGAGTACCCACTGGTGTTCCTAAACTTTGTTATTTTTTTCAATCCATATTTTCTTTAATGCGTAAAATCTCACCCACTGTCCCTTCATGCACAGGGGACACTCCAGAGCCCAACATAGATCATGCAATCTGCTGGCGAGCCTCCTGGGAAAACCCACAGCTGTCACTAGGTTAGGCATGTCACCTCCCACCTGGAAGACAGGACTGTTACTGGACAGGAGGGCTGACAACATGGAGGCGAACAAGTCTAACAGACCAGGCCCGGTGCTTTTGTCTCCTCCTCTGGAAGGTGCTTTAGGACCCTGCCCAAAGCAGAGTTGTCTCCTGTCTCTGCACTAGGACTTTAGTTCTTTATAAAAGGAATGAGATGGAAGTTTCATCAGGTAGGCAGTAATTCTATTGACTCCTTTACTCTTTACCCACGACAATACCAAGCAACATTCAGGTAACACCTACATTCCTTTTCCACCTTCTATAAAGGTGTCTTGTTTTTTTGTGTGTTTTTTAAAAATTTCTTTAACATTTATTTATTTTGGAGAGACAGAGAGAGACAGTGTGATCAGGAGAGGGGCAGAGAGCGAGAGGGAGACAGAATCTGAAGCAGGCTCCAGGCTCTGAGCTGCCAGACCGGAGCACAATGCAGGGCTCTAACCCACGAACCGTGAGATCATGACCTGAGCTGAAGTCGGACGCTTAACCAACTGAGCCACCCAGGCTCCCCTTGCTTTTGTTTTTAAAGTTTATCTTTATTTTGAGAGAGAGAAAGAGTGAGAGTGGAGTAGGGGCAGAGAGAGAGGGAGAGGGAGAATCCCAAACAGGCTTCGTGCCACCAGCCTGAGCCAGTTGCAGGGCTCAAACCCATGAACCGTGAAATCATGACCTAAGCTAAAGTTGGACGCTTAAACACTGAGCTACCCAGGTGCCCCCAAAGTGTCTTATTTTAAACACTGGAGTAGCCTAAGACTCCCAAGATGGCCAGGGCACCCCAAGAATGTAACATATTTTTTCCTTTGGGGTCTTTAAATATGCTCCTTGAAGCATCTGCCTCAACATGGTCCTGATTCATCCCCTGCCTTTCTTGCCATCTGGCCAGTTTATCATGTCCTTTCGAAAGCCTCCTACCCTGACACTCCAGGGTGGGGGCCTCCTGCACTTAACCTCAGCATGAACATATGTCACATTATATTGAAACTACTTGCTTATTCCCAGCACCTGGCTTATATCTTAAAGCACAGTATGCTTTAATGAATAAGTGAATATAAAGGAGGTATGTGTGATGAGTGACTTACAAGGAGCCTTGGGATTTAGTGGGTCTTACTAGATGTTTCTCTCCTAAGTTTCTTCCCTGTCCTTTTCAATAACCAAACTGCTTCAGAAAGAAAAAGAATCATGTAGTTCTACATCATATCTAAATATTTCTAAAGGTCTGGGGCTCCGGGGTAGCTCAGTCAGTGAAGCATCCAACTCTTGAGTTCAGCTCAGGCCATGATCTCATGGTTTGGGAGTTCGAGGCTCACGGGCTCTGAGCTGACAGTGCGGAGCCTGCTTGGGATTCTCTGTCTCCTTCTCTCTTGGACCCTCCCCTCCTCTCTCTCTCTCTCAAAATAAATAAACACTTAAAAAATTTTAACATTTCTAAAGACATAAAGTTCCATTCAACAAAATGAACCTCAAAACTTAACCATGCCAGAATGTATTAAGACTACAGGGGTTAGATCTAAAGGACACAAGCCCTATCTGACAAACAACTTGTATCTAGAATACAAAGCTCTCAAAATTCAACAGTACAAGGCCCCAGTATTCCAGCTTGAAAATGGATAAAAGACATGAACAGACATCTCACCAAAGAGGATATAAAGATGTCATGAAAGCACATGAAGAGATAATCCACATCACCGGACATCAGGGAAGACAGATTACAGGCATGCGGCATCACAACACACCTATCAGGATGGCTAAAATAGAAAATATTGATAGTACAAATATGTTGGTGAGGATGGGGAAAACCTGGATCATTCAGACATTGCTGGTGGAAGTGTGAAATGACATAGCCACTCTGGAAAACACTGTGTCAATTCCTTATAAAGATCAAACATGGGGCATCTGGGTGGCACGGGGCCTGCTTGGGATTCTCTCCCTCCCTCTGTCTCTGACCCTCCCCAGCTGGCACTGTCTTTCTTTCTCTCTCTGTCTCTCCAAGAACAAATAAACAAACAAACAACAACAAAAAAGACCAAACATGAGTAGAGGAAGCTAAGAGGGCGGTACAGCAGGGAGACCCCAGGCTCGCCTCATCCCCTGAATGCAGCTAGATGACTGTCAAGTAATTCTGAACGATGAACACCCAAGAAATCAGCCTGAGGATTGATAGAACAAACTGCACAACTCAAGGGAGAGAAAAGGCCACATTGCGGAAGAAGGAAGCAAAGACACCTAAAAAACAAAATAATCCTCAGGCTTGAGAGGAAAAAAAAGACCAAATACATACTTTTATGTCCCAACAATTGAACTTTGGGCATATGTCCCAGAAAAGTGAAAATGTATGTTTACACAAAAATCTGCACACAGTTGTTCATAGCAGCTTTGCCATTTCCAGCCAGATCCTGGAAACCATCCAAACGTCGTTCAGTGGATTAATGATTAAACTTCTATAGGCATATCATAGACTATTACACTCAGCAATAAAAAAGGAATGAACTATTAGTATATGCAACAGTCTGGATGGATCGCAGGGGAATTATGCTGAGTAAAAAAAGCCAATCTCAAAAGGTAACATTAGTGTGATTCAATTTATATAACATTCATGAAATGACAAAAGTATAAAATTAGAGAACAGATTAGTGGTTTCCAGGGATTGGGGATGGGACTGGGGGAGGTGGCTAGCAAAGAGTGGCACAGTTGTGCTCGCTTCGGCAGCACATATACAAAGAGTAGCACAACGGATTCTTGTAGTGATGGAACTGTTGTGTATCTTGACTGTCATGATTGTTACACAAATCTACAATGTGATAAAACTGCAGAGAACTAACTCTGCGTACACATGCGTACAAGTGAGTATATGTAAAGTTGGTGAAACCTGAGGAAATTTGGTGAGTTACATCAGTACCAGTCAGTTTCCTGGTTATGACATGGCACTATGGTAATGCAAGGTGCACTTTCAGGGAACCTGGGTGAAGGTACATGAGATCTCTCTCATGTATTATTATTATTTCTTGCAACTATATATGAATCTACAATTATCTCAAAAGAAAAAATAACACAGAAGTCAACATAAAGGAGCTCCACTGGCCAAGACAGGACAATTTGAGATTCAAAAATAACAATAATTGAAATGGATTGAAACACATGAACCAGGTTAAAATCCAGAAGTTCATAAAAGCACACATAGAAAAACTCTAATTGGTCATGTTTGAAAGATACTAGAAAACCACCTTGTTATTCTGAACACTGGAGAACAAAGAGAAAAAAATCAAGTATTTATCTTGCTTTTCCTCAGGAATCTGATAACTTAAGACAACCAAATAGTTGATAAGGTAAAGTTCTTTAAGGAATTTCAACTAGTACATTAAGAAGGAATTATGGATTCAAATAACACCGATTTGTAACTTCTAGTGACAAATGGGCCTAACCAGTGATCATCTGTGTTGCTAAAACCATTAAATGAAACACTAAGGTGAAATTTTATAATGGATAGATCTGACTGGCAAAACCTAAACACACTCATCAAGCTGCATCACAAAAAGAGTAATGACTAGTAATGACCTATGAAGTATTTTTTTTAAACTTTCTTTAATGTTTTAAAATTATTTTTGAGAGAGAGAGACAGAACACAAAGCAGCGGAGGAGCAGAGAGAGAGGGAGACACAGAATCTGAAGCAGGCTCCAGTTTCTGTGCTGACAGCTCAGAGCCCGATGTGGGGCTCGAACTCAGTAATGTGAGGTCATGACCTGAGCCAAAGTCAGATGCTTACCCGACTGAGTCACCCAGGCCCCTGTTGTTAATAATTCTTAAAGCAGGATGATAGGCATATGTAGGGGATTATATTCTTCCTTCTTTTGTATGTTTAAAAATTTGTCATAATAAAAACTTTATTTTTTTTTAACATTTATTTTTGAGAGACAGATCATGAGCAGGGGAGGAGCAGAGAGAGAGGGACACACAGAATCCAAACCAGTCTCCAGGCTCTGAGTTAGTTGTCAGCACAGAGCCTGATGCGGGGCTCAGACCCACAAACTGTGAGATCATGACCTGGGCCGAAGTTGGATGCTCAACCCACTAAGCCACCCAGGTACCCCAATAAAAACTTTAAAAAATTCACCTGTATCCTGATCTTGGCCTCAAATCACTACTTCTGATCCTACATCACTGAACAGAAACCCCAAAAAGAAGACAGTACCTCCTGTCACAGATGACCTAGCCACCAGCAATATCTGACCCAGTCTTCCCTAGTCCCTGCTGTGCGTACCCTGACAGGACCTCTCTGTTGTACTCACTGAGATACCATCGTCTGCGCCAGCACCAGACTAAGGGAATAAGAATAGCAAAACTGGGGGAACCTGGGTGGCTCAGTCGGTTGAGCCACCAACTTCAGCTCAGGTCACAGTCTTGTGGTTCATGGGTTCAAGTCCTGCGTCAGGTTTTGTGCTGACAGCTCGCTCTGAACCTGGAAGCTGTCTTTGGATTCTGTGTCTCCCTCTCTCTCTGACCCTCCCCTGCTCATGCTCTCTCTCCCTCTCTCTCTCAAAAATAAAACATTAAAAATTTAAAAAAAAAAAAGAAGAAAAATAGCAAAACTGAGCTTAGCATGTCTTCAGTCCATTTTATTACCTAGGAGTTCCTGCTAGCACCATGGTCAGCTCCACAAATTGGTTTATGACACCATCTGGAAAGTTCTAGAGAGTTTGCAGAGCTCAGGGATATGCCCAGAAAAGCTGTAGCTCCAGGCTACCATGACAAAGAGTAGGACAGAGTCTGGGAAGGCACCCACCCATCATTGGTCTTTTTAGCCCGATTAGCCCTCCTACCCATTGTAATTTGGGTAAATCTTTCAGGACAACCGCAGGTAACTGTATTGATCTCAGGGATTAGTGAGGATCACCCCCCTTCTTGCATCTTCCAAGGTTGATTCCATGCTCTAAATATCTACTCCTGGCCATTCTCTGGCACACTATTAGGAGTCTCTTTCCCGACTTAGTGATTTCGAGGTCTAGCAAACTCTTTGTTCTAAACACTACCTGATTTAGAAGAGTATGTACAACATTGTGTTAAGTAAACAAATTAAGTTGCAGAGTTATATATATAAGAGAATAGTATAATTCCCATTAAAATTTTTTAATGTTTATTTATTTTTGAGAGAGAAAAAGAGAGAGACAGAGTTGAGCAGGGGTGGGGGAGGGGCAGAGAGAGGGAGACACAGAATCCAAAGCAGGCTCCAGGCTCTGAGCTGTCAGCACAGATCCCAGTGTGGGGCTCAAACTTATGAACTGTGAGATCATGACCTGAGCTGAAGTTGGACACTTAACTGATTAAGCCACCCAGGTACCCCTATAATCCCCATTTTTAAGAAGAAATTAAATAAAAACCTTGAGTTAGGTGCACTTGTGTTTGAAAGAACATGAAGTGGGCATGGAGGATACTTAATAGAACATTTTATCCTAGAGGGGTGAGGATTATTTATGAAATTTTTAAGTTTCTAGAACTAAGCTGGAAATATAAGTGCATAGTGTTCCAGTTATCCATTGCTGTGTAACAAAGCACCCCAACACTTAGTGACTTAAAGCAATGGCAACACTACTTTTTCTCACAAATTTGCAATTTGGACAGGGCTCTATGGGAACTCCATTCAGTGTCAGCTGGAGGAGCTTAGAGACTAGAAGCTTTAAACATCCAATGGCTCTCACTCACATGTCCAACGATTGATGCCGGCTGTCACCTGGGGCACTGGCTGGGGCTAGGAGCTACATAACCTTTCCAAGTGGCTGCCTGGTTTCCTCACAGCATGGTGGCTGGGTTCCAAGGGTGAGTGTCCCAAGAGAGAGCAGAGAGGAAACTGTATCAGCCATTCTCACCTAGACTTGGAAGTCACACAGCATCACTTTCACTGCATTCCATTCATTGAGATAACACAAAGGCCTTCTCAGATTCAGGGAGACAGAAAATAGATTCCATCTCTTGATGGGGAAGTGGCAGGGTTCTGGAATAGTCTGTGAAACCAGCAATACTGTTGTGGCCATATTTGGAAAATACAATCTTCCATATGTAGAAACAACTATTTTAATTAATGAAACTTATAGTGGAAAATGTTCAGCATTAGATAGCAAACTATACTATATAATTACATTAAATGAAACAGTGTATTATATGGGGCATCTGGGTGGCTCAGTCAATTGAGTGTCTGACCTTTGATCTCAGCTCTTTGTGTTTTTTCTTTAACATTTATTTATTTTTGAAAGACAGAGAGACAGAGCATGAGCAGGGGAGGGGCAGAGAGAGGGAGACATAGAATCAGAAGCAGGTTCCAGGCTCTAAGCTAGCTGTCAGCACAGAGCCCAATGCTGGGCTCAAACTCACGAACCATGAGATCATGACCTAAGCTGAAGTCGGCAGCTTAACTGACTGAGCCACCCAGGAACCCCTCAGCTCAGATCTTAATCTCAGGGTTGTGGGCTCCATGCTGGGTATGAGGCCTACTTAAAAACAAACAAAACCTGTGGGAAAGAGTACTGGGTGTTATGTGGAAACCAATTTGACAATAAACCATATTTAATAAAATTAAAAAAATAAAAACAAACAAAAAAACCCCCAGTGTGTTATAGGTGAGGAAGAGACAAACAGAATCAATAGAAGAAAAGAAGGCCCAGAAACAGACCCAACTATTAAAGGGAATTTAGGGGGAGCCTGGGTGGCTCAGTCGGTTAAGTATCTGACTTCGGCTCAGGTCAGATCTCACATTTGTGGGTTCGAGCCCCGCATCAGGCTCTGTGCTGACAGCTAGCTCAGAGCCTGGAGCCTGCTTCCAGTTCTGTGTCTCCTTCTCTCTCTGACCCTCCCCTGCTCATGCTGTCTCTCTCTGTATCAAAAATAAATAAAAACATTTAAATAAGTAAATAAATAAATAAATATTTAAATAAAGGGAATTTAGCAGACACCCAGGTGGCCCAGTTGCTTGAGCGTCTGACTCTTGATTTTAGCTCAGGTCATGATCCCAGGGTTGCGAGATTGAGGCCTGCCTCGGACTCCTTGCTGAGCATGGAGCCTGCTTGAAATTCTCTCTTTCTGCCCTTCTCTCCTGCTCATGTTCTCTCTTGCTCTCTCAAAAATAAAAATAAATAAATAAAATAAAAATAAACTTAAGAAAAAAAAGGAACTAGCATATGAAAGGAAACAGCTATAATAAGGAAATGAGAGATGGCTGGCTGGGAGCATACAATTCTTGATCTCCTGGTGGTGAGCCCAAGCCCCACATTGGGTATAGAGATTATGTTAAAAAATTAAATCTTGGGGTACCTGGGTGGCTCAGTCAGTTAAGTGTCCAACTTTGGCTCAGGTCATGATCTCAAGGTTCATCAGTTCGATGGATCAGAAGAATAAACATTGTGAAAATGTCATTACTACCCAAAGCAATCTACACATTCAATGCAATCCCCATCAAAATTGCACCAACATTCTTCTCAAAGCTAGAACAAACTATCCTCAAATTCGTATGGAACCACAAAAGACCCCGAATAGCCAAAGTAATATTGAAGAAGAAAACCAAAACAGGAGCATCACAATCCCAGACTTTAGCCTCTACTACAAAGCTGTCATCATCAAGACAGTATGGTCTTGGCACAAAAACAGACACATAGACCAATGGAATAGAATAGAGAACCCAGAACTGGTCCCACAAATGTACGGCCAATTAATTTTTGACAAAGCAGGAAAGAGTATCCAATGGAAAAAAGACTGCCTCTTTAGCAGGTGGTGCTGGGAGAACTGGATAGCAACATGCAGAAGAAGGAAACTAGACGACTTTCTTACACCATCCACAAAAATTAACTCAAAATGGCTGAAGGACCTGAATGTGAGA
>NC_043707.1:39948081-40012887 GCF_006229205.1 Suricata suricatta
AAAAAAAAAAAGTTTCGTGAGTTCGAGCCCTGGTCGGGCTCTGTGCTGAAAGCTGAGAGCCCGGAGCCTGCTTTGGATTCTGTGTCTCTCTCTCTCTCTCTGCCCCTCCCCCGCTCACACTCCGTCTTTCTCCTAAAAAATAAATAAACATTAAAAAAAATTAAATCTTAAAAAAAGAAGGAAATGATAAGTATTTTGAAAAGACTGGCCATCCATTTGGAAAACAAATTAAGTTAGATCCTATGGAAGATATTGTTGATTGATTCTTGAAGAACCATTCCCAAAACTCTTTTCCTTTGCTCACCAAAGGTAACTTAACTGATATCTTTAGTTTTATGGTCATAATTCTATTACTTTTACTTTTTATCACATATGCACTTATCCACAATCAATATATTGGTCAGTTGTGCCTGCCCTCAGATATTTGTAAGTTGCATCACACTGTATGTTCTCTTCCGTGTTACAATTCTTTCACTGTTTCTAAAGATTGGTCTGTGTAGGGGCGCCTGGGTGGCTCAGTCGGTTAAGCCTCCGGCTTCGGCTCAGGTCAGATCTCACGTTCGTGGATTCGAGCCCCACGTCAGGCTCTGTGCTGACAGCTCAGAGCCTGGAGCCAGCTTCCGGTTCTGTGTCTCCTTCTCTCTCTGCCCTCCCCCTCTCATGCTCTGTCTCTCTGTATCAAAAGTAAATAAAACATTAAAAAAATTTAAAAAAAAGATTGGTCTGTGTAGATGCAGGTAGCTATGGCTCATTTGTTCCCACCGCCCTATGACATCCTATTACATGAATACACCACAACTTTTCCCCACTTTTCCCTCTACTGTTGATGGACATTGGGGTTCCCAGTTTTTGCTACTGCGAACAGTGAAACTACAAACCTTACTGCCTCTGTCTTTAGGACATATTTGTAGGAGAAGGATTGTGGAATCGTAAAATATTCCCATATTCGACTTAATCGAGTCATTGCAAACTCTTTCAAAACAATTACAGCAGCCTGCGTCCCCACCAGCAGTGGGTGAGGGCGACTGTTGGCCCACAGCCACATCAGCTCTCAGCCTTGCCAGACTTCGGAACTGTTGCCAATTTAATGGGTATGAAATGGTATCTTATCGTGGTTTTCATTTGCATTTTCTTGATTAATATAGAGAGTGAACAATTTCTCATATGTCTGTGAACCATTTCTGCTTCTTTTATGAAATTCCTGTTGATTTTCTCTGCCCATTTTTCAATTTGGATGTTTATCTTTTTATTTGTAGAAGGCCTTTATAAATCGTAGATGCTAATCCTTTGTCAGTTATATGTCTTGCAAACATCTCCCAATTTATGGCTTGATTTTATGTTTAAAATTTTTTTAATGTTTATTTTATTTTATTTCTTTTGAGATAGAGACAGAGTATGAGCTGGGGGAGGGGCAGAGATAGAGGGAGACACAGCATCTGAAGCAGGCTCCAGGCTCTGAGCTGTCATCACAGAGCCTGCGGTGGGATTCAAACTCCCAGACCGTGAGATCATGACCTGAGGTGAAATCAAGAGCCAGACATTCAACTGACTGAGCCACCAAGGAGCCCCGGTGGCTTGATTTTATAAACTTTTCATAATGGTTTTAAAAATAGATTTAAGTTTTTAATATTAATGTATCTAAATTTATCAATATTTTCTTTTAGTTTGCTTTCTAGTGTTTAAGGAATTCACTCCCAATATTAGTGGCATTGTACAATAGTGTTTAGAGCAAATTCTGAATCCAGATAGCTTAGGTTCAGATCTTGGCTCTCTCACTGTGTAACATTGGGCAAATTATTAACCTCTCAATGCCTCCATCTTCTGTAAAATAGGGATAATCACAGTATCCAGCCTTTCCCTCTACACAACCTCACCTTCTACAGCGCTACAAAATAATCTCCTTTACAGAGCTATTATAGTTTTTCTCCCTTTCCTGAAGTTTCCACTTATACCCCACCACCTGCAAATTCCTAAGCTGGCATCATTTACCCCAAACTCTTTTTCCAATCAAGTGCCCTATATTTCCCTTCATACCAAAACCTTGGTGTTTGGGGGTATCTTTTCCATCAACCCCCATCAGTCCATATCCATATTTGTCTATGAGTATCTACAAATATGTATTTACCTGGCCTAGGCCAGTGTTTAAGAGAATGGGCTCTGAAGGCAGACTGCCTGCTTTGGATTCTGATTCCAGCACTTACACATATGGAACTTGAACAAGCCCCTTCACTTCTCCAAATCTCAGTTTCTTTGCCTGGAAAACAGAGACAGTAAATACCTACTTCAAAGAGCTGCCAGGAGCATTAAATGAGGTGTTTGGCATTTGGTATGGTGCCAAGTACACAGTAAACATCAAATGCATTTTTGCTGTTATTAGCAAGCCGTCTTGCCAATATATCCTTATTCCCCCAAACTCTGCAATCCCCTGCATTCTCCCGGTACCCAAAGAAGCTAGTAGTAGATAAATGGGGGCCATAAAGTGCCAAGGTGACAAGATCAGGCATCATTGCTGTCCTCCTTACAAAAGTACACTGATGATGAGACTAGAGAATGTATTAGAAGTCAGGACTGCAAATATAGTTTTAAGTGTAACATATCTATTGTGCAAAACAAAATACACCCATTCAAAAAATCAGTAACCTGCAGTCCCTGACCTTTGATATTAGATGCAAAACTTGGTCCCCACGTGCATTTTTCATGGGAAAAGGTCCTCCGCTGCTTTCATTTGATCCATGATCTAAACACAGCCTTAACCCAAAGGTTAAGAACCCATGACCCATTCAGTACAATGTTCTCTTAAAGAGTTCAAGTGGGCATCCAGCACCCCCTGGGGGTGTCAGTCAAAATTCCAGGGTTCGCTGAGTGGAGCCCTATGGGGATGCAAATATATTAGCAACTCTTTGGAGGGAAATCAAATACCCAAGAGAAACCAAGAAAACGCCTAGCATTTTAACTTAATGTGGCACAGCTGCTGAGATGTTGAGGCCTCCATCAGAGAGGACAATGAGGCCGTGTTTGCAGATTTGTCGTGGATGCCTGTCGGCTGTGTTGAGGGCGTGGGTTGGTGGGTGGGGTGTTCAACTTATTTTTCATCAAAAGGAGGTGGTGTGAGCTTTCAGCGAACCTCCATCACTGCGACCCATAGTTTTCCAGTTGTTTTATCATCCATTGATTCTTTCCTTCCAGTTGCTCTGACAACCGAAGGCAAAACCGAAATCCGGAAGGCGAGGGCAAAGGAAAAGAAAGCTCCAAAGGGAACCCATCGCCCGGCCTTTCGTCCTGCGGTCCCTTTAAGAGAAGAACCTCTTGGGACCGGCAGTCCCAACCGACCCCAGTTTTAACCGAAACCTAACCCGGACTTCCCCCTCTTCACTCAAATAAGACCAACTTTGGATTTTCCCTCCCCTATTGGCCAATCAGAATCTGTTACCAGGCAGACTTCAGCTGCCGCCGGTGCGAGCCCGGCGCCTTCTGTCTCCGGGTGTCCGCAATGACCAATGAGAGAACAGGCCGTGCGAGTCTCTAGGCAGATCGGAACTGCTCCAGCCACTGAGAAAAAAGAAAATAAAGCAACGCACGAGCCCGCTGGGCCAGGACCGTGGGGCTGGGCTGGAGTGAAGGTGGCTACGAGGTAGTTTCTCTTTCTCCCTTACCTTTATTGTTGCTTGTGTTGGGGGGCGACTGTTCAAAGGTAGGGAGGGGGCAGTATGAGTTGGGAGGAGAGCAGAAAAAGATTCTGACCGTATTTTCAGCAGCGTCTTCACCCATGTGCACGTGCCCCGAATCTGGGACCCCGTTCCCCCAACCGGGTTCCTTACGCCCCAGCCCAGAAGTTCGCCACCCTGAAAGCCTTCCACCTTGCAACAAAGCGGGAGTGAATGCAGGGGGAAGGGAGGGAGGTGGGGGTGCGCCTCAGGATGGAAGGTTGAGGGAGATGACGTAGGGACCGGCGACGTGGGGAGGGGGAGACGCGGGGGAAGCCGTGGCGAGATTAAGTAATGAGAACTTGGGCCCAGTTTCTTCCTAGCCTTGGAAGGGCAGAGTGTGTTCCTATCCTTTCTGACCTCCCAGGAAAACACGTTGAGGAGAATCGGAGAACTTTGTTTTGTGGTGGTTACTGGTTTGTGTGTTTTAAGGGGATGAGGGCAGTATGGGGTCAGAGGCAGAAATGGACATTTCTAACGTGGATTCCCAACCCTCCCGTCTCTTCCTTTAGTTTTCCACGCTTAGGGGACTGCAGGAAGGGTGGGGAGCAGGTAGAATGGAGGTGGCAGAGATCTCTTTGGGTCTATATGGCCCTGGAGAAGTCATGGGGTGATTTCTAATTCGAGGAGAAGGCCAAGTGGTATGAAAGAGGACATTGGGAGGCTTTCTTTCTGTTTCTCTGTGTTTCTGGGTAGGCAGATGAGGAGTGCCCCGGCACCTCTAGGCAAAAGGGGATTGATTCTTCCTGTTGTGTCTCCTCTCAACCCTAGCCCTCATGCGGGGATGGCAGAAGATGAATCTGACGCCAAGAGCCCGAAGACTGGGGGCAAGGCCCCCTCAGGTAGTGCTGAGGCAGGAGAACCCACCACCCTTCTTCAGAGGCTCCGAGGTACCATTTCGTAAGTACTCCTCACCCCTCCAACTCTAGTCCAGAACTGTAGCACTTGGCTTCCTCTGTTGAGTTCAGCCCCTCCCCGAGCAAGGGCAAGTGCGTCCAGGCACTGGGAGACTCCAGTGTGGTAGCCACCGCTGTCCATCTCGGCCCTCTTCCTCTCCTTAACAGTAAGACACCAGGGGAAACCTTGTGTGTGACCTCCAGCTTTCTCCTCTCCTCCACAGCAAGGCCGTGCAGAACAAAGTCGAGGGAATCCTGGTGAGTGTCTTGGGGAAAGAGGGCAATAGAGAGCTGGAGTTGGTGCCAGATGAGGATGAGGAGGATGTGCAGAAGGGCGAGATTTGTGGCCGAGGCAGTGTCGTCTTCCCCTTCAGAAGATAATTGGCTTTGCAAGTTGCTGCCAGTTTGACCTTGAGCCTCTTACCTCATCTCTCTGTGACCTGTTGTGTAGACACTCAGCTGGAATAAAATCAAAGCCGATACCCTTCATTCCCCCTTGTGGTAGCTCACAAGGACACCTCTCAGATACAGTGAGGACCCAGCGCCAAATCCTTTCTAAGGTCCTTTTAAACCCTGACAGTCCCTATGGCAGCCAGGTTTAGGGGGAAGGATCAGAAGACCCTATCTTGGGTCCTTCTTGGCCTTATTTTTTTTCCCCTGCTTCTGTTCCTCCTGACCTCAGCAAGATGTACAGAAGTTCTCAGACAATGACAAGCTGTATCTCTACCTTCAGCTCCCCTCGGGGCCCAGTACTGGAGACAAAAGGTAGGTTTGGTGTTACAGTTTAAGATGCTAGAGGTTCTGGTCCTGTTTTTTTTTTTTTTTAATGTTTATTTATTCTTGAGAGAAAGCGATAGAGCACAAGCAGGGGAGGGGCAGACCGAGACAGGCAGACACAGAATCTGAAGCAGGCTCCAGGCTCTTGAGCCGTCTGCACAGAGTCCGACATGGGACTCGAACCCATAGACTGTGAGATTGTGACTTGGGCCAAAGTCAGACACCCAACCAACTGAGCAGCCAGGTGCCCCTCAGAGGTTCTGGTTCTTAACGGGAGGCTCACTGGGATGGGGCTGGGTGAATAGGGATACTCATGACAGCTTGATGGAGAAGAAAAGGACCTGGAAAGGTGGGTCCTGGGTAAAAGGATCTGGTCCAGCGTAGTCTGTTTAGAACCACAGCAACTATTCGGGTCTTAGTAAGGCTTGTCCCTTTTACTTCTCTTGCAGCTCAGAGCCAAGTACACTCAGCAATGAGGAATACATGTATGCCTGTAGGTGGATCCGCAACCACCTAGAAGAGCATACTGACACCTGTTTGCCCAAGCAGAGTGTTTATGATGCCTATCGGTGGGTGAATGGGGGTGGTGTGGGGGCTGGGGGCTTAGGCCTACTCCCTCACCCCAGGAGACCTCCCTGCCTTGATAGAGCCTGACTGACTTGTTAAAGGGTTTCCTAGACCCTAGACCAATGCCATGGACTCCCCGAATCTACCCATGACCTCCTTCTCTGAGTATCTTCCCACTTTGCCCCCCCCCCCGCCCCCACTTACTCAGGAAGTACTGTGAGAGTCTCGCCTGTTGCCGCCCACTCAGCACAGCCAACTTTGGCAAAATCATCAGAGAGATCTTCCCTGACATCAAGGCCCGAAGGCTTGGTGGCCGGGGCCAGTCCAAGTATCCTTAAGTGGAGAGGTTGGGGCTGGAGGACCTGGGGAGGAAAACTTCGGGTGTGGAGGGCCTGGAGTAGAAACAGCCCAGCCTTCCCTTGGGGCTGGGCGATCCCCACTGTTGGTTGCTCTTTAACTTGCCTCAGATATTGCTACAGTGGCATACGAAGGAAGACCTTGGTATCTATGCCACCCTTACCTGGACTTGACCTGAAGGGCTCTGAGAGTGTAAGTAACAAACAACTCTCCAATCCCACTCTTCTCTCCAGAATAGAGGGCTGACATGGCCTAGGTCATCCTGCACGCAGCTGGGTGTGTAGGATATGCCCTTTCACCTACCGTGTGGCTCAGGTGGAAGATGAAGAGAATTTGTGGGCTTCTGAGATGGGTTCCTCCCATCTGCAGTCTGGTCTTACTGTGGGTGACACTGGTGTTGGAGAGGGGCCGAGGTGAAGTGTGACTGGGCATGGCCTTCCCCTCTGCAGCCAGAGATGGGCCCAGAAGTAACCCCAGCACCTCGGGATGAACTGGTTGAGGCAGCCTGCGCTCTGACCTGTGACTGGGCGGAACGAATCCTGAAACGGTCCTTCAGTTCCATCGTTGAGGTCGCGCGCTTCCTGCTGCAGCATCATCTCATCTCTGCCCGGTCTGCACATGCCCATGTGCTCAAGGCAATGGGGCTCGCTGGTGGGTGGACCGTCTCTCAAGCCCCAAGAAACCCTCTGCCATTTTCTACTTCATAGGCCCTCCTACCTACTAGGGTTGAGACACCTTGCATTTGCTTTTGATTTCTAGTGACCCTTGTGTAGGACATAAGGACATGCCTTAGAGCACCTTCTTCCTCCTCCTCACCCTCGCCTTCCTCCCTTTTCCGGCACCTTTGCAGATGATGATGAACACGCCCCTCGGGAGCGGTCCTCTAAATCCAAGAATGGTGTCGACAGCCTAGAGGTTGGAGCCCATAAGAAACCAGAGAGACCAGCCCAGGTAAGGAAGTTGATGGCCCTGACCTTGCTGCCCTGGACTGGGGGCTTTTAGTGTCCCTTTCCCCGTATTTTCTCACCCTCCTGTGCCTCTGTTTACCCCAATGTCCAGTCTTCCCACATAACTGTGACCTCTCTACCTTTTAGCCTCCTAAGGAGCTGGAACCCCGGGCTGGGGCTGGCGCCCCTGCGCGCGGAGAGCGGAAGAAGAGTGCAGTGGAGAGCCCAGCCCCAGCAGCCAATAACCCACAGGTTACTGCCCTGGTGGCCCGGCTGCCTCTGCTCCTTCCCCGGGCCCCTCGCTCACTTATTCCACCCATCAGAGTCTCTCCACCGATCCTGGCCCCCAAGCTTTCTTCAGGCCCTCTGAAAGTGGCTCTGCCCAGTAGGGCTGGGGGACCCCAGGCAGCCATGCCCATCATTAACATGATCCTACCAGCTGTTCCTGCTTTGCCTGGACCTGGACCCGGACCTGGGCCTGGGCCTGGGCCTGGGCAAGCCCTGCCTGCGGTGCTTGCTCAGCCACGAGGCACAGAGAACAGGGAAGTAGGCATAGGTGGTGACCCAGGATCCCATGACAAAGGTGTCAAGAGGACAGCAGACGTACCTGTGAGTGAGGCAACTGGGCAGGATCCACCAGCTAAAGCGGCAAAGCAGGACACAGAGGATGCAGGAAGTGATGCCAAAAGAAAACGGGGGCGCCCTCGGAAAAAATCTGGTGGGAGTAGGGAAAGAAACTCTACCCCTGACAAGTCAGCAGCTGCCATGGACTCTCCCCAGCCCTCCAGGTTACCACGGGAGACGTGGGCCTCCGGAGGGGACCGCGACTCCACCAGAGGGTCAGGGAGGCCAGGGCCAGGGGGAGAGGCCGAGAAAGGGACGGCGCTTGCCCAGGGTCAGGAAGATGGTGCTGTTTCCAGAGGAGGGAGGGGCCCTAGTTCCCGTCATGCCAAAGAAGCAGAAGATAAAATTCCTCTGGTCACCTCAAAAGTGAGTGTCATCAAGGGCAGTAGAAGCCAAAAGGAGGTTCTTCCAAAGGGAGAGGGAGACACCGCAGCACAGGGTAATAAAGACTTCAAGGGGCACATGCTCCAGAATTCCTCATCCCATGATGGGAAAGGTCCTAGAGCAACCCCCCCATGATAGCTACGTGGGGAAGAGGGTTTCTTTTCACGTTAACTCTGCCTGCCTAGTAGAAGCCCTTCTCTGCACCCGCTTCTTGTTTAGCTCTTTTGCTAAGGCAACTCATTCTCCTGTATAGACAGCTGAGGCGCTCTGTCCTCCACAGTGTCTGGCTCCTGCCTCTGACCTTAACAGCTCAATACCCTTGGCTTTAGAGTCTTTGATAAATCTGCAGTGACTGTCTTACCTGGATCTCTGTGCTATCCTGTGGGAGGCTAGGGATGGAGTAAGTGTGATGAATGCGTAGGCTAGGACTCTTGGTTTTAAATCAAAGAGAACCTTACAAACTGGCTTCAAAATTAAGACTTACTGGCTCATGTAACTGTAAAGTCCAGAGGTAGTACTGGCTCCAGGAAAAGCTGATGCAGTGGCTCAAAGTGTCTCAAAATACCGATTTTCCCCTCTGCTGATGCCTTCCATAGGATCTTTTAAACCTGGGCCACCTTGAGGCTGCCAGCACTCCTGGGATTACATGGTTTCTCTATTCTCTCTAACCCAAAGCGGGGTGGGGTTGGCGGGGCGGGATCTTTGTGCCAGGAATCCCAGCCGAAGCATCAACACTGACTCTGATTAGGCCCTCCTGGGTCACATGCCCACCCCTACCCAATCCCTGGAGCCAGAAGGATGGCATATGCTAATTTGTTCTTGCCACCTCTGGGAATGTCTGGGATCAGCCTCTTCAGAATCACAAAGGCCCGTTCCTGGGGAGGCAGCGGACACCTGGCCAGGCTAGGTTGAGATGAGCTACACCTGATTTCCTTTTTTCCTCCCTGTCTTACAGTTTCCTTCTGGCGGCTATAACCACTTCTTCCTCTTGTAGGATCAGAAGGAATGAGAGGGTAGTCCCTCTCCTTTAAGGGACTCTCTTTAGTCTCATTTAGGTGACACTTCTTACATTTCAGAGATGGGGAACCCTCCCTTTCCTGTTTCTGAATGTTCGTTTTCTCCACATTCTGCTTCCCTATACCGACCCTAGGGCCACTTACACCAAGTGGAGTGAAAGATATACTTCCTAGCCATCTGATTAAATCCATTCTGTATCCACCAGGTGTCAGTCTCTTGTCATACATGTGTCAGGACTTAGCCAGGATTGTGGGGTTTCGGCTAGGTGTGTGGCAGGAGATAGCTCTGCATATGGGCACCGACAGGAAGGGGGCCCAGACATTACGGTCTCCTTTGGAAAAGCAGTAAACCAACCAATATCCACTGAGGACCTACTTTGTCTTCTGCATAGCATAGCTTCTGTCAGGGAATCTGGTTCTGCCCAGGAAATAAATTTTCTTCCAGGGAGACTTCATTCGTTTCCACCATAGCATATTTTTTAAAACTATAATATGTAATATTTGATATATATAAAGAATATATTTAACATGAATAAATTATGAAACATAATTAAATGAATACCTTTGACCCATCACCCAAATTATACATTAAAACATTAGAAATACCATTGAGTTTCTTGTGTTCCTCCCCTGTTCATCCCACTGCCTCTCCCCAGACAATAACCACTGTCCTTAATTTTGTGTTAATTAATAGTTACCTGTATACATACATACACACACACAAATATATATATCTCTATATTTAACCATATATGTATAATATTCTTTAAAAACGTTGTTTTACTTTTTTAGCTTTACAAAAATTTTGTACTCTAATAGTCCCCTGCAGTTTGCTTTTTTCACTTAACACAATTTTTAAGATTCATCTATGTTGTAAGTAGCTATAAATTGTCCATTTGCACCTGTATAATAATTCCAGCAAGTACATAAACCACAAGTTACTGATGCACTCACTCACCTATTACTGGACATTTGGGTTGGTTCCATTCTTTTGCTATTGGAAAGTGCTGCTATGAATCTTCTTGTACCTGTTAGTGCCTTTTTTTTTTTTTTTTTAAGTAAGATTTCAAAAAGAGTTTCTAAGATGGTTCGTTTGATCTGTGTGTCCTCTGAGTTGGGAACTATTTCCTCCTGTCTTATTCTCTGGAGGAGTTGACATCAGATGGGTAAAACCTCAACTGTTGAGCCATCTTTGCTTGGCATTCCGTTTTGGGGAAATTTTTAACCATTGATTCCATTTCTTTAATAATGATAGGCTGTGTGGGCTTTCTATTTTTTCTTTAGTCAATTTAGGTTGTTTTTCTAGAATTAAGTGAAATTTTTCCTCTCCCCCCAGCTCCCAGGTAGTCACATACTTTGTTTTTCATTTCTACTATTTACTCTTACTTTCTTTTTTCCTCTTGATCAATTCCACCAGATATTTGTTATTTTACTTATTCAGCTACTACTTAGGGTTTTGTTGATCCTCTCCTTTATGTAGTGTTTTCCATTTCATTAATTATGGGTATTATCTCTAGTATTCCTTTCTTCTGCTTTCTTTAGATTTAATTTTATGTTCTTCCATAACATCTTAATTTTGACACTTACCTAACTTTCAAGCTGTTTTTTTTTTTACTGTAAGTTTTTAAGGACCTGTTTCCCTACATTCCCCCATTTTTTTCTGTTGTAAAGTACTTTAATTATAACTTAGTCCTAAGAATATTTAAGTTACCTTTACAATTTTTTAATTTGTGAATTATTTAGAAAAATCTTATGAATTTCCAAATGTCTGGATATTTAAAGTTTTACTTTTTTGATACCCACTTTCATCTTAATCAGTTGTGCTCAGAGATGTGGTGCTCTATGATACTAAATCTTTGAAATTCATTGGGATTGTTATTTTATATTTCTGTAATTTTCCTGGGTATCAAAATCTGTTTTATTGTTTTTCTGCCCACTCTTGCCTGTGGTAGGGTTGGTTGTTTTTTGTTTGTTTGTTTGTTTTGTATGTTTTCAATTTGGGGGTTTTGAGCTCATATTTTGTTAAACTTAATCTGTGGGAATCCAGAGAACCTAAATTGGGGGTACTTTCCTGCAGAGAAGATATGCATTTGCTTCCGCCAGGAGCCAAATGCTGCTCTGGACCTGGGACGTGTAGGCCCCTTCAAGAGGCTCCGCTGCTTTCAGGAGGCCCAGGTGCTCTCCTTTCCTTGGCTGGGCCCACGGGTTAGCCTCTGTTCACAGTACTGCCCACTCCTTCATGTAGGCTTCAGCTTAATGCTATATATATATTTTTTTTTGCTTTAGTGATTCTCTTTCTAAAGAGCCCAGCAATATGTTAACTATTATCTTTGTTGTAATTTATCCAGGATCTACTTGTATTTTAATGGGAGAGCCCTTTCTCTTATGCAGGCTATCAGAAGTAGGCATTACTGTGGTTCTGGCAATTTCCTTTTTGTTTTTTAAGTGCCAGGCGCTTATTAGAAGCCAGTTGACTTAAGCTGTCTTCAAGTCAATAATGATCATAGCACAGTGGCAACCCAACAGTTATGTTAGCAGTAAGCAGAGAGCTGTGGGGGCCCAGAGGCATAGTATAGAGATCAGACAGGGACCCGGGATGACTTCCCAGTTGAGATGAGTAGGAGTTTGCTGGACAAGTCTTAACTCATAAAACAAGGACAGAACATAAGACTAGAGAACAAAAAGCTAAATCGTGGTACTCGTTTTGCATAAGAACTATAAATTCAGAGAGATTACTTGAACTGAATAATTTTGGAAAGTTTCATGGAAAAGACAGGGTAAGGAGAGCTTAGATAGGTGGAAAGAGGAGGACATTCCAGGGAAAGCAGAGAGGTTTGGGCATGTGGGATGTGACTAAAGGCCTACAAGAATCATCCCCCAATAGACCTGCCAGGCAGTAGGGGGGGTGTATGAACAATAGTGAGAAGTCAACTAGAAGGACATACAACCATCATAGTTATCTGTTGACTGAATGAATGGATAAAGGTATGAAGTTTGCATTAAAGGATGGAGGAATTGAAGGCAGAAGGAACCGGCCAGCCAGCTGGTTCCATGTGGGAGAAGAAGAGGGACTGGACTGGGCTGCTGATACGGTAGAAAGGACAGGCGTATGGGAAAATAAACCACCCGTGTTCCAATAGGTGAAAGCATCCAAGGAAACATTGTTGGTTTGGGGGATGTATCCATTCACTCTGGGAGCCCAGCCCACCTGAGGATTTTGAGATTTACGTGGGGTTTTTGTTTTTTCAAGTTTTTTATTTTTTTTAGTAAACTCTACACCTAATCTGGGGCTCAAACTCACAAGTCCACGATCAAGAGTCGCATGCTCTTCTAACTGAGCTAGCCAGGTAGGCGCCACTCCCTCCCCCTCACCATGGGGTTTTTAAGTAACCTATTTTATTTGTTTGTTTGTTTTTATGTTGTTGTTGTTTTAAGTAGGCTCCACATTCAACCAACTGAGCCACCCAGGCACCCCAGTAACCTATTTTTAAAACTTACCTATTTAAAAACTTTAACATCAGGGGTGCCTGGCTGGCCCAGTCTGAAGAGCGTGCAACTCTTGATCTTGGGGTCATGAGCTCCAGCCCCCCATTGGGTGTAGAGATTACTTAAATTACTTAAGTAAGTAAAACTCTAAGTTTAAAAACTCTAACATGGGCGGGGGCCTCTGTGGCTCCGTTAAGTGTCCAACTTCAGCTCAGGTCATGATGTGCAGTTTGTTGAGTTCAAGCCTCACATTGAGTTCTCTGCTGTCACCACAGAGCCGGCTTCAGATCCTCTTTCACCTCCCCGCAAATAAATAAACATTTTAAAAAATAATAATAATAATCTAACATGGGGCACCTGGCTGGCTGAGTCAGTTAAGCATCTGGCTCTTGATTTTGGCTCAGTCATGATCTCATGGTTCATGGGATTGAGCCCCGTGTTGAGCTCTACACTGTCAGTGCTTGGGATTCTCTGTCTCTCTCTGTCCCTTCAAAACCAAATAAAGACTTAAAAATAAAAATAACCCAACATGAAACAAGTTATTCTATAGTTTAGGCAGTCTTCAGTTTGCTGCTGGAAGGGTTAAACTAAGAATTTGGGACCTGCCTACTGCTTCCTCCACCATTTCTATTCGTTCCCTAACACCCTACTCTGTCCACACATGACCTCACCCCCCAAGTGTCATGTTTTTTCATTTTAGCCCTATCATAAATTAAGTTAAAGGTAATTTATAATTTACTAAAATTTGAAATAATTGTTTACTATTAAACCAAGATAAGCTCTACATGTCTAGTGTATGGCCCCAAATAAATGAACTTATTGTTTATTTCTGTGGTTAATTTTCTTTCAAAATCAAAGCAAATGTCACATTCAGTCACATACTAAACGAGAGAACTAATTTCAGCACATATTTGTCTTAAGTATTTCATCTCATATTATGGTTCCTCAGCAGGCCGATCCCTTTGCCTAGGTTTGTCCTGGTAGCTGTATCCTATGAGATAAAGCTAAGCACAACATATAGGTAATGCATCGTTTAAGAGATGTCCATGAGAAGGTATTTGTTTGCTGGAAAGAGCATGAATTCAGTTCATATCTTAGCCCATTCTTGGGTTGTGAAACTTATTTAGCAGAATGCAAAACCGTGTCTTCAAAAGTGAAATAAAATAGAAACTATCAGAGTATATCACATATAATAAGGATAAGTATTATTCATGAAACCTTTATTTCAGCGAAGACACATCTGTGTGTTTTTCAATGATCATGATGTAAAATGTACTTCTTATTGTGGGTTGAAGGAAAACACCTTGAAAAAGTGACTTAACCGTTCTGAAGTTTAGCTTCCATAAGATGGGATAAAATCTCTTTCACGGGGTTGTAGTGAGGAACAAATGAGGTAATATTTGTCTTCATGCTCAGTAGGGGCTTGGGCAACAAGTGCTGGCTTCTTTAGCTTTTCTCTGGGGGGAAATACATAATTTCTGTGGTTCAGGGAGAAAAAAGTCATTTTTTATAAATTTCTTTAACCACAGGGGTGTTTAAAATGTAACAGGAAAAAAAAAATAAAATGTAACAGGAGTTATATTACCAACTGGGTCCTCTAGCTATACCAACTTTTGATAAATAAGCCAACTTCTTTACCTGGTTTGGTTAAGTTTAAATAAATAATGACATGGGGTGCCTGGACTGCTCAGTTGGTTGAGCATCCAACTCTTAAATTTTTTTTTTGTTTTTTTTAAATGTTTTTTATTTATTTTTGAGAGACAGAGAGAGACAGCACGAGCAGGGGAGGGTCAGAGAGAGAGGGAGACACAGATTCTGAAGCAGGCTCCAGGCTCTGAGCTGTCAGCACAGAGCCTGATGCGGGGCTCGAACCCACGACCGTGAGATCATGACATGAGCTGAAGCTGGACGCTTAACCAACTGAGCCACCAAGGTGCCCCCCGCTTAAATTTTATTTTAATGTTTACTTATTTTTGAGACAGAGAGAAATGGAATATGAGCGGGCTTGGAGCAAAGAGGGAGACACAGAATCCGAAGCAGGCTCTAGGCTCTGAACTGTCAGCACAGAACCCAATGCAGGTCTTGAACTCATGAGCCATGCGTGAGACCATGACCTGAGTTGAAGTCAGATGCCCAACAAACTGAGCCATTCAGGCGGCCTATGTATCTAACTCTTGATTTCAGCTCAGGTCACAATCCCAGGGTCATGGGATGGAGCCCCACATCAGGATGTGCAATCAGATTTTCTCTCTCTCTCTCTCTCTCACTCCCTTTGCCCCTCTCGCCTACTCATACTCTCTCGCTTAAAAATAAAATAAATGAGGGGCGCCTGGGTGGCTCAGTTGGTTGAGCATCCAGCTTCGGCTCAGGTCATGATCTCACGTTCGTGGGTTCGAGCCCCGCATCGGGCTCTGTGCTGACAGCTCAGAGCCTGGAGCCTGCTTCAGATTCTGTGTCTCCCTCTCTCTCTCTGACCCTCCCCTGCTCGCACTGTCTCTCTCTGTCTCTCAAAAATAAATAAAAAACATTAAAAAAAATTAAAAAAAAATAAAAGAAAATAAATGACATTACCTGATGCTGTTGGTACTTTCCTACCCTCCCCATACTCCAAGGTGCCACACACATATATACTTTTCTATCAAAACAAGAAGCTTCCCACGCACATGGGACAGTACAGGTTCCCATAGGGGCACATCATCCACAAAAAACCATCTATACCTGCAGTGGCTCCCTGGGTCCTAGGAAAGAGGTAAATGGTTCTTTTTCTAGCAAAAGAAAAATTTTAAAAATAGGTTCAATGTGATGAGGAATTTCAGAAAATATGTACTTTGAATTAAAAAAAATTTTTTAACGTACATTGTTTGAGAGACAGAGAGAGGCAGATCATGAGTAGGGCAGGGGCAGAGAAAGAAGGACACACAGAATTAGAAGCAGGCTCCAGGCTCTGAGCTGTCAGCACAGAGCCTGACGCGCGGCTCAAACCCACAAACTGCGAGATCATGACCTGAGCTGAAGTCAGATGATCAACTGAGTGAGCCACCCAGGTGCCCCTACACTTTGAATTTAATATGGGAAACAAAAATAATAGCATTAAGTTTTATAATTTGACAACTGAAATCAAGAAGAAAAGCAAATAGGATTGAGAGAAGAAAAAACTAGTCAAAGTATCTACTTGTTACCATTTTTAATTTATTCATTTATGAAAAGAAAACCAAAAAAGAAAAAATCAGCAAGACAGTTGGTATTGTTTTACATTTTTGGAAATCCCTTTAATGCCTAACTGGATTTTCATATCTGCTTCTGCATTCCATCTGCTGCTATATCAACAAATATAATTACCACCCCACTTCACCCCCCGCCATGATAGAAACTAAGGATACTGATACTGCTAGAATACAAAGATGAATCCTTTCCTGCTTTGAGTTCAGACTAGAGAGGTTTAGAGACTTGTAGAAACAATAGAGTAACAAGAAAAAAAAAGGAAAAAAACAACACTCCAGACAAAGTCAGAAAGACCAAGTCAGACAGAGATGCAAAGAAGTTCACACATGAGCCCTTAGAGCCATAAAGACTGAAAACTCAACACACTTGTGCTTAATATTGTGTTTGTGGGAGAGGAGAAAGGGGGAGTCTCAGCTGGTTAATAAAGGGCTTAGTAACTGCCTCTAGCTATAAAAAGCTCCACTTAAAGTTGAACAGAGATGTTCCTGAAATCTCGTTTTGTTGTTGCCATTATTGGAAAATAAAAAACTTCTTACTATAAAAAGTAGGGTTTTGTGGGGAAGAGCACTGGGTGTTATATGGAACCAATTTGACAATAAACTATTTAAAAATAAATAAATAAATAAATAAATAAAGCTAACAAAAAAGTAGGGTTTTTACATCCCTTTTCAGTGTTTCAAAAGTTGGTCTGAGGCCCTTTGGAATCCTCCCCCTGGAAGGGAGGGATATGCGGCATTTTAAACTCTAGGCTAAAGCAGGATCATCGCCTCTTGACCCTTGCCTGACAGCTGATTGGGAGCTGGCCAAGAGCTGCAGGACCTAACAGGTGGACTGGTGGTGATTCTCTCCTCCAGATCAGTGGTGACAAATTTAAACTATCTTTGGCACTCTTGGCCTCCTTCTCTGCTCATCTTTCATTACTGTACTCCTGCTTTAACCAAGCTTATCAGCTTGCCCTAAAGCAAATTCCCATTTCTATTCTTCAACGCAATTTTGTAGTCTTCAGAATGTTCTATCCTTTTTTGTTTTGCTGGGTCATGTCCAATATCTCTTCTAAGACCTGTCTTATAGAATTTTTGAGACGTCTTCCATTCATTTGTTCACCATATAATGAGTGGCTAGGCCTGTATTAATTCATCAGACTCCTCTATGTTCCTTCAGCAATTGGACAGCCCATTTGTTCTACTTCTGTACGTGCTGCATGTTTTACATAGGTATTTTCTGCCTCCCTATTAAACACAGAAGCAATGACCCTCTTTTCTTTCATTATCCTCTATTATCGTCCAAAGAATAGTAATATATAGTACTATGGCAGTAATCTGTACCTTTTAATCCTCACAAAACCCTGTAAAGTGTTTATATTCCTGTATCCACTTTACATAGAAACGGAGGTTCAAAGAGGTTACTTCAATTCTCACAAATCAAACAACCTTTACTTTAAGTGGCAGGGAAGGTGGCATCCAAGATCAGGGCTAGCCTCAGAAATCTAGCCTCAAAGTCGAATGTCCCAGTGCGGCTGGGACTGAGGTTCTGAGGAAAAAGGTCCCCAAACAAATATCAATCAATACCAACAATATACAAAACCAACACCAGAGGTACACTTGCGGGGCGCGTTTCTGTTTATTTGTTTTGTATATGGTTCGGTTTGGAAGTAAGGGTTAAGATCACTCACCTCTCCCAATTTAGCCCCGTCCAGGCCCTCTCTGGAGGGATCGACGTACGGAGGCTGGAGGCCAAAGGCTACCCAGGCAAGTGGTGACCTCGGAGGCAGAATCGCCGCCTCGAGTCGCGCAGCTAACGGCAAAAATGATTGACGTGGCTGGAAGGGGCTTAATCTCGGAAGCTTCCTTAAAGATGAATGGGAAAAGGGTGGTGAGGGTGACAGTCTTCCCCGCCCGCCGGCTCGCCCTTACTCTTTCTCCTCTCCCCTCTGGGTCGGCTGTGCGCACCCCACGACCTGATTTACTAAGAGAGTCATGTGGGACAGGAGAGAGGGGAAAAGCCCCTGATAGCAATTACGGTAACTCGGTGGCAAACGCAAACGGACTTATTTACATATAATTTGCATGCCCAGGTACTTATGAAAGTACCCGATATGTCTGTACTTCCTGTCTAACACGGCGTCTGCACCCGCTTGCTAGCCAGCTCCTCTCTCTTCTAGGCCGGGACCCCCGTCCCTTTTCCAGTAACTTTTACTACCTTTCCGGTTACCTAGCGGGGCAAACGCTACCTCCTAGCCTTGGGAAGATTGGCCGCTCCTCCTACCCGTAGGCTGCTCCCTTCGCCTCCCTCCCCGGCTTCCAAATGCCTCTTCCCCGCCCCGTTTTCTATTTCTGAACAGGCATGTTCCAGGCAGCCCCGCCGACTCCTTAGATTGCTATGGGATTGGTAGGGTCCTGAGCGTCGAAGAAGCCGGGAGGCATAGCCGAAGCAGGGAGGCATAGCCGAAGAAGGGCTGCTGGGACTCACGAGAAGAATCGAGCCCTGCTGGGATTTTACTTATTATTTGTTTGTTATTTTTGGTCTTGCTTTTGCTGAGGGAGGGAGAGGAGGCTGCGCGGCTCGAACTTGAAGCAGCGCGAAGGCCCCCTCAGGCGGCGCCGAGGGCAGCCCCGAAGCCGGGGCCTGGCTCCGCCGCTGCGGCCGCTGTCAGGGAAGCGCAGGCGGCCAATGGATCCCAGGAGCGGCCGCTGCTGCTGAGGCGGCGGTGTCGGCAGCCCGACCCCGACCGCCCGCACCCCCTCCGCGGGGCTCCCCCGGAGGTAAGCGACTCCTTCCCCGTCAGTCCTCCTGGCCTTGTGAGTGTGGGGCGGGGGGGGGGGTCCCCTCCCCTCTCCCACCCTGTCCCGCGCAGCCTTTCCCCGCCCCCACACCTGAGTTCAACTACAAAACTGACCTTCCGGTGGCAGCTGCACCCCGAGCGCCTTCTCCACCCTTTCCCCTCAAACCCAGGGTCCTCCTATGCTTTTTTGGCTTCCTCTTCTGTTTAGCTCCTCCCTCGGCCCCGGGGATCCAGCCCCCGCCCCCCCGTCCCTGTTGCCTCTGTCCCGAATTATTGTCTATTAAGTCATGAACCTTTTCCACATCAGGACACCTCTTGTAATGCCCATCCTTGTTTGCCCTTCCTCGTCGTCTGTGTTCCCGCCCCACACCTTTCCCACAGCCTCCACCTTCGTCCCATTTTCCTATTTTGCCCCTTTCCTGCGATGTCTTCGTGCAACCCCAGCACCGGGCTCCCACTTCCCTGTGGCTCTCTTCCTCTGTTTCTGATTCCATTACCTCACTGCCACCCACCCAGCTCCTGGCTTCCAGGAATCGTCCCTCCTCTCTCCTTAAATCTCAGGGCCTCGTCGTCATTCCCAAAGTACCGTTTGCATTGTACTTTGACCTTAATCCTTACCCTCTTCTCCGGAGTGCTTTATGAGCCCTGCAACTTCCCTTGGCTTCCCCTTCACCCCGTCCCCAAATCCCTCAACCTCTGGAGGTTTGTTCCCATAGAAGAAACGAGATCTGACAGTGCCCCTTCGCAGTCAGGATTCCCTCAAGTCTCAGGGATTTTGCTGATCCTTGGGACACTTGACTGTGTTTTCCGCATGGTCTTCTTCCTGTGCTCTCTGTTGCATTCTCTGTCTTCACGTACCACTCATTTCAGGATCAGCTAAACCTTGAGCTGAGAAGAAAATGTGTTGGGAGGAGGGGGAGCTTCTGCTGTCTCACTCGGGATTTTCTGGACAGAGGGGTGTTTCCGAAGGATGGAGCAAGTTTTGGAGAAGTCCCTATCAGATGACACTTTGTTGACTCGTCAGGATCAGCCGCTGGGAGAGATGAACAGGCCTGCCTGGAAACTGAATGAGGCTGTGAAAAAGTTTGTTTTGGATTACGTAATTTGAGGCTGGTCTTTGAGGGTGTCTTCCCACCCTTGTCCAGATCTGAAAGGAGTCCATTCACTGCCGGTGGATTACTAGAATAGTTTCAATAGAGTCCATAAGAGCTTAGGCCTGGGGTCGGGTTGGGGGTAATGGGGAAAAGGAACATGAGACATTAGAAGAGGGTTGTAGGGGGCGCCTGGGTGGCTCAGTCAGTTAAACGTCCAACTTCGACTCATGTCATGATCTCATGGTCTATGAGTTCAAGCCCGGCATCAGGCTCTGTGCTGACAGCTCAGAGCCTGGAGCCTGCTTCAGGTTCTGTGTCTCCCTCTCTTTCTGCCCCTACCCTGCTCATGCTCTGACTCTCTCTCTCTCTCTCTCTCTCTCTCTCTCTCTCTCTCTCTCTCTCTCTCTCCCACACACACACACACACACACACACACACACAATTTAAAAAAAAAAGAAAAAGGTTGTACATTCAGAAACAGAAGTTATGACTTCCTTGCTTGACCTCTAGAGTGACCTTTTGGGAAGAAGGGCCCACTCTGTGGGCACCGGTACAGTAACAGGCTACTTGTAGGATGTGGGGGTGGGGGGAAATTAGACTTGGTTTATGTGTGTACAGAATAGTATGGGCTTCTTAAACGAAAGGCATTTACTAGTCGTGGTTTGGCTGACCTGAGACTCGGTCTCTCTATTAGGTCTTTCTGGTCGACAGGTGTGGTGACAAGTCGGTGTGAAAGACCAGCGCCAGGCCTGCTTCCTCTGTTTGCCTCGTGTTTTTTCCCCACTGCATGAAACCTCTGACCACCTGTGCTGTTCCCCTTGGACTTGATCTGTAACACCAGATTTTGTAGGTGGGAGGGAAGTTTGTGGGAAAGCCCTTTGAGGAAGGTCACTGGGGGAGAGCTTGGGGTGAGGGGGGACTCAGGAAACTAGTCTCTCCCTTGTGCCCTGTTTCTCTTGGCCTTATGAGAGTGAAGAGGGCATGTGCACTTCCATTCATCTTCTGACTCTAGGTCTCTTTCAAAGTCCTCACTCGTCCTCTTCCCACTTCTTTGTCTCCCTCGTTGTCCCTCAGACAGAGTTCAGTGTCCTATCCTCCTCTTTAGGAGTAGACCCACTCTTCTGCAATACCCCCACGGGAACCCATATTTCCTCCAGTTTCCCTGCTTCGTTCTCAGAGCTGGCTCCACGCTGCTGCATGAGAACATGTTTGCCAAATGCCATCCAAAGCAGCAAATTGAAATTCTTTGATTTGGAGAAGTTTGGGTGGAACCTTTCAGTAATTGGCACGAGACAAGAGAGAGCCTAGTCTAAGCACACTTGGGGCTTCAGCAGGGAGAAACAGTTCAGGGCGAGGTGAGTGCACAGCTTCCTTTCTTTGAGATCTGTCTGTTTCAGCAGAGGCCCCAGAGCTGGCTTGGGTTGTCTGGCTGGAATCTGCTCCTACCAGCTCCCACAGGCCTGCACAGAGACTTCTCAGCCTGATTCAATATTGACTTACCTACCCTGAGACCACTGCCTTTCCTACCTCCTGCTGGTAGCTTGAGAATGCCCTCATCCCTGATGCCAACCCCCCACTGCGGCCTTGGAGAAGCATTTACCTGGTTCCTGCTAAGGCCTGAGCCTGCTTGACTGTACAGCCCAGAGTTTCTACAAGGAAAAAATAGTCCTCAGTCTCTACCTTGTCCATTGAGGTCAAGGGGGAAAGATGAGCGGAGACCTTCTTAAAGGAAGGTTTAAGTTAGATTTAAGATGTGAGGAGAAACTCCTCAACACAACAGGCAGTCTAGGGTGATGAGGAGTCTCTTTTGAAGAGTGACCTCTTTTTAAAAATTACTATCAAAGGTGGGGCGCCTGCCTGCCTCAATTGGTAGAGCCCATAACTCTTGATCTTGGGCTTATAAGTTCAAGCCCCACACTGGGTATAGAAATTACTTAAAAATATAAAATCTTAGGGGCGCCCGAGTGGCTTGCTCAGTCAGTTAAGCGTCTGACTCTTAATTTCAGCTCAGATCATTATTTCATGGTTTGTGGGATCAAGCCCTACACTAACAGCATGGACTTTGCTTGGGATTCTTTCTCTCCCCCCTCCCATTGGTATGCACTCAGTGGCTCCCTCTCTAAACAGACAAACATTTAAATAAGTAATAAATAGGGGTGCCTGGGTGGCTCAGTCAGTTAAGCCTCCGACTTCGGCTCAGATCAGAGCTCACGTTCGTGGGTTCGAGCCCCGCGTCAGGCTCTGTGCTGACAGCTAGCTCAGAGCCTGGAGCCTGCTTCCGGTTCTGTGTCTCCTTCTCTCTCTGCCCCTCCCCCTCTCATGCTCTGTCTCTCTCTATATCAAAAATAAGTAAAACACTAAAAAAAAAAATTAAAAAAAAAAGTAATAAAATCTTTTTAAAAATACGGCAAACATGTACTTGGTAATAAATCCAGTGGTACTTAAGGGTTTATGAGATCAACAGTTCCTTTTCATTCATCCGTACTCCTACTCCTTTAGACTTCATATCTTCATTATCGCACTATTTATTTCTGAAGGTTAGCACTATACCATTGAATAAAATGGTTGTGCCTCTATTTCTTAATTTATTAATTGTAACAAAAGAGGATTGAACTTTAGAGGATTTACACTGGTTGTTTATATAATTGTCACTTTTATTTATCAGAAGTCTGTATAACTGTAAATAACATATGCGAACCCCTCTTTCTTTTCCATGACTTGTAACAGTCTCTCTTAACTACACACCTTGTAGGATGAAGATAGTGGCTTCACTACCTTTGTTTCTAACTTACATGCTCCATCTCAGAGGGAGAAAAATTGAGCTTGCCTATCTGCTTGGAAATCAGATTCTCTTAAGACTATTTTATGAAAATACAGGAACTTGTGAAACATGAGATTTGGTCTGAACCAATTCATATTTATCTAGTCCCTCAGGAAGGGAACAGTGATTAACTGGGTAAAGAGATTGATTTGGGGATTTTTACATCTTATCCTAGCAGAGGCCAATCCGGGAAGGCCTTTAATGGAGGCCAGTAGAGGGTTGGAAGGTTGTTTGCTTGGAGTCGTTTGAGGTGATGAGAAGTGGGAATCCAGGTTAAACATCCCCTCCTCCTAGAGTTTTTGCAGACATTTACTTAAATGCTAGGTCACATAGAACACATGCATGTATAGCCTCTCAATCCTATCACTGCTGTGCCCTGCCCTGAATAGCCCCTGATGCTCAGACAAGGACTCCCTACATTGCCCAGACAGTAAGCTGTGGAGCCCAATCAGTTTTTAACACTCCTCCACTTTCATCCCAGTGCCTAGAAGCCAGCTGCTAGGCTGGAGCCCAGGAGGCCTGTTCAGTTCCCTTTATCTAATTGGAAGGACAGTTTAGACTCTGAGTGTGAAATGTGGAGCTCAGTTGTTTGAACATCTTTGAAGAACATAGGAGCCATTTGATATTAAAGATTTGGATTTTCTTTTTTTTTTTTTTTTACTTATTCTCTCGGGAGCATGCAAGTGAGAGGGGAAGAGGGTAGAGAGAAAGAGAGAATCTTAATCAGGCTGCATTCTCAGCATGGAGCCTGACTCGGCACTCAGTCCCATGACCCTAGGATCCCATGACCTGAGATGAAATCAAGAGTCAGATGCTCAACAGACTGAAATACCCAGGAGCCCCTCTTTTTACTTATTCTCTTACAAGGGGAAGGGTGATGCATACAGGACCTGTTCCTTCCTTTTTTCTCTGGCTTTCTAGCCCTTTCCCTTTCTCTAGGATAGTTACTTACTGAAACTATATTGTCTTTGTTTTTGAAAAGGAACGAATTGATGTTGAAGACCACATCGGGATTTAGGCTTTAGAGTATCCTTTTCCTATTTCTTATTGTCTAAATTGGCAACTCAGCATCTCCTTCCCCCCATGACGTGCTTCAGATGCAGGCCGTCCCTGAGGCTTAGAGAGGCCCGGGAGGTCCAGCTCCAGTTTAGTAGTTTCTAGTACTGGGCCTTCCTGCATAGGAGAAGTGTCCAGTTTTCCTGCACCTCATGACACTGCCGGATGTGGAGAAGTCCCCTGAGTACTGTGATTTGGGATTCCTGGTAAGCCCTGGGATAAAATAATAATAGTGGCAGGCTTACCTCCCTTCCTGGTGCCAGTAACAATCCCAATTGTGATCAATATGGGCAGGCATCTGCTGCATATCCTAGTGAGGTCTGTGGTGCTGAATGTGGGAGACTGCCTGAACTTTACATCTCTTGGAAGTTTTGAAAAGTAGATGTTAGGAGCTTTTGGTGACTTGGAAGTCTCTGGAATAGAGGGAAGGGGAAAGATGTGCCAAGCATAGACAGAATGAGGGGAAAAAGTTAGTTGTATAAACCACTTGAAGCTGTCTTGTGAGGTTTTCAGCAGACCTAAAAGGTAGTGGTCTCTGTTGAGTTAGAATGACTGTCTAGTGCAGAGTGCCCTGCAGAGGTGTGGCCAGGGGAGAGGAGAGCTTCCTCATGACTCCCCTGTCACCTAAAGCTGCAAGTAGAGACAGATCCACCTAGGCAGCCATGCTGGTTCTGCTGCTCCGAGGGTGCTGCCCAGTTTTAGGAGAGATAATGAATGAGTTGCCAAACTTTTACTGATACCAAGCTCAAGCTGCATCGGAGAAATTAAATTTGGGGATGGGAACTTCTTGTTTGACAGAGTTGGGAGAAAGAGAAACCCAAGTAGCCTTTTTTGGTGACCTCTGAGAACAGAAGAGTTTCTCGTCTGTCTTCTGGCAAGACTTCTGTGGGGCCTGCTGGGACACAGACAGCTGGACTGTAATGGTACTGGCAGAGCAGAGTAGCTGTGATTCTTAACTTTTCAGAGGTTCGAGAAGAGGCACTGTAAGGGTGGCAGTGGAAAATAGGGCTTCTCAGTGTGATTAGAGGACATGTATCTCGAGCCTCTTTTCACCTACAAAGAACTTTGGAGTTCTGTGACCCCAGATTCCTTAGCATCAAAGGTTATGTCACTAATAGTTGGAAATGACCTGCATTGCAGCTCTACAGTAGATTCTGCCTTCCTCTCGCCCATGCTCTTGAGTTTGTCTTAGATTCACCCCTGAGCCCATCGCTGACTACGGTCACACCCTGGAGCTGGGCTGATCTGACGTTAACAATGTGGCTCTCCTCCTTGTTTTGGATTTTCCTTCTCTTCTGCGCTAAGTCTTCTGATGTGGATTTGGGGAGATTCTGAAGAGTTGTTCGGGGAGAGCAGTGGCTTTTGTCAATCCAGAGAGAGGATTTGTCACTCCAGATCCTTGGTGATATCATTCCTGCTCCTCCCTGTACTTTGCATGTTATAGACCCATGAGCTCGAGCCTGAGTTCTTTTTGCCTTCTCCCAACCCTTCCAGTTCTTGAAGTGTGTGTCTGGTGATGGGGAAAGTGGTGTGGGGATAGGAGAGAGCTGTAATGAATGTTTTGGAAGATTCTCAGAGGATTGTAACTCAAATTCACTTTCCTTACCAACAGTATATGGATGTGCACACACAGACTCGTACACATGTACGCCATTGACTAACCTGTTAGGTTATTGAGACTCACCTACTGTTTATTGAGTAATACTGTGTGTCACGGACTGTGCTTTCACACACATGAAGTTATTCCACAGTGTAACAGTGAGAAGTAGATGTTTTTCCCATGTTGCAGTTGAGGAAACTGAAACTCAGAAAGTATATGGTTTGCATAAGTTTATCCATCTTATAATGGCAGAGCCAGGATCTTGAGTCCCATCCCAGCCTCTTTGACTCTACCTTCAGGAGTCTTTCCACTTCAGCTGCCACAACACTAGAGAAAGAGGGATGGTGTCATGAAGTCAGACAAGCAGAGAAATGGCACACTTGAGCAGAGTTGATGATGGTTGTTTTAGAGCTATTTTCTTCTAAGTGAAGCCTGGTTGGTATTTACTGGCCCTATTTCTTGGGAACCTTGAGTCTAAAGAGAAGGTAAAGTATCTGTGATTAGAAAAATATATCAAGACGTTGATACTACATAAAGGTGAGATACTTAGGACCGGTGTATGGAGTGTTATATGAGTATGAGTAAGGAAATAACAGTTTAAAGAAGAAAAGAAGAAGGTCACTGGCAGGCATGTCCAGGGAGACCCAGGAAGAGCACAAAGATAGGAGAACATTTGAAGAGTTAAGGTCAAGGGAATGAGACCAGAATTGCTTCCCAGTCTGCCTGCAGCCTTTGTAAACCTGTATAAACATAACACGTAGGGCAGCATTTTGCAAGTACAAGGTAGGAAAAGAGGCTAAGCCGAGCAGCCAAGTGCAGAAGGAAGGAAGAGTGACACGGTGATCAGCCATAGAAGTGATCAAGGGAGGCTTCATGGGAGATGACTTGTCATCTGACTTTGAAGAGCTCCAGGAAGATAAACAGAGAGGAGGGGCCTGGGAAGGTTTCGTGGTGACGAATGAAGACCCAAGGGTGCCACCACTAACTGGTGTATCTGTGTCTCCCTTTTTGTTCCTTTTTCTGTCCAGCCTGGAAGCTCGAAGTCTGGCGGTGGCCATGGGAGACATGGTGGTGGAACCTGCCCCCCTGAAGCCAGCTTCTGAGCCCACTCCTGGCCCACCAGGGAATAGCGGGGGCTCCTTGCTAGGTGTCATCACAGAAGGGGTCGGGGAACTATCGGTGATTGACCGCGAGGTGGCTCAGAAGGCCTGCCAGGAAGTGCTGGAGCAGGTCAAGCTTTTGCGTGGAGGCGTGGCCGTCTCCTGCTCCAGCACCCCACTGGAGCTGGTCAATGGGGATACTTTGGACAGCTCCATCCGTTGCCTGGATGACCCACCTTCTCAGATACAGGAGGAAGAAGATGAAATGGGGGCCACCGTGGCCTCGGGCACGGCCAAGGGGACGAGGAGGCGGCGGCAGAACAACTCAGCCAGACAATCCTGGCTGCTGAGGCTGTTTGAGTCAAAACTGTTTGACATCTCCATGGCCATCTCCTACCTGTACAACTCCAAGGAGCCCGGAGTGCAGGCCTACATTGGCAACCGGCTCTTCTGCTTTCGCGATGAGGATGTGGATTTCTATCTGCCCCAGCTGCTTAACATGTACATCCACATGGACGAGGACGTAGGTGACGCCATCAAGCCCTACATAGTGCACCGTTGCCGCCAGAGCATTAACTTTTCCCTGCAGTGCGCCCTGCTGCTCGGGGCCTACTCCTCAGACATGCACATTTCCACTCAGCGACACTCCCGTGGGACCAAGCTCCGGAAGCTGATCCTCTCAGACGAGCTGAAGCCAGCTCACCGAAAGAGGGAGCTGCCCTCTTTGAGCCCAGCACCTGACATGGGGCTGTCTCCCTCTAAGAGGACTCACCAGCGCTCCAAGTCCGATGCCACCGCCAGCATAAGTCTTAGCAGCAACCTGAAACGAACAGCCAGCAACCCTAAAGTGGAGAACGAGGATGAGGTAAAATGCCTGGAAGGGGCCAGGGGGCAAGGTGGCATGGAGACAGGGTATCTGGCCTGCAGTTCCTCCATCCTGTGCTCTCCCGCGCTCTATGTCATCTCACTAATAAAAGCATGGGATGTCAGAGTGGAAAAAGACCTTAGAATTCATGTATTCCAACTGCCTCGTTTTACAAGGGAAGAACTCAGACCCAGAGAGATAAAGTGACCTCCCTCGGGTTCTATAGCTAATAGCAAGGCTGATACTCCTGACTCTGCCCGGTTGTTTTTACTCAACTTCCCTGCCCTTCCATTGCTTACTAAGTACTGGGGCAGAGACCCCTCTCACCCTGACTTGAGATCTGGGGTCCCTACCAGAACCTCTCAGAGCAGCAGGCATGCAGGAGGAGAAGGGATGGCGTGGGTGCTGCAGGGAAGGAGTATTAAACAGAGCCTTCGCCTCATTCTCCTGGTCACTCCTCCTTCTCATCCCTCTGCCCCACTCCCCAGTGATCCTCCTATTCGTCGACTTACGAGTAAGGTTTATTTACTGTCACTGAGACATCTGCAAGATGCCCTTGTGCCTACCTTTCCTCCGGAGAAGGGATGTCTTACTGATGTCTTTCCCTTTACATTTGGGAGAAGCACAAAGGGAAGAAGGAAACAGTCTTGGTGTGGAGTAAATGTTGGGCATGCCCAGAGGCTAGTCAGAGACTTGAGGGCTGGAAAGAGGAGAAGACTGCAGGAGCAGTCAGGGTGTCCAGTTTAGGATCCAGAGCAGGGAGGAGATAAGCCCATCAGTAGGTTATGCTTACCTTCCATTCCAAGTCTGGGCAGATAGCTTGGGAAGTTACCAATGGACAACCGAGTGTCAGTGACCTGGGGACAATGGTGCCCCAGTGCCCCCTTCTGACTCTCCAACATCCCAGCTCTCATCCTGGCTGCCAGCCCAGCCTAGGAAAGAAGGGAGAAAAGAATAAGGAATTTGCACTTGTTGGAAAACGCATATAGCCATGGTGCTGGCATGTGCCCCTGTGGGGCACAGAACCCACCCACGATTTTGATACAATGAGACTTCTTTCAGCTGCTTTGAATCAGAGTGACAAAGGGAAGGAGAAAGCAGGAGGGACGGAGACCACAGAGCCTGCTTTCTGGAAATTCGAGATTTCGTTATAATAATAATAGTGAAGCTAAAAGAGCTAACGTTTACTGAATGTTAATGTGTCAAGCATCATGCCAAGTACTTTACATTTCATCCTCACAGTAGTCCTGAGACAGGGATTATTTTATCACTGGGGAGATAAGCTTAGAGGGGCGAGGGGATTTGCCCAGGGCCCCTCAGCCGTCCCTCAGTTTGCAACTGGTGCTCCTCATCATTCAGCCAAATCATTTTGCTTATTTCTCAGCACCGTTTTCCTAGGCCCTCGGCTGTCAGGGTCCCACTTGGGAAGAGTGGCCTAGGCCTTAGCCATCTTGGTTTCCACCATTCCACGCACTGGCAGAAGAGCCCAGCTATTCTCAGAACCAAAATGGACCATTTTCTTTTCTGGTTGAGCTTGGCAGGCAAGTCCAGAATCATGAAAGGAGGTTGTTACAGAACAAGAAGAATCATTCATCTCTGGCGGGACCACAGTCAAGAAGGGATGGGGAGCCCCTTCCTTGGGGTCAGACCCGTAGCAGTGTGTGTGTGAGCAGCTGGAAGTGGGTCCCTTGGTGCCTCCTGTCAGGTGTGGCTTTTCTCTGTGCACATTTGGTAGTCCTTGTCTTGGGGCCAGAAAAGCTGAGGCCTCAGGGCTACTCTGTGCTGGTCCTTGGTCCCTCTTCCTTGGTTCTAACTCCCACGGTGGGATCATGGGAGACTCTGAGACCCGTATTCTGTTAAATCCTCTAGGATGGTTTCTCTGGCTGCCATTCTTTCTAGCCTGGCTCCATATCTTGGGTCACTAGATCCAGGAAGGGAAAGAGATACCACCTCCCTAGGCATCCCTGGGGTATCTGATGCTGGCAGAATGAGACACTTGAACCCGCTGTGCCTTCCTAGGAAACGTGAGAGCAGGAGGGAGAGAATAGACATGAATATCTCAGTGGATCTGAGCACTGGTGTCCCCCACAGAGGTCTCTGCAACCCCTTTGGCAACTTGAGGATACATCTTTGCAGGCCAGATACCAAGGGGATTGGTTTTCCTCCTTCTGCTCCTTCTGCTCCTTTTCCCCCTGTTGTGTGACATTTGTTCACCCACCAAGTGAGGCTGTACAGTGCGCAGTGTCCAGGGCCAGAAGCAGTGGAGGGTAAGGTGCGACCCATCCCTCTAGGAACTTGGAATGTGAGACCCCATTATTTGCAAGAGCTTTTAGTGTGGGACTCTCGATTTGGTGTCCTGAAACTTCACGGGACTGATCAGTCCTAGGAGGTTTTTGGTGGAGGTTGTGACTCTTGAAAAACTCTTTCTTGCGTATAAGGAGGAAGTCTACAGTTTACTGGACAAAACGTGTACTTACCTAAAGAGCAGCTCTAGAGGGTAAAGCGAGGCCACAGAAGAATAGGCCCTGGGGCCGCCAGTCCAGCTCTTTCCCTGCCCAGAGTCTCCCTGCACAGTCGTCCTCTCCCCAGAGGTCACACAGGGCCCTGCTTTCCTTTAATGACCAGTGGAAAACACTGTGCCTGGAGGGCGGCAGCACGCCTCTCTCCCGCGCCTCACTGTGTCAGCCCCAGGCCTGCCGCTTCAAAGTGGTTTCTGTCCATCTGGCCAGAGAGCTCTGCTCAGGTAGTTTTCCTTCCCGTTTGTACCAAAATGCTAAGCCTTTGGGCCTTGAATAGGGGCCCAGGGAGCAGAGATAATTTAGGTACCATCCCCACTCCACTCCCTGTCCCACACAGTGACACTCCTAGTAGATCAGCTTTGTCTGTTCAGGACTGTAACCTTTGTACAGGGAAATCTCCTGTGTGTCACACTGGAAACCCCAGTGGGCCTTCCAGCCTGATGCAGTGTGATGTCAGCTTCTTGGCCTCAGCGTCTGTCCTGGAGCTGACTCAGTATGGGTGACTCAAGCCTGCAGAGTGGGAGAGAAGAGCAGGTCATGCTACACCTCCCTCCCCTCCCCGCCGAGGCTGGAGTGAGGCGGCCCAGCCCATCTGTGGAAGAGTCCGCTGGAGCACTGCACACAGAGACAGTGTGCTGCCTGCTCCTCCTTCCCCAGCCAGCTCCTAGATAGAGATGGCCAGACTCCGGCATCCTCCTCGATGCCTCAGTTCTCCCTCCCGCCTCTACTCAAGGCAGAGGCCGTGTTGCCTTGGGAGAGTGTTTGGCTTGCCTTCTCCCTCAAAGTGCCCCTCTCCCCAGATTCTTCAAGGAATGACCTGACTGTAGGACCTCCAGTTAGAAGAGAATGCAAACCATGGACTGGAATTAAGTAGATGCTGGCCATCCTGATTGTAGAGTAGAGGCTCTGTGACCACTGCCCTCCTGGCCCGGGACCCCCCAGGACTCTGTCTCCTAAGGCCAGGTCCCTGCACTCCTGCAGGTTCGTGCAAGGGTATTGCCCCTTTCTCCCTGCCCTGGGAGACCTGGGCTGGCAGAACTCAGGACGGGTGTGTGCATGAGCTGCAGCAGAGCTGCTGAAGGAGAGTTTGACCACCAGCCCTTTCCCCTGATTTGCTCACAGACACCACTAAGACAGGGTGACCTTTAGACAGACCCCGAACCTAGGCCCTGGACGGCCGCAGCCCAGCTGCTCTGCTTTCTCAGGTGGGTGCAGCCAGGGCCAGCTCCCCAGCTCAGGTCCCCAGATGGTAATTTATTGAGCGGGCCATGAAGTAACCTGATAAGCCTGCGGAGGTTTGGTAGAGTTATTCCATCCTGTACGCCTAGCAGCATCTAGCCCCAGGTGTCATGCTCATGGCTCTGGAGTGTCCCTTGTCAGCTGCTTCAGTGTTGGGACTGGTCTTCCCAGGGCGATCATGGCGCTGATTGGAGAGGAGAAACCCTTCACCCTGAAAGTTCAGCTCTTCTGCTTCCTCCCTGTTGTTTCTAAGAAGCTGGAGGACTGCGGGCTTTCCAGTATGGGGCCATGCAGTGCGTTAAATTTGGTCCCTTTGTGGTGGTTTCTACAGAGAAGACTGGTTGGGAGCACGTGATTGGTTGAAGAGGGAGCAGGCAGCTTGCCAGTGTAGCTACCACCCTGGGGCACCCAGGTGTGGGGCTTGTCCTGGAGGGAGCCGGGTGCAGGCAGGGAGAGAAGGGGAGAAAGTGAAAAGCACAGGTCCTAAGTTTCCTCAACCCTGCGTAGGTCAAGGTCTGAGCTTGTGTCAGTGTCTCCCACAAGTGTCAAGGATTTGGGCAAGTGGTGTTTCTGGGTTGACTTTCTCTGGTTAAAGCAGCAAGATACAGAGATCTGGAGAGAAGCTATTATGATCTAGGTTGGAGCTAAATTCTTTGCCTTTGTCTCTCTCCCCTCCCTCCCTGTCCCTCCTCCTTCCCTTGCCCTCTGGCCCTTTCCCAGGAGCTCTCCTCCAGCACCGAGAGTATTGATAATTCATTCAGTTCCGTAAGTGGGGCCAGGCTGGGACTGGGTGGCAGGCTCCCCTCCGTGGCCGCATTTCCTCTCCGTCCCCAGGTCTTCTGAGTCCCCAGGCCAAGGCTGGAGTTAAAAGGTGCCTTTTCTTCCAGGGAGAACAGGCACTCCCACCAGGCCTCCCCAGCCTGGAGGAGTTCCCTGTCCTTTGCCACCAGTACCCTGAGCCCAAGTCGGGCCTTCTCCCAGATACAGCTGGGATGCAGCATGACTCAGCCCCCAGTTCCTGGGTCTCTGGAGCAAACAGCTGGGAGAGAGGTAGAATTTACCCCTGGATTGGAACCAAGGACTGCTTGGCAGAAACCCCCAGGGTCCTGTTTCCCCCACCCAGAACCCTTTCCCCATGGCTTCTGCCATCAGACCATCAAATATTTATTCAGCTCTTCTAAATGTGAGGCCCCGTGCTAGGGGAGCAGACTCCAAAAGTAAACAGGATTTGGCCTGAAGGAAAGTTTTACCTCCCCACAGCTGGTTTTCTCTTTTAGCTTCAACCACCTTTCTTCCAGGTCTGAGTTCTTCCCTTTCCCAGCTCACTGCCAGGAGGTTCTTCACTGTGCATTCTCCTTTCTGGTTCCCTCTGGACTAACCCTGTGACCCTCTGATCCCACAGGGTCTTGGACCTTGTTGCTGGGCAGAGACGTGAGAGGAAATGCTGGACCCTCTGGGAGTTTGGATAATATTTTTACACTTTTCTTTTGATTTATCTACCCAATCAATTTTCTCCTTCTGTGCTGATTCCCTTTCAATCATGAATCCTATCTCCTCCCATGTGGCAGAGCCTCTCTTGAGGCCTGGGGTCACACCTCCAACATACTCAAGGAATGTAGGGGCCCCCCAACCAAAATGCTGATTTGAGGATGGAAAGGAAGTCTGCCTTTTCTAATCTGAGAGGACTCTGAATTGGTTGGGGTGGAAGGTCCTTGGAACAGTGACCATTTGCCACCTGAGTGGATGGATTAGGGGAGGAGGATGAACGAAGGAGTGAGTCTCCAAATGTCCTCTTCCTTTCTTTTGCTTTCTCCACATCCCCTGGGTTATTTCCAGGGGCCACAAGAACCCAGTTGTGCTGTCTTCCTGTCTGTATCTCTTTTCAACTCTGTTTCCCAGAGCACCCCTGATTGATTCTGACACCCTGTTTCAGTATTGTGTGGGGCCCTAAACTAGTCCCCTGCGGGGCTGAGGCTGAGAGGTGAGCTGTTCCTTCGAACCCTGGCTCTTTGTACACGCAGAGATGGGCCTGGGACTGTCCAGCTTTCAAAAGAAGCTCTTTTTTGCAGTGTAAGGGAGTGAGGGTAGAAATTCTCAATTCTCAGGAAACGAAACAGGACCCACAGAGAGGGAGAGAAAGGCTTGGTGAGTGAAATACTGTTTCTGTCAGAAGAAGAGAGACTGTTCTTATGTAGCTGAGGGCAGCTGGGCTGGGGATGCCGGGTGGCTACCTTGATAAAGTGCCCTTAAGATAGAAGGACTTAGGCTGGGAAAAGAGCCCTCCTTTGTGTCCGTCTTCCCTCTACCCCACTTCACTCTCCAGACAGACTTTGCCCTTTCTGAAAGAACACTGAAGTACCCAGTCTGAGGAGCCAGGCTCACAGCAGGGAGCTCAAAAGGGGAGCCTAGTCCCTGAGAGCGGGCGAGGACCCAAGCAGGAACCGATGAATGAGACAGGCCTTCAGGGCCCTTGTCAAGGGCTGAAGGGAGCTGTTGCTTTCTCCACCCACCTCTGCGCACCTCCCTCCCTCTGCTTTTGCTGTCCCCTTCGGTTCCCTCATTAATGCAGAGTCTGCTCATATCCCCTCCTCATCCCCCAGTATGTGCAGTGTAAGAGACTGTGGGGGTACACAGGGGGATGCCGTGGGAGGTGACAGCTCATTTGAATGGATTAAGTCCTCCTCCTTTGCAAGGGGACAAAGTGACTCAGAGCCCCCTCCTTAGCCTTGTGGGCTCCGGCAGAGCCTCAACCCCAGAACCTTGAGCCAAGCAGAGCAGGTCAGGTATAAGCAGCCCCTCTCTCTGTCTGCCCACCCATCTTGAAGCCTTGGGACAGTTCCTAAGGAGCTCAGGGCCAAGAGAGGAGGGGTGCCTCTCAGTGACCCACATTCATGCCCCCTCCCCACCCAAGAAGCAGTGTGCAAAGGAGTGGGCTGGCTTTTCTTCCTCCTCCCAGCTCAGGTGGTCAGGCGTTGGGTGGTGGGACCTGCTCCTAGTGCTGAAATGTAGATTCTTCCCCAGAGCTCAGATGTTGGGATCCCTGGCCTGCATGGCCAGGAGTGATGAGTGGGTAAGCCGCTTTTTTCTATGGTTTCTTCACTGTCTTTTACTTCACCCCAACCCCTGTAGCCTGTCAGACTGGCTCCTGAGCGAGAATTCATCAAGTCCCTGATGGCAATTGGCAAGCGGCTGGCCACACTCCCCACCAAGGAGCAGAAGACACAACGGCTGATCTCAGAGCTCTCCCTGCTCAACCATAAGCTCCCTGCCCGAGTGTGGCTGCCCACTGCTGGCTTCGATCACCACGTGGTCCGGGTGCCCCACACCCAGGCTGTTGTCCTCAACTCCAAGGACAAGGTAGGTGGGCTCTGGCCCAAATGCTGCCCTCCCATGGTTGCCTACGTTTGTGTGTATGCCCAGGGAGGCCTGCCAGCATCCCGGACTCTTCCACGGTTCACATGCACCTGGCAATCTTGACTTTACCTCAGTGCTGTTGTGATCCCAAGGGCCATCTTGTCCCCTTTCTTGGGCCTTTTTTTCTGATACCAGAGAGGCCCAATCTTTTTACCTCTCCTCTTCCCATGTCTCGGGAAAGAGTTGTTCTCAGCCTCCTTCCAGCTCTTCTTTAACTCTTAGGCTTTCCAGGTACAGTGACAGTGGGAGTAGAGCAATCTCTTGTTTCTAGGACCTTCTCTGATCAGAGTGGGCGGGGAGGGGAGAAGGATGCCGGCCCCATGTTGGAGAGAACTAGCTGCACTTGTGTGCCGATTGAAATGACTACTAAGGTGTGGCTTCTTCAGAAGAATTGAGGATTAGAACCCTGCTTGGAACAGTGCAGTCTCTTTATCTGTCTTTAGGACAAGCCCCCAGAGACTTCCAGGCCTCTCCGATGGTGGTGATTAATAGTTTTCCCAAGTGCATCATCTGTACAAGCTCAGCTGAAACATGCATTTATTTGTTTATTTGTTTTTAAAGATTTTATTTTGAAGTAATCTCTACACCCATCATGGGGCTCAAACCCACAGCCCTGAGCCAGCAGGCACTCCTAGGCTGAAACATTTTAAAGACCTGTGCATGCTCTCACTCAGACTCTTGAAATGCATGTTCACAGGACAAGTTCACAGTGTCAAGGGACTGACAGGCAAGGGTTGCAGCAAGGAGTGGGCAGCTAGAGGGACAGTGTAGGCCGAGGTGAGACTCGGAGACGGTGGGAGAGGTGAGAGGTACTGTTCTCACACCAACTGCGCCCCACCCCCCCAGGCTCCCTACCTGATCTATGTGGAAGTCCTTGAATGTGAAAACTTTGACACCACCAACGTCCCTGCCCGGATACCCGAGAACCGGATTCGGAGCACACGGTCAGTGGAGAACCTGCCCGAATGCGGTATCACCCATGAGCAGCGGGCAGGCAGCTTCAGCACCGTGCCCAACTACGACAACGATGACGAGGCTTGGTCGGTGGACGACATAGGCGAGCTGCAGGTGGAGGTGAGGGAGCTCCCGGGAGGTGGGACTGGGGCCCAGCACCCGTTCTCCAGGATTTTTCGTTGTATTTGAGACAAGACAGCACACCCTGAGGCAGGCTGAGGCAAGCGGCCGTCTGGGAAAGTAGGTTAGAACAGGGATCAGGGGGAAAGTGCTGAATGATGCCATTCTGGAATATTCAGGTGGAGCTCATTTTCCTGCTGGAAGGAATTCAGGATGAATTCCTAAGCCCCAGGGAATGAGGGAAACAAAGTATTTATTGAACATCTGCTATATAAAGTTGTCTTAGGGAAGCAGAGAATAAGAAGCCATACAGTCATGCATTCAAGAAATATTTATGGGGGGCCTTCTTGGTGCCAGCCTTGAGTACAGTGTGCTAATGAGCAAGGTGGCCTGTGCCTGCAAGGAGTTCATGGCCTGAAAAGAGAGAGGACAGGAGCAGTCAGCAGGGAGCTGTGGGCCAGTGCCATCCCAGTAAGCTGCAGAGGGAGGGCAGGGCACTAACAGGAGCCCCTGAGGGTACTGGTGGGGCTGACTGCAGACCTGGGCCTGGCCACAGCCCAGAGGATTCGCTAAGGAAGTAATAGGTCAGATGGGGAGGAATTTGCTTGACAGAGCACTCCTGGCAGAGGCAACAACAGATGTGCAGAGGCTGGAGGACGAGAGAGCTTGGCCTGGTTGAGGAACTGAAGAACGTGTGTGACTGTGATGTGTGGGGTGGTGCAAAGTGGCGAAGGAGGAGGCCGAGGCGTTGGCGGGGGCCCAATGGTAGAAAGATGCGTGGGACTGCAGGCTAGGGTTGTGCAGAGCCAAGGCACATTGTATGAGGAACTGTGACACAGCCAGATTTCATTTTGTGAAAACAGACTGTCCTTGAGCTTACAGTCCAGTTAGGGAGATGGGACAATTCTTGTTTATAGGATGTACCGCAGGGCAGCGGGCGGCAAGTGCAGAGCGGTCTTGAGAAGTGATCGGCTCCAAAGGAAGGGTCTTACTGGGGATCCTGGGGTCGTATTTGAGAGAGATGGGGAAATACGACCGAAGGGCTGAGATTGAAGAAGTGGTTAGAGGGGACTCGTTTGGAGAGGCTGTGTTCCAGGCCCTAGGGGAGGATGCCGCTGCAGCTGTGGAGAGCGCCTGGCAGAAGCCCAGCTTTCTGGGGCGGCCGTGGTGGTGGTGTGCATGCTTGAACACAGTTGGGGTCTTCTGGAGAACTTGTTAAAAATTCGGACTTCCAGGGGCACCTGGTGGCTCAGTCATTTAAGTGTCTGGCTTCGGCTCAGGTCATGATCTCACAGTTTGTGAGTTCGAGCCCCGCATCGCGCTCTGTGCTGACAGCTAGCTCAGAGCCTGGAACCTGCTTTGGATTCTGTATCTTCCTCTCTCTCTGACCCTCCCCTGCTCATACTGTCACTGAAAAATAAATAAAAAACATTGAAAAAAAATTTTTTTTAATTCGGGCTTCCAGATCTCATTCACAGTAATTCTGCTTTAGAAGGATGGCAGGAAATGGGAATCTGCATTTTAGCAGCCTCCCCAAAAGGCAGGCGTTCTGGAACAGAATCCAGAAGGGAGGGGGTGGGGTTGTGACACAGAGGCAGCGAGCGGGCAGAGTGGAGGAGTAGAGGCGAGGCCTGTGCTTGGCGCTTCTGACTGGCGGTTCCCTGCTGCCCCAGCTCCCTGAGGTGCACACCAACAGCTGTGACAACATCTCCCAGTTCTCTGTGGACAGCATCACCAGCCAGGAGAGCAAGGAGCCTGTGTTCATAGCCGCAGGGGACATCCGGTACGGCCAGACCACCACCTGCCCCTCATTCCTCCTCCCTCACGGGCACTTCCTGTCTCTGTCCCCTTCCCGTGTGTCAGCCTCGTTCCTTCTTCCCTCTCCTTACTCTGTCCTTGTCCTGAGGCCACAGAACTTGAGGCAGTGAAGGGGTAGGTTGAGAAATGACTGGACAACCACAGAAGGAAGTTATATTTTAAGAGGACTCCAAAGGGATGAGAAAGCACCAGAGGAAGGAATTAGAACAGCGTTTCTCAGAGCGGGTCTGGGAGGAGGCGGAGAGCTTGCCGGATGTACAGATGCCGGAGCCACACCTGGGCTCTCTCAGGGTCTTGGTCGAAGAATGGGGAGGGCCCGGTCACCTGCACTGCAACATTACAAACCACCAGGTTAGTGAAACTCTCAGGCCAGGTTTCTGTCTCTGTGCGCCCAGAATCAAGGAAAGAGTGCGGGAGATGCCGGCATAGACCGGGACGTGAGGCTCGGGGGCATCTCCACCAAGCAAATGATACAGTTTCTTCCTGCTAGACGGCGGCTCTCGGAGCAGCTGGCTCACACCCCCACGGCCTTCAGACGAGACCCGGAAGACCCTTCTGCAGTTGCTCTCAAAGAGCCCTGGCAGGAGAAAGTAAGGTGAGTCAGGTGGGAGTGGTTCCTAGGCCCTCCCGAAGCTTGCAGGCGACCCAGGGGACCCACTGCACCGTCTGTATTGTCTGTCAGCCTCTCCCAAATCATCAGGCACCCCGGCGTCCGAGTCCTTTGCCTCGTGGGGAGTTGGATTTGGACTGCGGACACAAGCCGTGTCTGCCCTCTCCAGACATCACCTTTAGCCGCCTGCTGCTGCTTTCTTCACAGGCGCATCAGAGAGGGCTCCCCCTATGGCCACCTCCCCAATTGGCGGCTTCTGTCAGTCATTGTCAAGTGTGGGGATGACCTTCGGCAGGAGCTCCTGGCCTTCCAGGTGTTGAAGCAACTGCAGGTAAGAGAGGAGGGGGAAGAAGGGAAACTGGGCCGGCTGGGTGGGCAGCAGGCAGTTCCACAGGGTGCGCTGCTGACCAGCCCACGCTGGTGCTCCTTCCAGGAAGTACAGGAGCAGCTCCACAGCGACCCCTTGTGTCCTTTTTGTGACCTGTGCCTGCTGTGATCCCTGAAAGTTGGGGGCTGGGTTTGTTCTTGAGCCTCCTAACTGGTCTATGGCGGGGGAAGGATGTGGAGGGCCTTGCGGTGTGCTGACATGTTGACCCCTGAACCTTTGCATTGGTTACCTGCAAGCAGCTTCACCTGTTGGATCCAGTTCTCTCTATAAATACTGTCATTTAAAAAAATTTTTTTTAATGTTTTTTATTTATTTTTGAGAGACAGAGACAGTGCAAGCAGGGGAGGGTCAGAGAGAGAGAGAGAGATACAGACTCTGAAGCAGGCTCCAGGCTCTGAGCTAGCTGCCAGCACAGAGCCCGATGCGGGGCTCAAACCCATGAACGCCGAGATCATGACCTGAGCCAAAGCCGGACGCTTAACCGACTGAGCCACCCAGGAGCCCCAATATTGTCATTTTTTAAAGAGGGCTTCTCTGCACCTAAATTCTTCCTTTGCCTTTTTGGGGCTTTCAGTCTCTCCAGTGCTTTTTCTCACATACTGTGTATTGTCAGGCCCTGGACTTCTTTTAAAACTGCCTCAGTGGGATCAGTGGGTTTTCCTCACTTGACAGCCCAGAATTCAAGGCCACAAGAATGGAGACTGTCCAAGGTTGAGGTCAGAGGGGGATTTTAGCCTCCTCCCCCAGTTTGGAAAGATGATAGTCGCATGCCTCTGTGTCTCCTCACAGTCCATTTGGGAACAGGAGCGAGTGCCCCTGTGGATCAAGCCATACAAGATCCTTGTGATTTCGGCCGACAGCGGCATGATTGAACCCGTGGTCAACGCTGTGTCCATTCACCAGGTGAAGAAGCAGTCACAGCTCTCCCTGCTCGATTACTTCCTGCAGGAACATGGCAGCTACACCACCGAGGCGTTCCTCAGTGCCCAGCGCAATTTTGTGCAAAGTTGTGCTGGCTACTGCTTGGTCTGCTACCTGCTACAAGTGAAGGACAGGTGGGTGAACTCCTCACCTGACCTCGGCCCTTCCCACGTGTTCTCGCTCTTCCCCAGCCCCCGCTGCCTACATGTAAAGGTGGAACAGACAACACAATTTTAGCGGAGGCGTGTTCATGAGCCGTGCGGCAGGGAGGCAGACGGGTGCTAGGACGCAGAGGCAGAGAGAGGCAGGGCGTGGGGGAGGAGCCGGGTTTGAGAGACGGGGTCCTGACGGATGCAGGAGGACGGTGGAGAACGCTGTTGGGGGGGGCCTCGAGGACAGACACCGCGCAGTGCACTAGGAGCTCCCGCCACGCGGCCCGGCAGAGGAGTAGGTGGCGGTGCTGCCAGGCTGAGGCCAGGTCCGAAGGGCCTTCGCTGCAAGGCTGCAGGCAGAGGAGTGGCACGGTCTGGTCTTGGACATGACTGCCCCCTGTGGCACAGGTTGGTGTAACTGGGTCTTCACAAACAGGAGGTACTGAGGCCTGGCCTGAGGGCAGTGGTGGTGACTAAGAGCAGGAAAGAGAAGAACAAACTGCAGGACGTGGTGGACGTAAAGTTTTAACTCCCAGCCCTGTGCTCTCTTTATCGCTCCAGCATGATTTCCACAGCTTTTGAGTATTTGGGGTTTTTTTGCCCAGAGCTGTCATTTCTTCCAATATCACATTGACCTTTGTGAGGTCCACCTTCACATATAGGTGAACAACATGTTGTACAGACACAGTGACCCCCAGAAAGTCTTAGTCTGTCTCCGGACAGTGAGTGACTCAAGGTCGGCCCCTTGAATGTCCCCTGGAAAGACCGACGCAGTGGCCTGAGCCCTGGGGCTCCCAGCCCCATGGCAGCACATGGAGAGCTGACTGACGGGGCTATTTAACAGGAGTCTAACGTCTGTTAAGGACCTGTCATACCCTGGCATTCTCCTGTGAAAACACCACGAAAACCCCATCAGGCAGGCGTTTCCTCCTAAGGGGAATGCGGGTCAGGAAGCTTTCAGAGCCTGTGCTTGGTCTACCCAGCCAGATGGGAGATGTGATTATTGTCAGGGAATTTGGTTGTGAGCTTTAGACTGTCCCTGAAGAAGCAGGATTTTGAACCCAGGGCCCAAAGAGCCTAGAGCTGAGCCCCGGATTGAGTGGATGGGCTGGGCATGGGCTGGGCGGCGGGAGGCAGATGCTCCTCGGGCCTTCGGGCTTCCCTGTAGGAAACAGGTATGTTTGGGTGTGTTTAGAAGAGGCCATCCTTGATCAAGGCCATCCTTGATAGAGGGGGAGGGGCAGGCAGCTGATAAAGCTTGTGAGATAAAGAATGAATGTCATCCAGCCATGAATGGGTCAGCCACTGGCAAGAAGTGGCAGCAGAGATGAGGTGGGATCGGCTGTAAATCCCCTCACCTGCTGCAGAGGGAACCGGGAGCAGCCTTGCAGCCGGAGTGGACTCTAGCAGTTCAGACAGAAGCCGCCCCTCTTCTCTGGGGCCTGGGACATGAAAATCCCTTCTCTTGGGGCCTGTTTCCTGACTTGTACAATGAAAGGTTGAACTGGGACGTCTAAAACCTTCTTCGCTCCTGAGACTGCCTATGTTGCTCGATTTGTGATGCTGTCCCCCAGAGAGAAGGACGGAGGTGGGATGGGTTCTCCGGCTGTCCCCCTCTTGTAGCCAGTCAGACCAAACCTGGAAAAGGTGGCTTCCACACCTGACAAAGCCTCTGTTGGCAGTGCAGGGGGTGGTCAGGCCGAATGGGCCAGGCTCACATGCTTAGCATGCTAATTCCTGCTGCTGCTGCCTCTGGCCGCTCTGTGGGAGTCCCGAGACCCCGACTTCTCTCCCTCTGACTCCTTCCTGCACCGAGCCGAGCGCAGAGTAGAACTCCTCAGAGCCCCCACACTGTTTCTCTCGTAGACTCCACTCAGCCTGCCCTCCGGTGGCTGGCGGGCCTCTGCTCTGCGTGGGGCAGGCCTGAAGTAGGTTCTTCTGACTGGAGGCCTCCCGCTGGGCCGGGGGCTTGCCTTGCCTCCAGGTTCTCGGCTCAGGATCAGTTTGGGTACCAGAAGCACAATTTTTGGAAAACAGGGCTCTTCTTAAGCTGTTTAAGTGGTTAATGATGGCAATTTCAAAAATAATCCCAGCAATAACAATTTCAGACTCCACAGCCTTTAATCGAAGTTTACTTTTCTGATTTCCCTTCTTTCCGCTGTTAGCTTTTGGTCCTAGGGGGTTGAGCCCAGAGTTCTAAGCAGCGACGAGCAAGCACAGGAGGCTCCCCCACCTGGGATCACGTGGCCAGCGTGCTGGGCTTATGGCTCCCGCCTCAGTCAGACTTACTCCTGCCTCTTTCTCTCCTCTGCCCCCTCCTCAGACACAATGGAAACATCCTTTTGGATGCAGAAGGCCACATCATCCACATCGACTTTGGCTTCATCCTGTCCAGCTCACCCCGAAACCTGGGCTTTGAGACATCAGCCTTTAAGCTGACCACAGAGTTTGTGGACGTGAGTCAGGAAGGAGAGGTGCCTCACTGTGTCCTTTCTCTGTCTTGGGAAAGGGAGCTATGGGCTCCCCCCAGATTAGGGACAAACAGCAGAAAGGGCAGCAAGTCAGGGTGAGGCTGGATGTCCCGGGAGGCTTCCTGCCCAATGAGAGAGCGGGGAAGTCACGGAGTTTGGTGTGTTTGCCCTGACGGAGGGGGTCCTGGCTGGCTTGTAAGTGCACACACGAGTCTCCCTTCGCAGGTGATGGGGGGCCTGGATGGCGACATGTTCAACTACTACAAGATGCTGATGTTGCAGGGGCTGGTCGCTGCTCGAAAGCACATGGACAAAGTGGTACAGATCGTCGAGATCATGCAGCAAGGTGGGCTGGGAAGAGGCCATGTGTTTGGGGACAGGGCAGTGCCCATAGTGCCTCAGGGTTCCCACTTACCAGGGCCCTGGATCATGGAACTTCCAAAATGTGGATTCTGCCTCAAGACGGGTGGGGGTGGGGGTGCCCAGAGGGTTTCCAGCTCCTATGGCCCAGTGCTGTTTTTCCCTCAGGACAGTCCTGATTCCTGACTGAGCTGGATGGCGGGGAGGGGAGGATAGGCTGCAGAAACTACCCCCTAGGCACACTCAGGGAAAGAACAGCTGTGTCTCCGCCCTCCCCGCCCCCCCCATCCCTTGTCTGCCTCAGCTTGTTTCCTTCCGTGTCTGGCTCTTCTCTGCCAACCCAGATGCTCCTGGTCACCACTTCCTGCTGGCCCTTGACCACTCTGCCCTGTCCCCAGGCCCCTCTCATGTGCTAGCCCCCTCTTGATCTATTCTCACTGAGCCATTTCCTTGCCACTTAGTGTCCTGTCCAGGACCCCCTCCTCTCCCAGCTCCTCTGGGCCCTGTCTCCATCCCCTCCTCGAGGCTGCAGTGCGCACTTGGGCTAAGCTGCCAGTCTCCTCCTCCTCCCCATCCCTGCGCCCACCCCACAGGTTGTTGCCGTTGCTCAGGAGCATCCCTGTCTGGCCCCGTGATGACGGTGGCCCAGATCATCTGTGAGTGTCAGACGTAGCATAGGCAGAGGCTGCAGCCAGATAAGTGCCCAGCTCAGGGCCCGTTCCCCAGACCCCCTTCCCAGCCTTCCCTCTGCATCCTGACACTGCTCCCTCCGCCTTTACTGGGGGTGAGGTGGTCATCTCCCCCTCTGCCCTCACTGCGTCACCTGGAGGGCCTTAGGAGTGTGGGGCAAAGAGGGGCTCAAGACAGGGCTTCCCCCACTGCCCTCCACTTCCCAAGCAGAACTGTACCCACAGTCCAGGCATCCTCCAAGGTGGGAGGGAAGGGGCACTGCAGATGCTCCACTGCGGTTGTTGTCGCTGCCCCTCCCCCTCCATCTGTGACCCTGTGCCTTCCCCGCCTCCCCCAGGCTCCCAGCTGCCTTGCTTCCACGGCTCCAGCACCATCCGAAACCTCAAGGAGCGGTTCCACATGAGCATGACCGAGGAGCAGCTGCAGCTGCTGGTGGAGCAGATGGTGGACGGTAGCATGCGCTCCATCACCACCAAACTCTATGACGGCTTCCAGTACCTCACCAACGGCATCATGTGACATCCTCCTCCTCAGGCCCCAGAGAGGTGGGGAGGTGGGGGGGGGGCCTCCCTGGGAGGGCCCTCGTCCCAGAAACCCCAGACCAGGAAGCCCCACCCACGGGAAGTGGAAAGCAAGAAATACAGAGGATCATGTGGTAACTGGAGAGCGTGCCGCTGGGCCCTGGCGGTGGCGGCGTCCCCATTGGACAGACCACAGGCCTCAGTGCCCTCTAGAGGACAGAGGTGATAGGTGAGAGGGGTGCTGGGGCCTTTCTTCTCCTCACCAGGGTCCACAAGTTCTTTCCACAGGCTGTCCTTACTGTGCTGGGTCCCAGGAAGGAAGGAGGGGGGACAGTAGATTCTTGGGACTTGGGACTTGATCCTGTGGTTGGCCTTTGGCTGTGCTGCTGCCCACCTCTGTCCCCTCCCAGCGGCCAGCTCTGGCTAGGGTCCTGCACTCATGGCCAGTGTGGCTGGTGCCCATCCCAGAGGCGAGGAAGGGAAGGACCAGGACCCTTCCTGTGGGGGAGGGGACCAGCCACAGGGACTTCCTTGGCCTGATCCCTTCCCCACATCCAGGGAAAGAGCTCTCAACTTTTTATTTTTAATTTTTCTTTGAAATAAAGTCCTTAGTTAGCCATCTGTGTCATTTCTGGCTTGTATTTTTTTCCGGAGGGGGGATGAAAGGGGTAAGTGAGGAAGTGGGAGCAGATGCCTCTGTGTCCCTGACGCAGAAGGTGCCACACGGAGCCAGGCAGAGAAGACTGCGCTTTCCCTGCCTTGTCCTGGTCAGTGCCTCCTTGTCCCTGACTCTCCCTGTGAGTGAGGTCCACAATGTCGAGGTCACATAATGAGAGAAGCCTGAATGGGGATTAAACCACGAGCAGTTTAATGGTCTGGTTTTCTCCCTCCCATTTCCCCACTGTTAGTATTATTATTACTACAAGAATAAAGGATTCCTGAGAGCCTGTTTGTTCCTTTCCCTTGGGCCCCCTCCTCGAGAGGACTTGTCCCCACCAACCACCTCTGGATTTCTGGGTTTAAAAAAAAAAAAGTGAAAGGCACTGCAGGGGTGGGGGGGCTCAAGTGCCAGGGAGTCTGAGGGGTGGTGCAGGGGTAGGGCCAGGCCCTTGAGGGGTGGAGAAGCATCCTGAGGGCCCCAGTGGCCTAGGAAAGTCCCTCCTCCCACGACCCACGTGGGGTCCGCAGCAGGAGGATAATTAGTGTTGGGCTCAGAAAGGAGGAACGGAGGGTCTGCTCTAACAGGACCCGAGGGCCAAACCCAAGGGGGACTGCAAATCACTATAATCCTCAAAAGCCTGTCGTGTTCAGGGGCTGGGGGATGAGGAGCTGAACAAAATGTGAATTAGAACGAAATCCCTAGCCCAGGGACCAGACAGCAGCAGCGACCTAGGCTCCCGGCAAAACGGGAGGGGAGAGGGCTGGTCAGTCCAGGGCCGGGCCAGCCTAGTTGTCCCCGCTGCCCCCTTGCCGAGCTCTGATGAACGCCATGCCGTGTGTGCGGAAATGGGTCTTGAGGTTGAGAGGGCTGTCACAGCTCTTGCCACAGACCTTACAGGTTAGTGGGCCTCCAGAAGCTGCCAAGGGGGACTCTCCACCCTCCAGATCAGCCCGCAGTGCGGGTGGGGCCTCCTCTTCTCCATCGCCCAGGCCCAGGGCACTGGTACTGCCCACGCCCCGCTTCTTCTTGTGGCTGATGAACCGGTGCCGGCTCAGAGAGCCCGGGGAGGCAAAGCACAGGCCACAGTCGAGGCACTGCTGGGTACCGCCATCCACCCTTAGCCCCATCAGGAGGCTCTGCTCCACCAAGCCACTGCTCCGGTATCGCAGGGGGCCGTGGCCTCCTGGGCCGGGCCCGCCCCTGGGGGACTTGGCCGGAGGCGTCGTGCTGTCAGGCTCCTCACTACAAGAGTCAGAGGACAGGCGGCGCTTCCGTCCTGGCCCCTGGAGAAAAGAGGAAGGACACTAGGCCTCCCCATCCCCGCACACTGTCCGGGCACCCCCGCCTAGCTTACTGGGACCAGGGCCACGGACCCTGCGGTCTTCCAATCCCACTGCCCCGCCGCCACAGCAGGCTGGGCCTCTGCCTACCTGTGCTCTGGCCCCGGGGCCCCGGACCAGGGTGCTTCCCCAGCCAGGGGACTGGGCCCCAAGCGGCAAGCCATGCCGGACCTGGACATGTTTCTCCAGGATCAGGCGGCTGCTGAAGGTGCGTTTTCCCTCTGTGCAATACCTGGAGGGGGAGAGTGCAGTGTGGGCACCAGGAAGAGCCTCGAGCCAGGGCTCCGACTGGAGGGAACGGGCTCCCAGAGCAGGAGACCTCCACCTTCAGTCCACTCGCGACAAGACGCAGGTTGGAAGGTACTCAGTGGGGCTGCGGGAGGGGGTAGGCACGAAGCGGAAGGGGACGAGGGCACAAGCAGCCAGGGGTTACCTGCATGGGTAAACTCTCTTGATACCCTCGTGATTGACCCTGACGTGGCGCCTCAGGCTGGGGGCGGAACAGAAGGAGCGCTCACACAGGCGACAGGGGAACTTTTTCACTGACTAGGGAGAGCAGAGGGTGGGCAACCTCAGAGCCAGGCTCCAAGACCCCTCGGCCACACACACTGATCCCGGAGGGGGCATCCCGCTCACCTTGCCGTGCTCCTTCTTCATGTGAGCCACGTACTCATCTCGCTCGGGGAACCAGGAGTGACAAAGGCCGCAGGTCCAACCCCCAGGGCCCCCACCCCCACCCTTGACACCCTTGCTCCCCAGTTCCCGCCGGGGCCGTTTGGTGGGGCGAGGGGGCGAAGGGGAGCTGGGCAGCTCTTCCTCTTCTGAGGACGAAGACGATTCCTCAGTAGGCGCAGCTGCTCCTCCCCGAGACACAGCCAGCTCCTCGGGCTCAGCCTTGGGGGCAGTCAGGGCACCTGCAGCCCCCTTCCCAGCAGTGTCCTCCCCCGGGCGCCCGGACTGGTGGGTGTTCTGTGAGAGGGAGACAAGGGGCCAGTGTTGTGCGGGAGGGCGTGGCTTTGCCAGCGGTGTTGGCACCCCCAGGGCTCCAAGTCACCACAGCCGAGCACCCCACCTCTGGCCTCTAACTCCTGTACCTTGAGATGATCCAGCATGGTCCTTTTTTGGGCAAAAAGCAGAGGACAAGACGGGCACTTAAAGACACTGACGCGCTGGGGTAGCAGGTGCTGGTCGAAGTGTGAGGAGAGGAGGGGTTTGTGAGTGAAGACCGTGTCACACATGGCGCACTTGTAGATCATCCTGTGTGGGTGGAGAGGACAGTGCAGACACCCTGCCCATCAGGGTCCCGCCCCCGCTTGCCCCACCCTGCTCCCTCCCGGGTCTCACTTGGCCTGCTGCGGGTGGAAGCTGGGGTGCTGGGTGTACAGGTGGGCGTGGGCGCTGGGTGCAGACTTGAAGGCCATGGGGCAGATGGGGCACTTGTGGAAAACCTCGCAGTGCGACGTCTGGATGTGGGACTTGATGGAGTTCACACCCCCAAACACCACTGCACAGCTGGGGCACCTGGGGGGGGGGGGAGTGTGGAGGTGAAGTGGGGCATCCCCGGCCTGTCCCCCAGCCCTCTCACTCCCCAAAACAGCTGGACTCAGAAGGTCATGGGCAACGAACGTTTGGAATGTGGGGAAAGGAGGGGTGCACCGACCCTGCTCCTTGCGGGAGGCGTTGGAGGACAGGCTGGGGCACACTCTGCTCTCTGCGGGAGCAAGGCAAAGGCTGACAGATGACAGATGGGGCGAGGGGTTCCGCGGGAGAGACAGCGGAGGGGGGGGGTGTCGGCTCCCTAAGAGGCTCGGCTGGTGCCTTGGCCGGTGGGGACGGGGGCGGGGAGGCACCTGTATCCCACGCGGCGGGACAAGTGCAGGCAAGCCTCGCGGAGGTGGGCCTGGAAGTTGGCCTGTAGGAAGTTGCCCCCGCACTCGGGGCAGACGTGCGGCGGCCGGTTCTTGTGCATGCGCTGGTGGGCGCTGAAGCTGCACCGGCTGGGGAGCACCATGGGGCAGCTCGGGCACACCTGTCCCGCAGGTGGAAACGAGACCATGAGGAGTGTCCCACGCCCCCCAGCCTCCCCCGAGCCCCCAACACCCTCCTCTCTGCCCCCCCCCCCGGGGGGAGGGCCGTGAAAGGCAACTCACGGTGCTGTCGACCCCGGGGCCGGGGGGCCCGGGCTGCTGGAAGTGGGCGGCCATGCCAGCCTTGTCACGGCACTGCTCCTTACACTCCAGGCAACGAAAGCACGTGTAGGCCGAGGTTGCGGGGGCGGCAGGGGGCTCGGAGGACAGCGGCAGCACGGGGGCCTCAGCGGCCACGGCGGTAATGGCAGCAGCAATGGCTCCATCGGCCTTGGCCAAGGTGGGCAAGGCCGGAGGTCCGAGGGCAGGCGGGACGGCCAGCAGGGGCGTGATGTCCGGCTGCCCCACCATCTGGTCCAGGGCCACAGGCCTCATGACCAAGTGCGAGCACTGCATGACGAGCCCTTTGTCCTTGTGCTCCCGAGCGTGCAGCAGCAGGCTGCACTTGTTGAAGAAAACCAGGCGGCGCGCACAGTGGTTGCAGGTGACCTCGATGCGCATGCTCCGGCGGTCGTAGTGCCGGGCCAGGCTCTTCTCCAGCGAGAAAGCGTCCCCGCACTCGAGGCAGCGGTAGCCCGTCGGGGGCAGGGCCAGCCCGGCCTCGGCTGGCGGGCTCAGGTTGGGCCGATAGGAGGGCAGCAGGTTCTTGCTATTGAGGACCTTGTTGAAGGCCTCCACCAGGCTGGACTGAGTCCGTGAGATCACTGTGCCACCCCCTACCCCGGGCCCCGTAGCCGGTTTGGAGGGCTGCACCATCACCACCGAGGCGCCGTTCACCTTCTGCCCCCCGCTCCCCAGGCCTGCCCGCCCCTCAGCCTTGGGCAGGGTTTGGGGTACCAGACCTAGCACATTCTTAGCCAGCGCCTTAGAGCTGGTGGCCGCACCCCCAGGCAGGACTATGGCTTTGCGGGCCACGCTGGCAGCCATCAGCATGGCAGTGCTTGCGTTCTGAATGGTGGCCACAGGCAGCACAGTGCCCTTCAGCTTCGTGCCATCGCCCAGCTGGACGCTCACCACCTTTGGCCCCTCAGGGGTCGAGGGTGCAGGGGACAGCTTCAGGAGACCAGCCTCAGCCAGGAGGGTCCCCTCGGCTAAAGGGGCAGGGGGTTCAGGGTCTGATGGGACCCGGGTTACAGTCCTTGTGATGCTCCCACAGGACGTCTTAATAGTCTTGATCCGCACCTTGAGAGGCCTTGAGGAGCTGGCAGAGGCTGGGGAGTCATTGCTGTCCTCATCTGCGGCCTCGGCCCCACTGGAAGGGCTCTGGGGACTGCCGGGGGAAGACTTGGCCACCGGCCCTTCCTCCTCTTCTTCCTTCAGGGGCTTGCAGCGCAGCACTCTGGGGGAGGTGGGAGGGCTCTGGGGACCCGGAGACTGCTTGACCAAGGGCAACCCAGCACCCTGGGCAGGCAGGGCATCGGCACAAATGTCCATGACCTCCAAGCTAGAGCCAGAGCCTAGCCCGGCCAGGCCCTGAGGATGAAGGGGGCTGCGGCTGCCTTGCTTCGAGGCCCCTAGCAATGGGGGCGAACCAGGCGACAGCAAGGTGGGGCCATTCTCCTGGGACAGCTCAAAGGGAGAGGAGAAAGGACGTGGGCTCAGGGCCCCTTCCTGAGGTGGAGAGGGTGCAGAGGGAGGGAGGGAGTCAGAGTGCTCCCCTGGCTCAGGCCCAAAATGAGCAAAAAGGTCCAAAGGCGCTTTGCCTTCCATGGCTTTTTCTTTCCAGGTGCCCCCACTGGGAGGAGCTGGAGAGTGGGGTGTCCCTGGAAGGGATGACTCAGGGCCCCCAAAACCATTTTGCATCAGACGAGTCCCTTCCTTAGTCACTCCCCCAGCCCGGGCCCCTTCCCCTCCTGAACTTCCAGATGGGGACTCGGGCTGCTCAGGGCACACAGTGTTCTTGACAATGACGCTAACCGCTGATATGTCTGCCGGTGGGAGGCCGTGGTCAGAGGCCTGGCCTGGGACCTCGGGGCCATCGCTGGCTGCTGCCGCAGCCACCTCTACTGAGTCACCTCCTACACTGGATTCCGGCTTCCCCGAGCCTCCAGGCCCCTCGTTTTCCTCTGGCCCAGAATGGATGGCTTCATTTGCATCAATGTCCGGGATGTCGAAGGCAGCAAGGAGGTCGTCGAAATCAGGCGTCTTCATGTCCCCCATGGCAGCAGGTCCGAGACCTGGTAAAAAGAGAAAAAAGGAGAAACTGAGCCCTCCAGAGGCAGGAACCCTGGCCCTCCTCCCTCGAGCTCTCCATATTTATCCTCTCAGGGCCCGCGCACAATGTGACCTGGGGACACCTTTACCACTGCGCGAATCCTAGAGCTGCCCAGGGCACCTGGTTTGGCGAACCCTAAAATTGAAAGGGAGGTAGCGTGCACGCTCCAGGGAAGACACCAAGATCCAGAAAAAGCAGAAGAAAAGGCACTTCTCAGAAATGCAGCTGAGAGACCTGGGTCATAGAGACAGAGAAGTTTACAACCTCTCAGCTGAAACCGCCTCAGCCCCTCCTGTGCCCGGCACAGAGCCAATCAATCAATCAATCAATCAATACCACTATAAGGAGGATGCTCTGGGTCTAAAGGCTCATTCATGGCAGCCTGGGGCCCATTCATAATTTCTCCATGGGTCGTGTGGGGGTCCACAGAGATCTGAAAGGTCATGTGTACCAAGGGTCTGCGACTTAAGCCAAGATGTAAAAAATGGTTCTAGTTCCAGCTTTATCAATGGCCTGTGGCCTGATGTCCACTGCCTTACTTCTGAAAAGAGGCCAAGTACTCCATACATTACAGGGTGATTCTGAGGATGACACGAATCATAACCCTGAGGGTCAGAAGCCAGACTGGGACTTGTTATTACAGCTGGTACAAGCAAGGACAGGTCAGGCCAAGGAGGAGCTAGGAAGGATGAAGCACTGGGAATCCAGGACTGGGGTCAGAGACAAGAGCCAGGGGTTAAGTGTGGGGACTTAGGGTAGTCAATGGCACCTGGAGACCTAGCGTGGTTAACAAGAAGTGGACTCTGGGAAATAACCCAAGAGACCAAGAGGGAAAGAATAAGACACAGGAACAGAAAGAGACAAAGAAAGAGACGGAGGGGAAAACCATGACGGCGCCCTGGTCACAAGGGCCCCAGCCTAGGCCTCTCCTGACACAAACACCTGCTACTAGCTCACCTATCTTCCCCAGAGTGCCTCTGCCCTCGGTGGCCCTCCCTGCGCCAGCCCCTCCCCCCATCCACCCTCTCCGGATCTTGCTCTCTCAGGGCCAAATCTCCAGGGAAACTCACCCAGCACAGCTGCCACAGAGGGGACAAGCCAAGCCCCCTCACTCCTGTCATTTCTGCTCTGGGCTCCTAACTCATACTCCTCCCCTTTTCATCTTCCCTTGGCAACACCAGTCCAGGAAGTGTCGCCCAACCCCAACCGGGCCGGCGCGCGCGCGCGCGCACACACACACACACACACACACACACACACACGCCACGCGCGCGCAAGCACACACACATCCCACAAAGACTCCTGTGGCACTACACCAACAAGACGGCTAGGCTAGGGCTTGTAGAGGACCCGGGTCTGTTCCTCACCAGTTTCACCCTGCAAGTGTTTTCATATCCAGGGGAAAAAACTGAAGAAGTCTCTGCCCTTATGCATATTCTCTCTGCCCAGGATGCAAGCATTTCCCAGGGCCAGCTCTCTCCCCTCCTGCCAGCCTTTAGCCCAAGAAACTGGAGACCGTCCCCGCAGGTGGCAGCCTGCAATGCTGGGACGCAGGTAGGGTAAGAGGAAGAGGGTACCAACTAGAGAAGGAAAGGGAAGTTTCCCCCTCGCCCCCCCCCCGAATCCTGCAGTTTCTGGGTTCACACAAAGCTCTCCATCCCTTGCCCTCCTCCACCTGGCTCTCTCCCCAGCAGGAGAAACCAGAGCCACCTTCCACCCGGGCCACTGGAAAAGCGGCTGCTGAAGCACAGATCAGTGGGCTATGAGAAAACATCTGCCCACTCACCTGCCCAAGCAACTCCCCCTTTGGCGTCCAAGTGACTTAGAGGTCATGCGTAGTCAGGAGGGAAAGTCCACCAAGGAGCGGTAGCTCAAGGCCAAAGAGGCTCCCCCCACCACACGGCCGAGGCCTCTTCCGTGGCTGCAGTGCCGGGACTCTCGGGCTCCGGCCCTTCCGCACCCGCCCCCCCCTTTCCCTCTGTTCTTCCCCAAACGCCAAAGGAAGGGGCTGAACAGGAAGAGGGTGAACTGGCGCGGGGCCGGAGGGGGCTCCACTGCCCTTTCCCTGGCCCGGGGCCTGCAGCGCAGAGGAGGGCGAGGGGCCGGCGGCCAGGGGCGATTAGGCTGCCGCCAAGCTGGGCAGCGGGTGGAATTAAGTCCCTGCCATCTGCCGAGGGCCGGCACGGGGAGCAAGTCCGGGGTTGCGAGGAGGGGGCGGGGTGGACAGAGGAGAAGCCGCCGGGGAAACTGAGGCGCACCGCGCTTCTCTCGCTCGCATCGGTGTGAGAAGGAAGGACGAGCCCTAGGCCAGGCCTCTTGGGATTCGCGGCGCCGCACCTCCCTGCCCAGGACTTCACCGGGTTGGGGAAGGCGCGTGCAAAGAGAGGAGTGGGGAGGGGACGGTCTATGAGTGACTCGCAGCTCTCCGACCGAGGTCCGCCCCAACTCCGACGTCCTCCCCTCGTCCCGGCGCAGCACAGCCTCCTCCTCCCACAGACTCCCGAAGATCCCTAGAGACCGGAGTGATCCGAAGACGCGCGGCGGCCCGGGGAGCGAGCCTGAGTCTCGCCCGGGCCCGGACGCTGACCCGCGCCCAGCCGGGGTGCAGGCTCCGCTCCGGCCAGGCCCAACTCCCCGCCCCCGCCCCTGGACACGGACACCATTTTAGGTCGCGACGTCCCGCAGCCTCGAGTCACCGGGCCGCGCTTCGGACGCCTCTTGGGCTCGGGGCGCCTGGACTCGGGGATCCCGACCCTCCCTCCACGTTTACCCAGCAGGGGGGTTGTGCTTTCAACAGGCTGGGAGTTTCGCCCATCCGCCTCACGGGATGGAGGCGACTGCGGGGCCTTCCTAGAAGCCGCCTCAGGAGGACGGCGCGGAGACGGGGGTAGTTGACCAAGTGGGGGAGGGGCGGGGGTATTTACCCGCCTCCCCAGGGGGCGGGGCCAAGGGCGGGTATTACCCCAGGTATGCTTACTTGTTCCGCTCCGAGTGCGGGCCGAGACCCAGCGGTCTCTCCCCTGCTCCCGCCGCCGCCACCGCCGCCGCCGCCCTCCCCGCGGCCACCGCTACTTCCTGCTTCTCTCCCGTTCGGCCTCCCCCTCCTTCAGCTCCCTCCGCGTTCCAGGTCGGGGCTGCCCGCTTCCGCACTCGCCATTGGCCCACACTCCCGTCGTTCAGCACTGCGCCTCTCCCGGCCCCGCGCTGGGTTGGCCTTAAGTACTGCCGCTCGGAACTAGCCCCTCACAGTCCTCCCAGCCTCATTGGGCAAGGAGCCTAGTCCTTCTGAAGATGCCTCTCCCAATTGGTTGCGCCGGGCCCACCTGCCCCATCTGGGCATATCAAAAATGACTGGCTTCCGCTACAGTCGCTTAGAAGGAAGCCAATCTGATCCCCTGCTTTCCCTCTAGAGGCGGTGACTATCCCAGGTGCGTCTCCGCCCTCTCACTCCCTATTGGCTGAAATCCTTGAAGCCTGCAGCTCACTTATGCAAATTAAAAGAACTGAGAGTTCTCTTTGGTGGCACTTTGAGGAGAACCTCGTAGACTCCGAACGAAGCCCAGATGCCTAGGTCCGTTTTCTCCGTCTTCTCAAGCTAAACCCCAATGTCAGTCATGCCGTGCCGAAGTCACAAAATGGGACATTACCCAAAACATTACGTCATCTGGTTAACCAGTTCCTTGCAGTCTTACTACTGTCTAAATCGTCATATAACCTGCACGGATGGGGTTCTCCCGCGGGCCAGCTCCTGGGCGATGGCGTTACCCCTACCTTCTCCCTCTGCAGGAGCGCTTGCAGTGGGGGTGGGATTAGTTATGAGTGTGGCAGGAACCGGCACCTGGAGCTCGGGAAGGTTTGCAGACCGGAAGTGGAGGAGAGGTGACGTTAGAGTGGTGGCGTGGCCTGAGCCTTTTCGAAAAGGATCTTAAAGCGGCATGCTGGTAGGCTTCCCGAGCACAGAGACTGGATGGAACCGATGCTCGCTTCCATTTCCCATTTTAGGGTTCTCCTTTTTCCCCGCCTCCGGCACGGGGTGGGGGTGGAGTCGAAGCCGGTTTTCCCGCGCTTTGTTGCCACGCCCCCGGAGGCGGGAGAAGGGGTGGGGATCCTCGGGAAATGAGGTGTCCTGATATTCATAATACTGATGCGAGCCCCGCGTGCTGCCTGGCGCGCCGCTGGCCTGTCCGGGAACCTCCGCAGCCTGCCGCGTCCCCAGCAGCTCACCGCCGGGACCTGACGAAGAAAAGTGGTTCTGTTACTCTGTGCAGGAGTCACTTGTCCTCGGGACCTAGGACTCCGACGCGCGCGCCCTAAGACTTTAAATGGGTAATAGCGACTGTGTTGAGATGCCAGTCAGAGCCTCTGGGTGGAAATCTTCGCGCCACCACCATGGAAATCTGTGGTTCCTACGGGCAAGTCGCTCAACCTCCCTGCCCCGGTTTTCTCATGGATAAAACGAGGACTATACTACCCACCGACGTGATTGTTTTTGTGAGGATTATATGCATTCAGAACATAAAAGTGCTTTGTAAAGTGATGGGCAAATGGAATGAGTGCTCCGCCGCTGGCAGCATTCCTCGCTTCCTTGTTTGCCTGCAGTTACTCAGCTCGCGGTGTTCTTGTCTCTGAACCACTAACTAGAGAAGCTTCCTGGATGTGGCCAGACCGCATTCCATTCCCACCTCCCTCTACGCGTCTTCCTGCGTGGAATAATAATTACTACTGATGCACACGTCCTTGTGTGTGGGACCTATTATAATAACTTTATATATATTATCTTATATAATCCTTGCCACAACAGCGTGAGGGAGGTACTATTATTATCTCCATTTTATGGGGGAGGAAACTGCGGCACAGACAGGTTAGGTTAGGTCCCTTAACCGAGGTCAAAGGCAGTGGAGTTGAAAGCCCTAAGGGTCAAGGAAGCTAAACGCTGTTTCACCGATTCCCTTGCGAGGGGCTGTAAATAGAAGTTTGTCCTTCAGTTAGACGCACTATTCACTCCCTTAAGTGTTTTAATTCAGGGACACCTGGGTGGCTCAGTCGGTTAAGTGCCCGACTTTGGATCAGGTCATGATCGGAGTTGGTGGGTTCGGCCCAGCTTTGGGCTCTGTGCTGACAGCTCAAAGTCTGGAGCCTGCAAGCTCTCTCTGTCTCTCCCCTGCTCGTGCTCTGTCTCTGTCTCTTAAAAAGGAATAAATGTTAAGAGAATTTTAATAAAATAATAAATATTTTTAATTATTTAATGTTTATTTTTGAGGATGAGACAGTGGCAGCCAGAGAGGGGCAGAAAGAGAGAGGGAGACGCAGAATCCAAAACAGGCTCCAGGCTCCGAGCTGTCAGCACAGAGCAGGATGTGGGGCTCGAACTCATGAACCGTGAGATCATGACCTGAGCTGATGTGGTGCCTAACCGACTGAGCCCCCCAAGCACCCCAGAAATATTTTAATTCAGCCAATACTTGAGCACCACCTAGGAGTAAAATAATGTTGTAGGCACTGAGGATACAGCAGTGAACAAAGCAGACAGGAATCCCTGGTCTTATGAAACATATGGAGAAAACAAATAATAAATATGGTAAATAAGTCAGATAAATAGAAGCATGTTAGAATCTATAATTGCCAGGAGAAAAATTAGCAAGACTATTAAGCCATTAAAAGAAATGCGAGAAGCTTAAATGCATATTGCTAAGTAAAAGAAGTCACTGGAAAGTCTATATACTGTGTGATTCCAACTATATGACATTCTGGAAAAGGCAAAACTGAGGAAGCAATAGAAAGATTAGGAGTTGCCAAGTGTTCAGATGGAGTGAGGAATGAATCGGTAGAACCCAGTGGATTTTTAGGCAGCGAAACTATTCTCTATGATACTGTCATAGTGGGTCCATGTCATCATACGTGTGTCAAAAGCCCTACTGTAAACTGTGGACTTTAGTTAATAGTACTGTATCAATATTAGTTCATTAATTGTAACAAATGCACCACAGTAATACAAGATGTTAGTGACAGGGAAAACTAGGGAGAAGAAAGTATATGGTAACTGTAATTTCTGCTTAATTTTTCTAGAAACCTAAAACTGCTCTAAGAAATACTCTGTTAATCTTTTTTTATGTAAAAAAAAATAAAGCAGGAGGGGGGTTGCCTGGGTGGCTCAGTTGGCTAAGCATCTGACATTTGATCTCAGCTCATCTTGATCTGAGGGTCGTGAGTTCAAGCCCCACGTTGGACTCTGCACTGGGTATGAAGCCTACTTAAAAATAAATAAATAAATAAATAAATAAAGCACAGAAGGAGGACAGGAAGTGTGGGAGGATTGCGAAGGCCTTTCTGAGAAGGTGGCATTCAAGTTGGTGAGTGAAGCATACAGCTATCTGCATAGCTATCTGTGAGAACATTCCAGAAAGAGGGAACAAATACAAGGTCTTAAGATGGGAGCATTTTCAGAGGGGTAAGGAGATGGGATGAGTGGGTCAGGTCACCAGATGTTTTTGGAAGGCCTTTGGTGTTTTCTCAGAGTGGGATAGGAAGGAAACAGGATGTAGTGGCCTGACTTACCTTTTCAAAGGGTTGAATGTGTAGGGAGATGCAAATCAAAACCACAATAAGGTGTCACCTTATGCTTGTCAGAATGACTAAAATAAAAAACACAAGAAACAACAAGTGTTCACACAGATGTGGAGAAGTAGGAACCCTCATGCACTCTTGGAATTCAGACTGGTGCAGTCGCTGTGGAAGACAGTATGGAGGTTCCTCAAAAAATTAGAACTACCCTATGATCCAGTAAGGACACTACTGGCTATTTACCCAAAGAATACAAAAACACTAATTAAAAGGAATACACGTGCCCCTATGTTTATTGCAGCATTATTTACAATAACCAAATTATGAAAGCAACCTAAATATCCATTGATACATGAATGGGTAAAGAATATGTGAGATAGACAGATAGATATAGATAGATGGATCATGGAATATTACTCAGCCATAAAAAGGAATGAAACCTTGCCACTTGCAACACTATGGGTGGAACTAGAGAGTATGATACTGGGATAAGTCAAGTCAGAGAAAGACAAATACCATATGATTTCACTGAAATGTAGAATTTAGGAAACAAAACCAACAAGAAAAAAAAAAAAGACAAGGCAAAAAACAGACTCTTAACTACAGAGAACAAACTGATGGTTACAGGGGTGCCTGGGGGCTCAGTTGGTTAAGCACCCATACAGTTCATAAGATCGAAACCCACATGGGGCTCTGCACTGACAGCATGGAACCTACTTGAGATTCTCTCTCTCCATTCTCTCTCTCTCTCTCTCTCTCAAAATAAGTAAATAAACTTTAAAAATAAAAACAACTGATGGTTACAGGGGGGAAGTGGATAAGGGGATGGGTGAAATAGATGAAGGGGATTAAGAGTACACTCACCGTGATGAGCACTGAGTAGTGCAGGGAATTGGTGAACTATTATACTGTACACCTGAAACACATAGAACATAGTGTTAATTACACTATAATTAAAATTTTAAAAAGGAGAAAAATGTCTGAATAAACAAAACACCTTTTAAAAAAAGTTGGATGTGGGATATGAGAAAAGAAAGAGGGGCGCCTGGGTGGCTCAGTTAAACGTCTGACTTTGGCTCAGGTCATGATCTTGAGGTTTGTGAGTTTGAGCCCTGCATCAGGCTCTGTGCTGACAGCTCAGAGCCTGGAGCCTGCTTCGGATTCCGTGCTTCCCTCTCTCTCTGCTCCTCCCCCACTCATGTTCTGCCTCTCTCTCTCTCTCTCAAAGTAAATAAATATTTTTAGAAAGAAAAAGAGGGGCGCCTGAGTGGCTCAGTTGGTTAACCCTCTGGCTTCGGCTCAGGTCAGATCTCACGTTCGTGGGTTCGAGCCCCGCATCAGGCTCTGGCTGTCAGCACAGAGCCTGGAGCCTGCTTCTGGTTCTGCGTCTCCTTCTCTCTCTGCCCCTCCCCCCTCATGCTCTGACTCTCTCTGTATCAAAAATAAATAAAACTTAAAAAAAAAAAAGAAAAAGAAAATATAAAAAAAAAAAAGAAAGAAAAAGAAAGAAGGAAAGCCTGAAGAAGTAGAATGATGTTGCCATTTCTTTTCTAGAACTTTTTTGTTTAAAAAAAATGCCCAACATGGGGCTTGAACTCAAATCCTGAGGGAAAGTCACATAATGTACTGACTGAGCCAGCCAGGGGCCCCTGATGTTGCCATTTCTTGAGCTGGGAAGGTTACCAGGAGAAGCGGTTTCCAGGACAAGCTCAGCAGCTCAGTTTCATTCATGTTCAGTCATATGACACATCCAAGTAGAGATATAATTTGTAGCTAGTATTTAAAATCCCAGTCAGAATAGATGAGATCACCAAGGGAACATATGAAGATAGAAAAGAGAAAAAGTTCAAGGACTGAACCATGGGGAACTCCAGAGTTTGCAGGTCAGAGTAGTAGGGACACCACTAAATGAGACTGAGAAAGAACAGTAAAGAAAAGGAGAGGAGCACCGGGCGGCTCAGTCAGGGAAGCAGGCAACTCTTAATCCTGGGGCTGTAAATTCAAGCCCCACATTGGGTGTAGAGATTACTTAAAAATAAAATTGGGGGCGGGGGGGAGAGATCCAGGAGAATATTGTATCTTTGAAGTCACCTACAGAAAGGGTTTCAAGGAGGAGGAGAAAAGAGTGATAAACTGTAAGATGCCACTCAAAGATCGAATAAAATGAAGCCTGAGAACTGATTAATGGACTAAGCAAAATGGAGGTCATGGGTGAGCATGACAAGGACAGATTAGGTGGATTGGTGGTCATAAGAACTTGCATATAGTGGGTTCAAAAGAATGATGGGAGGAGAGGAGACAGTGACTGTAGACAACTCTTTCCAGGGAGGGAAGGAGAGAAATGGGGTGATAGCCGGAGGGGAGACAGAGGTGAGGGAGGAAAAGACTACTTCAAGATGAAGGAATTGCACCATGTTGGTACATTGAGGGGGAAGATCTGGTAGAGAGGAAAATCTCACGTTGCAGCAGAGAGAGAAAGAAGTCCTGGAGCCAAATGGTTAAAAAAGATGAGGGGTGCGTCTAGTTCACAAGTGGAGGGACATGTAGAGTTCACTCAGAACAACAGGGGTGAATGCGCGTGGCCAGGAGGCTGTGAAAACCTCTCCCGTTACCTTTGTTGCTGCAGAGGTAGAAACAAGATCGTCCCGGAAACTGCGGATGGTGGAGGAGCTGGAGGTTTGAGGAGAGGGAAGGTAGGATATAGGCATTCAGGAGCCAATCAAGGGACTGAGAGGCCAGAGGGTTAAAAGGCTTACTTAAAAGGATACTGAAATCAGAAATTAAGATAGCTGTAGTGTGTGTGGGAGAGAGGGAAGCAGCGGGGCAGGGGGCAGATGGCCGCAACAGAGAGAGGTGTTGGTGGTTTAATCAGATGGTACTGCTACGTGTGTGTGTGTATGTGAACGTGCGTTACTAGCTCCCCAAAGGCACCCTTTTAGCCCTTCCCAGGGAATAATTATTACTATCTGTTTCTATGACCGTTGATACATTCCATGTGATCTTGAACTTCATAAAAAATGAAATCCTAGAGGGGGGGCCTGGGTGGCTCAGTCAGTTAAGGGTCCGACTTCAACTCAGGTCACAATTTTACAGCTCATGAGTTTGAGCCCCACATCTGTGCTGACAGCTCAGGGCCTGGAGCCTGCTTCAGATTCTGTGTCTCCCTCCCTCTCTGCCCCTCCCCTGCTCACAATCTCTCTTTCTCTGTCTCTCTCTAAAAAATAAACACTAAAAATTGTTTTAAAAGATAAAGTGAACCATTGAGTGGCATTTAGTGTAACACTATGTTATGTAACTACCACATCTAACTCTAACATTTTCACCTCCCCAGAAGAAAGCCCCACATGCATTAAGTAGCTGCTCCAATTCCCCAGCCCCCCAGCAATCTGTGTTGTGTCTGTGAATTTTCCTATCTGGTTATTTCATATAAAGGGAATCATATAATATGACTTTTTATATCTGGCTTCTTTTGCTTAGCAGAATGTTTTCAAAATTCATCCAAGAAATTCTTTTTTTTTAATGTGTTTTATTTTGAGAGACAGAACAGAGAGTGAGCGTGGGAGGGCAGAGAGAGAAGGAGACACAGAATCTGAGCAGGCTCCAGGCTCTGAGCTGTCAGCACAGAGCCTGACTCAGAGCTTGAACCCTGTGAGCCAAAGTCGGGTGCTTAACCGACTGAGCCACCCAGGTGCCCCAAGAAATTCTTAATTTTAATAAAGTCTAATTTATCAACCTTTCATTTACAGGGAGTGTTTTTGTGTTCTGGTTAAGGTCAAGATTTTTTTTCCTAGAACCTTTATTTGTTTTACTTTTCACATTTAGGTTCAATGATCTATTGTGAATGAATGCATATAGTGTGAGTTTAGGGATCATAGTTTTTCCCCTATATGGATATTCAGCACTTATTGAAAAGACCATTCTTAGGGTGCTGGGCTGGCTCGGTGGATTAAGTGTCCATCTCTTGATTTCTGCTCAAGTCATGATTCTGGAGTCATGGGATTGAGCCCCATGTTGGGCTCTCTCTCTCTCCTTCTCTCTCTCACCTTCTGCCCTTCTCCCAAACATATGTGTGTGTGCATGCCATCTCTCTCTTTAAAAAAAAAAAAAGAAGAAAAGAAGAAAAGACCACCCCCCCCCACCAAGCTGCAATGTAGTAGTATTGTGTTCTTGAAAGGAAGAGTTCCAGTAGTAACCAGTAACTTCCTGATAGCCTCCCAACTTCCTAATTTTGGCAAAGATAGCAGTTTCCCTGGCAGACTGGTTCCGCCCTTTTCTGAGACTCATTCCTGGAGGTCCAGGCTCGAGCCCTCCCCTGTCCCCCTTCCAACTACTTTGCAAACACCCAATTCAATAAATTGAATTTCTTTCTTCTTAAGATTGGATTTTGGTTTTTGCACTGAACCCTGACCAATCAAGCCCTCACACTTGTGTGTGCTACTCATCATGCTCTTCCCCAGTGCTGTTGGCGCTTATATTGTTGCCTGGAGCTCAAATTTGTCTAATTTTCCCAGCAGCTGCCTTGTTACCAGGTAGGTGGAACTATGGTAACAAAGAAGGGAAAAGCCTTCTTGTGGTTTATTTTAGACTGTTGCCCCCACGGGAAAAGTGAAACACTGAAATGGCCATAAGTGAGTGTGCAGAGTGTAGCCCAAGTCCGCTCAGTCTCATCCTACACACCACAGTCCTCACCTGGGGAGACTCACCCTTCAGACACTACAAGACCTCACACCCTTACCCCGACACACCCTCTCCAGTCCACATCCTCTCCCTACGTACCTCGTCCACAAACCTCAGCACCTTGGCCTCAAGACTCTACGTGTGTGTCACTCCAGTCTCCCACCTGAGTTCCGGAGTGCCACCCCGAAATGCCACAGACACTCCCAGGACCCCATGATCAGAACCAACATCACCTCTTTCTACCAAACATAGTCTTATCCCTGGATTTGCATTTCAGGGAAAGTTACCACCACGAACCCATGCACAGAAATCTGGGAGGCATCTGTTACTCATCCCTCTTCCCTATCGCCCATGATGACCAAGCCTTGCCAATTCTACCTCCTTAATATTTCTCATACCCGCCTCCCAAGCCCATAGTCACATGCCTTGTTCCAGCCAGCATCCTATCTAACCTGGTTGTTTGCAACAGATTCCTTATCCTTGCCCAACTCTAACTGAATTTTCTTCTATAAAACAAAACTAACCATATTCAGAAGTTTAAAACCTTCAATCTCTCCAAATGCCTGCACATTGGAGAGTGCACAGATGCAGGTGAAGTAATGACATTTTTAAGCCAACAGAAACAGAGAATTGAATACCAGCATATCTCCACCATAAGAACACTTAGAGGATTACAGCTCCTTCTGCCCACGGGTCCTGTCCTGGTGCTTTAATAAAATCACCTAAAAGAAGAAGAAGGAGGAGGAGGAGGAGGAGGAGGAGGAGGAGGAGGAGAAGAAGGAGAAGATTACAGGATTGCCTTCTAGGAGAATACAAACTATCTAAGAAAGACAATCTATGAAACAAAATTACTGAGAAAAAAAATTAATAAACCTGTGGGTAGAGCTAATGACCATACCTGACTTATGTGATGTAAAAGCAGGACAGACTTCTGAGTATAGAGGATATGTTATATATATTCATTTGTTTTTGCTCCTTCCTGAAATCTACTGAAATTCTAATAAAGGAATTTCTAAGAAGACATAAGCTCACAAAGACAAAGAGAATGGAAAGTGAAATTCTGGAAGCTAGAAAGCCAACGTATGTAACTGACTACACAGACCAAGGAAAACTGAATTCTAAGTCAGACGCCAAAGCTGGAAGACAAGTTGGTTAGATCGCAGGTGCCGAGCCCCATGATCGCCAGGTATTTCTGATGGGGATGCTATAGGCAGGGTGGGAAATAGGTAAATGATTTGAAACTCTAAGGAGGGTTGTATCCTAGGCCCCTTGCTCCATTCCATGCTCTTCTGTGATGGTCCCTCCTCCGCCATGGCAGAAAGGTAGTGTTTTGTGCTTCAGAGAGGGCAGGAGTATTGTCCTTTAAAAAAAAAAAAAAAAGGACCGAAATAACATTTACATCCTGGATTCTGAGAACCCCAGCCCTTTCCCCAAACTCAGTACCCAGAATGCTAGTGATCAGAGCCATCCTTTCCCAGTAGGACCCTGGAATATGCTTGGTTGGAAGACTCAGATCTAAAGATACTGACATCAGGGATTCCTCCAGGATAAGGCTTGCCCAGATCATGCTAGAAAGAACCTTACAGCTACCAGCTCCCCCACCAAGGCTCAAAATTATTGTCTCCCACACACCCGATGAGAGTAAAACTTGGAGGAGGTAAACTCTGCCATTCATGAGGCTGGGATAAGAGAGACAGAAAGCCCCCGAGGTTAACAAACACTATTTCTCCCAAGGTATGTAGCAAGAGAGTTCCTAACAACTCCCTCTGTGACTACTGCTTTCTTACTCACTGAGAAACTTTGTTCTCTGAACTCATAGGCTATAAGAAACATTGCTGTTTAAAAGTGTATCAGTAAGAATGAATAATTCCCTTTTTGCTGAAGGATTCACGTCACCTTGAGACAGAAAAAAAGTAGGTTTGATTTACAACCCAGGTGCCGAGCTTCAGATAAGGGGTTTCTGGACACAGTATTCTACATCAGTGTTTACTTCCCAGTCCAGCCCTGATATTGACCTCTTTACACAGACACCTATTTACCTTGAGCCAATCAGAACACTGCTTCATTTCAGTTTCACCTAAGGCTTATCCTTCCCGAGCCCTGTCGTGCATGTATGTCCTCCTCTGAGGAGGTACGCGACAGCACCTCTAGTCTGTGGTCTCCCTCACTACCCCACAGGCCAGGACGCCCTTGCTGGCTATTGGCTGGTTGGGCTAGGACAGCTCTTTCAAAGAAGACTAGAGGCTTTGGCCCACAGAGTAAGAAGTAAACCAAAAATGAAGTCCAGTGGAATATGGGAAATGGGATCTGAAACAGGCAAGAAGCAAGGAGAACTGCAGGATGAGAGTTAAGGGAAGTCACAGGGGAGAGGGCAAAGAGGTCAGAGAGGATCAGGCCAGGAGCCTTCAGGAAAGACTGGGGGGCGGCGGTGGAGGTGAGATTGTCTGTGTGCTTTCAGAGGAAATGCAGACAGATGGAGAAGAGTTTGGGATCAGTCAGCAGGAAGAAGAAGACAAAAAACACTTCAAGGAAGAAAAAGTATCACAGGGACACGTCTATGAATGACATTTACATAGTCAAAATAATGTCAATTCTGAAGAGTCCTTTAACCAAAGTTCTTTTTCTTTTTTTTTAATTTTTATCGTTTATTTTTTTGAGAGACAGAGCATGAGTGGGGGAGGGGCAGAGAGAGAGGGAGACACAGAATCCGAAGACAGGCTCCAGGCTCTGAGCTGTCAGCACAGAGCCCGATGCAGGGCTTGAACCCATGAACTGTGAGATCATGACCTGCGCCGAAACCAAGAGTCTGACACTTAACCAACTGAGCCACCAGGTGTCCTGTGTTCTTAATAATATAATTTCAACTTCATCAAGAAAAAACTGATAGGACTTCTAGGAGAGATTGATAAATCCACTACACTTGTGGGAAATATTAACATATACCTCTCAGTTAATTGATGGATCAAGAAAACAAAACAAGTGTGGGAAGTGGCAAAGATTCAGCCGCTTGGCCATTTGTAGCCGCATTTGTCACTCCCTGAGGGGAGTTGCAAAATAGGCAGGGGAGCAGCGCTCCCTGTCAGAGAAGCCAAAAGACCAAAGATCAACCGCCCGTAGGCAGGGTAGCATCGGCCCCTCAGGCGCTGTGCTCAAACACTTTAGTCTGGTTCCCCTTTTACTCCAGTCTTAATCCCTTAACCCTGTTTCCTAGCAACCGACCTAGGTCAGCTGCCTTGTTTTCCCGCCTTGAAACCTTTATAAGAGGCAGTTTTCTGAATAAAGCTCTCTCTCTCCTTCTTGCGTGATCGGAAACCGTGAGTTGTGTCTTTACTCTCTGTGCGTCCCTTTTCCTGCCCTTTCTCTCCCTCCCTCAGGAAAAGAAGCCACAAGGACTCTCCGCCCTGCGGGTCAGGTGGACGAGACAGGTACCGCCGAACGCCGGGGACGCGTGCACCGGGACCTGGCTTTCGGTTAAGACAATTGGCGCCCAACGTGGGGCTCAGTGAAGGAACGCGACCCCGGCCTCTGGGTTAAGACAATCGGTGCCTCAACGTGGGGTGAGTGATGGGAGCCGACATATTGGCGCCTCAGCGTGCAACTGAGTGAGGGAGCAAGACAATTGGCGCCCAACGCGGGGCTCAGTGAAGGAACGCAACCCCGGCCTCCGGGTTAAGTGAAACGGGACCCAATGAAGAATGCCAATCGGTAAAAATGGCCGACCAGGCGGATTCTCGCCTGGTTCACGAGCCGGGGGAATATTAAAAACGGCCGGCCCACGCGCTGAAAAAGT